>NC_012876.2:60731344-61039422 GCF_000003195.3 Sorghum bicolor | reverse complement strand
AGCTCTGCGAGGAGGTAAACGACATTTTAATTTCTTGCCTGAAGCATTCGATTTCTTATTAGAGGTGTTGTCGTGTGGGTGGCTGCTGGCTCATTTTATTTGCTTTGATGCCCCTCTGCATCTGCACGCGCGCGCAGCTGAAGGTGGCTGCGGAGGTGGCGGCGCCCGCGACGGCGACGAGCAGAGCTCCCCAGCTGCTGCGGAGGACGTCCTCCGCGCCACTCTAGCCTCTGCGCTCTCATCTGCATCCATCCGGTCGTCGTCCCAGCTCCAAGGTTTGGAGAGGCATGGCTGCCATTTCCGTACGGCCGGCGGGCGGGGCGGCGGAGAAGGATGATGGACACGGAGACGACGACGGAGGAGTGGAGGACAGGGCCGGGTGGGGCGACCTCGCTCGCTTTGCGCATCTGCCTGGACAGAAATGGTAAACGCCGGTTCCTCGATTCGGGGAAGACGCCGATGAATGATTGGATGGGGGAGGCTGGCCTGGCCTGTGGACTGTGGCGGCCGGGAGTAGGGTAGGGTAGGCTGGGTCTGGGTCTGGACTGGCCATGACTGGCCGGGGGGTGCACGCCCATGAAATGATACTGTAATGCGAGATGCTGCCTGTGACTACTGCGAGAGCTTGTCTCTACCCGTTTACGTTTCTTCGTCGTCCCCACTCATGGCTGGTCGCCATTGCGCACGCGTGCTCGCCAATAGCGTTCGATTCACGTGCAAGTACTATACATCATATATATCCGTCCTATAAAAAAAATAAACGATGAAAAGTTACCAAGTGCTCCCTAAATATTTGTCGCTACAATTTATATGTTTGACTCGATTTTTAAAAAAAATATGTGCAACATTTTTTATCGTTGGATAAATGCATTTTTTTGTAACCAATAGTTTTTAGAAGTTCCAAAACCAGGTTTTCATGACTCAATTTTTTTTGATATTATTGGAGGTACTCTTAGTGCACCCAATTTTATAAATTTATTAGCAAATATAGATACCCTAAGACGACCACCTTTGTTAATTGACTATCTATAGAGATTGTCTCCTACGCCCATATTTCTAAATCAATTAACAGATATGGACATTTATGCGGCCCGCCTCGCCATTTTTGAGTGTGTAGTGCCCAAAAATATCTGCCTATACTAATTGATGAGTTTGTCTTATACTCCCTCTATACCTATAAAGATAGTCGTTTAGGACAACAACATGGCTCCAAAGTCTAATTTTGACTCCTTGTTTTTATAAAAATATTTATCAGCAAGTGGTATATGTATATTTTTATCAAAGTATTTTTCAACATAAATCTATTCATATGGTTTTCATATTTTCAAACTCAACAACTTAAAATATATTCATGATTTATATTCTCAATGTTAAACTCAAACATTATCCAAAATGACTTTCTTTATGGTTATAGAGGCAGCAAGTACCGGGCCGCCTTGCCAATTTTGAGGGGCATCGCGCAAAAAGACCTGCCTATACTAATTGATGGGTTTGTCTCATAAAACTTTTTGTAATAGTTGACATTTTTCTCTGCAAATTTAGTTAAATTTATGATTATTTGACTTGGACTAAACCTATAATATTATTATTTTTGGGGCTGAGATAGCAGTAAGTTTCTAAATCACGTCACCTGTGTACCTCTAGTTTTTTTACATGTAGTATTATGTTAGTCCATAGTTGAACATTCTTAACTTTGATCATCATTTTTTAAAAAATCTATATTGTTTCATAACATTTGAATTATATAAAATAAATTTAGTTCATAGTGTATCTAAAAAAATAAACCTTATATTGTTAACCTATATAATTTTAATAAGGTTGATGGTCAAACATTAAGATGAAACTAATATGACACGCGTAAAAATGACAATGCTTTTACTATATACTATTCCCTTCATTATTTCAAATTGTAAGTTATTTTGGTCATAGTTTTTACTATACATTTGGATATAGCATATAACTAGCTGTATAACAAAAGTTATGCACTTACAAAAATCCAAAACGACTAACAATTTAAAATGGAGAGGGTAATATATCATATTCTTGCTAGGGACGTGGCTCCATGAACTCCACATGTTTATACATGAATTTAACCACTCAAATTTATACGACGTTTTTAGCAAACAATAGAAGTATCTTGTTTTTTGAAATGATAGAAGTATTTGAGAGACGAATTAAATATTTGCGTTCCTTAAAAAACGGTTGACGCGTAGAGTTTTTTTTTGTTTGAAAGATCCGGTTACCTGGCATATATATTAATAAGGAGAATAGAGTTTCCAATGTTCGCACGAGGAGCGCGTCCCCCGCATGACAGACCGTCGAGCGGGGCTTAGCTACAATAGCTAATTACTCCCAATATTGGAGACTACGAAAAGGGTGGCAAGAGCTCTTCCTCCAGCGCTCGCCCAGAGGAATGCCTCATCCTTAATCTGAGCCACGGTCTGCTCCACAGTGCTTTCTGTTCCTTGGAAAACCGACGCATTCCTCCACTTCCATAGGCACCAGAGTGTGAGGATCGCCAGGCTATGTTCCAATTCCTCCCCCCCCCCCGTTGGAATCATGTGTAGGAACCAATCTTCGATCGTCGCCACGTCAATCCACTGATATGGTTCTAGACTGCTGCAGTTGCTCCACCTTGATACTTGCCTCTAGATTGCTTTGGAAAATGGGCATTCCACAAATAAGTGTCATGCTGTCTCCAGGTTCCTGATGCATAATCCACAAAAGTAGTTGTTTTCCCATCCTTGTGACTGTAGTCGTGCGGCTGTTCATAGGCGATTCCGTAGTCGGAGCTAGAAGAAGAACTTGCATTTAGGTAGAGCCCATGCCTTCTATATCAGTTTACAGAAGCTGGACTGTATATTGCCAAAGAATTGTGAGTAGTTTTTCAATAACAGTCATCACGAAGAAGCACTCATGCACACCATCTGTCAAAAAAATTTTGTTTTAGCTATAAATTTAGACAAATATTTATTATCAAGATTTATAGGTTATGGCTACGTATGCCTCGCCAGTACAGCAGCTGCCACAATCAATTAATTTCGCTATGTTTTGCCGGCCATACGCCTCTGCCTCCACCCTCGCGTTGGCAGCAGCACCGTCGTGACCCTGCCATTATATTTCTACAATCCTACCTCCATGCATGTCCTAGCAGATCCTCGAGAGATTTGAGATTTCATATCCCCGTCGTCGTTGTCCATTCTTTAATTCGCGTGAAGCCAAAACGACAGTTGGCAGTGATTTGGAACTTGTTTTAGGCCCTGTTTAGTTCCCCACCCAAAAAATTTTCATCTATCCCATCGAATCTTTGACACATACATGAAACATTAAATATAGATAAAAAAATAAACTAATTACACAGTTTAGTTGAGAATCGCGAGACGAATCTTTTAAGCCTAGTTACTCCATGATTAGCCTTAAGTGCTACAGTAACCCACGTATGATAATGATAGATTAATTATGCTTAATAAATTTGTCTTGCAGTTTCCTTACGAGCTATGTAATTTATTTTTTTATTAGTTTCTAAAAACCCCTCCCGACATCCTTCCGACACATCCGATGTGACACCCAAAAAATTTTCGTTCCCAATCTAAACAGGCCCTTAGTTTCAATTTTTTTTTTAAATTTTTCATATTCCCTGTCACATCAAATCTTGTGGCACATGTATAGAGCAGTAAATATAGATAAAAATAATAAATAATTGCATAGTTTATCTGTAATTTGCGAGACAAATCTTTTGAGCTCAGTTGTATAATTAGTTATTATTTTTATCTATATTTAATGCTCTATGCATGCACAACAAGATTTAATGTTGACGGGAAATCTAAAATTTTTTGTAATTTTTTTTGAACTAAACAAGGCCATAATAATACTAAACAACAATGTCAAATCAAACGTGCATAATCATGGTCACTTCACTTGGCATTTTGGCAAGCAAGCGTCACGCATCATCATGAAAAAGGGTGCCCTACTAGTACTGGCCGACATTTTATTTGCGGATGATTGATTACAAAACCACCCATGCATCATCGATCAGCATCCTTGTTTACTTCCAAAAAATTTTTGCAAAATAGAAATATTAGCACTTTCGTTTGTATTTGACAAATATTATCTAATTATGGACTAACTAGGTTCAAAAGATTCGTCTCATCAATTTCGACCAAACTGTGCAATTAATTTTTATTTTCATCTATATTTAATACACCATGCATACGTCTAAAGATTCGATGTGATGGGAAATCTGAAAATTTTTGCAAAATTTTTGGAACTAAACAAGGCCTTGATCTATCGATCAGCGAGTCCTCGAAGCAGCAAATTTCGTGCTGCACTTGAACCGGCCAGCAATCGTGGATTCGCGCCACCTTTTTAATTTCTTGCTGGACTGGCGCCGGCCGGACGGGCAGCAGCGCATGTGCGTCGCGCACGGAGCACCACGCTCTAGTTCGGCCCATGTGCTGCCGGCGCCATGACGAAGAAAAAAGTCAACATTATCTCTTTCATTTTTTTGTGCAAAAAGTCTAGTTTTCCAGCGAAACTCTAAAATCCGGTATTCAAATTTTAAAATCATTTATCTTACCTCTTTATCCTGCTATAAGCAGTTTTGTAGTCGGTTTTGTCTTTATCTTTTTAATTTATTTTGACTAAATCTTTAAAAAATCAGAGTAAATCATAAAAAATCATAAAATAAAAAAAATCTAATTTTGTTGGACTCTATATGAGTAGATCTACATAGTAAATATATAATATGGTATGCTTTAATACAATTTTTTATTGTGGCTTTAGATCTATATTTTTCTGTAATTAATTGAAATAATTCATAGTTCCCCAACTATTTTATAGTTGAACTGTATTAAAAAATTTATATTCATTGGATCATGTATACCTTACTTATAGATTTATTTATATTTAACAAGCATAACCTAAATAAAACCTATAACTAAGTTATACATGATCAAATGAGTATGATTTTTTTACTACTATTTAAGCATACAATAATAAGTCCATCATAAATTTTTTTTTACCATAATTGGACCATAAAAATTGCAGCTATGAGTTATTCTATTTAATTATAGAAAAGTGTAGATCTAAACCTATAATAAAAGTTTTGTACTTATGTTTCTATATTATATACATTCCATATGTAGATATACTCATGTGGATTCCAACAAATTTATTTTTTTATTTTTTTTATAATTTCACTATATTTTTTCAAAGATTCATCCTAAATAAATAAAAGGGAAAAATGATAAAACTGCCTTCAAAACTGGTTATAATAAGATAAGTGAGGTAAGATAAACAGTTTTAAAAGTTGAAGTAGGTGTTTTGTCCAATTTTAGAGTTTAAGGAAAAATGGACTTTCACGAAATTTGAGGAGGTAATATGCGACCCAAACCCGAGGGGTTTAAAGTGGGCTGCGTGCTGGTTCGTTTGGTCTTCCACAATTTCTGTTGGGCCAAATAGAAGTACGGCCCATTACAAAATGAGGAAGGATATCCTCTGCCAAAACGAACGCAACGGTGGGCTGCTCCACGCCTCCACTCCTGTCCTATGGGCTCTATCTGCATCCAACCCATGCATGCAGCTGTTGTTATAAAAAAAAAAAAGCACCTGCAGATTGAAAATATCTTGGCTGCTTTATGATCACAGGTAACGGCCTACTCACTCCGTCCCACAAATAAACATATTTCTTTGACTTATATGATTTGTGTTTAACAATTCAGGTCTTATTCAAAAAAAAATAATAAATATTATTTATTTTTTATGACTTGTTTTATTGTTAGATTAGATATGATTTATTTTTTTTATTATTTGCACAAAAAATTTAAATATGACTAATAGTCAAACATGAATCGTATTAGTTAAAAAAATGCACTTATTTGTAGGACGGAGGGTACACAACCATCTTTTCGAGTTTGGATGTGCTATGGTGCTCAATTCAATATATACCCTCCCCTGGCCTTCTATTTGGTGACCAAGAGAGTCAAATGAGGATCCTCACATTATGGACCATATGATTTGTTTTGATATTCGTGCTTAGAATAGGAGAGATAATAGAAAATTATCTTTCTCCTGCTGAGCACGAATCTCCTGTAGTCCACGTTGCGAGAACATGTATCCTTAGAGGCACTTTACGTCAAATGAGTGAGTTTCATGAGTCTTGTCTCGTACCTAGGTACGTACCTACTATCGTCGTCATTTTGGATGCATGGGAATTTTGAGGAAGCATGGGAGTGCGTGTTTGGTGGATTGTGTTCAAATGCTCCTACAAACAGTGGCTGATGAAGGTATTTGTGGTGCTGTGCCGGCTGGGGATCCCGTGCTGCGTGCTTCATCGATTGTTTGCCTTGGTCGCTTCTGTTGGATGCTTAAACTAGGTCGTAGTAGTACAAGCAGTGAAGCAGTCGGTTAAGGAACGCTACACAACTCAGGTTCTAATAAGATAAATGGTTTTTATCAAAAAAAAAAGATAAATGGTTAGGGAACCAATCTCTTGAAAACAAGTTTTCAGACCTTTTTCATCGTAGTTCTCGTAAGAAAGAAGCTACAATTTCGGAGATCTTTAGCATGATACTCTGAATGTCTACCTCAGAGTCAGGATGGTATTAATAGGGAATACTGTACTATAATGGGAATAATTTGGTTGCACACCTTGAGGATGTTGAACTACACGATGGAAAATTTACTATTAAAAAAAATACTATTACTTGGTCTTTGAATAATGACAGTTCTTTTATAGTTTGGTCTCACAAGAAATTTGAAAGATGAAACTTCCCTTGAAAATTTAAATCTTTATGTGGTTTCTCAAAACAGGGGTGATACTAGCTAATAGAAGACAATTCAGCTAGAAGGAATTGACATTGGGTGTACATATGTATACTATTCAATATCTCTTCTTTTAATGTTGTTATGCTAAATTTCTTTGGAGTACGAGCTGTGTTTGCTATCACTCCACCTTTGAATGTGGAGAATTTACTTGGTAGTTAGTGTAAGTAGGAAGGAATGAAAATAAATCTTTGTTGCTAACAGGGGCAACAACTTTCTGTTGGCGGTCTATAAGGTTCTCAAGAAATGATATCGTATTTAATAATGCATATCTAAATTTTGTTACAGGTCCTATTCTTTGAAACACATTGGCTCCATTTTAGGAGTCAATTGCAATACGGTGATGCTGCTAAGTTATTCATCGTCCATGCGTGCTCTACGTTAGAGTCAGTGACGTTGGTGGGTTTTTTTCCTTCTCATGAATGACCTTTCAGGCCTTGTTTAGTTCCCAAAATTTTTCAAGATTCTCCGTCACATCGAACCTTGCGGCACATGCATGAAGCACTAAATATAGACGAAAACAAAAACTAATTCTGCAGTTTACCTGTAAAGCGCGAGACGAATCTTTTGATCCTAGTTAGTCTATGATTGGATAATATTTGCCACAAACAAACGAAAGTGCTACAGTAGCGAAATCCAAATTTTTTCTCAAACTAAACAAGGCCTCAATTTTACGATTACTTTGTGAACTTTCAATTATTTGGTTGTACGAACATTTGAATGTGCAAATTTGGTGTAATAAGTGTATCCGGCCCCACAGGGAACTCTGGAAAATAAAAATTCCTCTAAAGATCAAAATCTTTCTTTGGTTCCTACGAAGGGGAGTTGTTCTAACCAAAGACCTCGCTAGGAAGAATTGGAAAGGGAGCCAGAAATGTGTCCGTTGTAATATGAATTAGACTATCAACACTTATTCATTGATTGCCCTTTCACCAAAATGATTTGTAGGATTATTTTCTTTGCTACTAGTTTAAATCCACCTAGATCTATCAACCACATGCATGGTACTTGGTTTCGTAATCAGAATAAGAGGCTTAGAGAGGTGATTTGGGTTGGGGTAGCTGCCATGTGCTGGGCCATCTGATATTGCCGAAATGATGTTATTTTTAACAAGCTCAAAACTAACTCTATTATGCAGGTTATTTTTAGGGGAGCGTATTGGCTCTGTTTTTGGGCCACGCTACATCGGGATGAGCAAACCAAGGATATCCTATCTTCGATAAGCAGGAGATTAGAGACAATTGCTTTAGAGATTTCTAATAAAGGATTGAAACATATTTACTGTTTACTTTAGAGTCCTTGTCATTGTATGAGACCATGGTTTGCTTTTTCTCGCTTTTGTTAATTCCAAACTTTGTAATAATTAGCTGTGTACATCCTTTAGATGTAGAGACCGGATGTTTTTTCTATCCATTATCTAAAAAAAATTGTATCCGGCCCGGTTGCTTTTTTCTAAGGATGAAGCTGAACTTTTCATAATCCAAGAAAACATCTGTTACCGAAACAATGGTTGCTTTTTCATGTTTCAAAAATACATGGCATATAGTAGTAAATTTAAAACCACGTATTGGTTTTATCATTGGTGGCATAGTATATTGTCAAAAAAAAAACAAAAGGCACAGTATACAATACGTAACAACACACGAACAATTCTGCTGGCAAATTAAATCTGAAAACGACAGTTATAGGAGAAGCGTTTTAACTCAAAAAGAAAAAAAAAACCCTTAACCATGCACGCATGGCCCAGCCCAACTTTAGACGCTCCGTAGAATATCCGATCCAGTAGCCGCCACCGTCCTTGTGCCTTGTGTGTGTGGATCCGCGCGCTCCTCCATCCGGCACGCGCCACGCTTGCACCCCAACGCGCTCCGTTGCGTCGCGTTGGCCCTGCCCACGGCCCACCCCCGCAGCACGCCGCCGGCCACGCCGTCCACCGAGCCGCTCGCTTAGCCGACACGCGGGCCCCACAGGCAGGCAGAGTCAAGCGCATCCGCCAGCCGGGTCCCACTAGTCAGCGGGACTAATAGGTCGGTTCTAGCTGGGAGCATATATATATACAAACCGCAGGCGGCCCCGATCGTTCTCGTGTCTTCCACGGCGCCATTTTTTTTTCTTTTTCAAATCTAGAAAAAAAAAAATCAAAACTCAAAGCATTCCAGCCTTCTTTCTCCTCCCCAGCAATCAACCAACGGCAGCGATGGAGGTGGAGACCACCAGGCCGCCGCCGGCTCCGGCGCCGGCTTCCGCGCCGTTCATCATCATGCCGTCGTTGGCGGCGTCGGCCTCCGGGCAAGCGGGCGGCGGGGATGAGTTCACGGCGGACGACCTCGCGGCGGCGGACCAGCTGGTGCAGCTCAGCGTCAGCGGCGGCGAGGAGGACCAGTGCTGTTCGTCGTCGGTCCGGTCGGTGAACGACGCCGAGAACGAGGAGGATGAAGACGAGGACGCCGCGGGCCGGGGGCTGGTGGACCGCAGGGCCAGGAAGCGCTACCGGCTGGTGTCGGAGCTCTACGCCGCCACCAGGCAGGTGAAGAAGGCGGCCGGCGCCGGCGGCGGTGGCGATGGCAGCAGCAGGAGGCGGAAGGGCAGGGACGGGACGGGGAATTGAGAGCTCGAGTGGAGATCGGGAGGTCCATCGGATCGAGCCGACATGAATGCAGTTCGTGCCGTCATGGTCTGGGTTGGGCTTCTTGAGCCCCGTGTAAATATTTCCCTTTCTTTTTTGCTTCTGTAGAAAAACAGTTTTGAGCGAGTGCTTGTTTCGTTTCTGAAGTTTTGAGATCCAAATTTGAACTTCTACAAGTGTTTGAATTCGAATACTCACCTTCAACTGCAATTTGGTCCTCTTTGCTTGAGCTTTTCTGCCGAGACAACAAATTAATATATTTATGGCTATGACTTTCGACAAACAAACAGGTTCTTTGTTGTTTCTGTCGTGACTTATTTCTGAATTATTAGTAATACTATTACCGGTAATTAAAGCGTGATTGCTTATAGAACCTTCTACACGTATGGATCGCTGCTTGGCTAGCCTAATCATCAAGAGGCATGGCTGTTGAGCTTGCTAGAAATAGATGACACACGCTCGGCAAACGATCGACTAATAAGCTTCGTTTGCAAGCAATGTGCATGCATATGTACGTATTATACGCGTCGTCGATGAGATGTTCCTGCCTTTCTACCAACAACAAGAAGGCAGCAACACGCAAAAAGGACTTGCCATCTTTTTCTTTTCCAACCACAGTATAGACGACTTCATACCTCTAGTTAAATGATTCAGCAAAGTTCTAAATACTTTGTAGTTATTGTTAGGATTCTTCAAATTCCTGAACTAGTTCGAAGTCAAACTTTGATTATTCACATCTTGTCCGAAACATCAAGTTTTTGCAAACTAGATGGAGTACATATTAGAATCAATCGACCTTCTGCTGTTGTTGCTATCCATCAATTGATCAACAAAACCGTAATGCACAGTCAACATGGATACATCGAACGGATATTTGTAAATGGATATTTTCTTACATTATAAAGTATTAATTTATTGTAATAATAATTCTAGAGGTGTCAATCTTTTTTATTCATCTATATACAAATTTTCAATATTGTTGACCAAAGTTAAAAAAAGTTAGACTTAGAGAAAACTTAGATCCATGGATTTATTATATATTTGACTTGTGGTAGGAGGAATTACTGTTTTATAAAAAAATTTGGTATGATCATTTTGAAAAGCACACTTATTCATTTCCTAAATATAATTGATAGATAATACACGAACTAATAATGGACAGGTTTCTTATGATTGAACATGACCATTTCGGTTTAAGTCTTCCATGTGGCACAATTAATTGTATTTTCTAAAATTTAATGGTGCTATTCTTTCATTGGTAAGCAATGTACTTGTCAATTGCTAAACATCTATGGTGACTTCATCAACTTCAAGATTTGAAGAATTGGTCATTCATCTTTCAAAGGTGCACATAGAGGTAGTGTTCTTTCAATAGCAATAAGCAGTGTGCTTGTCAAATAGCTAGATGCTCGTGGGCTATGGTAACTTCATCAACATCAAGATCAGCCAAATTAGTCTTTTGACTTTGAGAATGCCTATGGTGACTTATTTATCAACTTCAACATATGTAGATTTTGTTAAGATATTCTAAATTAGTCTTTTTAGAGGTGCTTTAGAGTTATGGTTTTGGTGCCGGCCATTATAAGATGAGTATATAATGTGCATGTTTCTCAGCATTTGTGTTGTAGTATTGTTTTAACTTGTAATACGAGAATAAAAATATTTATAATACATGGCTAGATGAGATGTCAAAAGCATCGTAGTAGTACTAAATGCAATAATTTTTTATCTCTCTCCCTCTCCGAAATGCTTGGTCCATTTTTTGGATTGACCGATGGATTGAACATAATTAAATTTCCAAGGTCTACCCTGAAACCTAGGGGTATGGAGTGGAGAAAGGTTGGCGCGTAAGGGCACTCACAATGCAGACTCTATCATAGAGTCTAAAGTTATTTATTACCTCGAACAATGTGTACTTGGAGTCTAAATAAGACTTGGAGTCTTATTTTTTTCTACTTCTTTCTTCAATAAATATGCTGTCACATCAGCAAAATTCCATAAATAATATGTAATTAAGTGTTTTGGACTATGTGATAGAGTCGCATTGTGAGTGCCCTAAGCTCCCACTCAAGTAAAGCTGTGTCTTAATCTGACCTTTCAAGGTCAGCAACAAGAAAGCCACTTTGACAGATTTAGTATATGACAATACACCATGCATATGTTTTCGGATTAAAAGTATATCTTCTATATATATCGTGACAATATTTTAGCATTGCTAGATCTAGCTACCGATGCACTTGTTATTGGTAATAACCTAGGATTGGTACCTTACTAGCGAAGCATATGGACAACAATGATTCGACCAGAGGGGAAGGCATCCCTCTGATTTTCGTCTTAAGAAGGTGGTGCCGTGACTCAAACAAGGGCTAGCTTAACCAACAACTTATTTGGTGTGTTGTGCTGATCAGTTGAACCATGAGAGTGTTGACACGTGGACAACAATGCATAAGCATTCGCAACATTTATCCATGCATACCTCGGTATGTATGTGGAGCTCTATGACATGGATGGGGTTCAATTCGTCTCTTAACGGGAACCAAATGCTACGATCAGGTTGGGATATATGATCAGATCATTCCATATCTGTCGGTCCAGCAAAACAAACATGCGCTATAACTTTTACTAACTCCTACTTTTTATTCTATTTTGCACGCCGAGAAAAAGAAATAGAATACAAAAAATAGGATGAGTATAAAAGTTAGCGCATTTTTCATTCTATAAATTATAAAATATTTAGCTTTTGTAGATATGTGTATATAACTTTTGTTATTACATCTATAGATATATATAACATCTAAAAAAATCAAAACATCTTATAGTTTGAAGAAGAAACAAATATAAAAAACTACAGAATATATCAAGCATCTTTTAAAAAAGAAAGGAAATCCGCGCGTGTTGCTGTACGACGACCTGCCCGCGGCTTTGCGTCTACGTGCTCGCCGTCCGTGTCCGTCCCGTCCGTAACGCCAACACCGTGACCGTGACCATGGCCGTCAGCACTAGTAATGAGCTGCTAGCTAGCCTGGCGTTTGGGTTGGGCGAGCGGCTGGCCTGGGCATTGGGCACCGGGCACCGGGCAGGCGGCACCGGGCAGGCGACGCGACGCGACCCGGGCGCGCGCGCGCGCGCGGTTGCGTCTTGCGTCGCTGCCGGCCTGCCGCTGCGCACCACCACCGTACCACGTGAAGTGCGCCGCGAGGACGTGGCCCAAATTCCACCCGAATCCGGCCGCGCCGCGCCACCTTCTTTGCACAAACCACCCGCCGCTCTGCCACAAATCGCAAGAGCAAGCACGAACAAGCCCCCGGCCCCGTCGACACATCGCCGCACGCACGGCAAATCCGTGGCCTCGGTCCCGCACGATACGCAATCGCCTCCGTCAGTGCGTTTTCTGGATAGCCCCCTCCGTTTTTCCATTTTTCGTGAACCGGCCGCCCGGCGGGTCCATCGTCTATTCGCCTGGGCCGGTGGGCCCTGGGGAGAGGTCGGTCGGTTTGCGCCGAGTCATCACGCTCACGCCGCAGCAGCAGCAGCAGCCAGAGCCAGACAATACAAAAACCGCAGCGAGGCGATAAAAAAGAAAAGAAAAAAAAAAGACCCTCCCCAGCCAGCCCAGCGTAGCCCGAAAAATCAACCAGCGCCGAGGGAAAAAACGAGAGAAACGAAAAAAAAAACGGAGAGAATTAGAGAGAGAGGGGGGACACGCCAAGTTAGCCGGAGGCCAACCCTCGCTCGCTCCTCCCTCCGTTCCTCCGTTCCTCCGCCGGGTGATCGATCGAATCGATCCGCGGCCATGGCGGACGAGGCAGCGGCGCAGGAAGCCCCGTCACCGGCGCGGTTCACGGCGCGGGAGCTCGCGGCGGCGGAGCAGCTCATCCACCTCAGCGAGAGCAGCTGCTCCTCGTACGCCGGCGCCCTCCCGCGGGGCTCCGTCGCGTCGGCCTCCTCCACCTCGTCCCCGCGCTCCGTCAACGCGCCGCAGCCGCCGCCCCCGCAGCCGGCGGCTACCCCTGCTGCTGCGGGGCTATTAGCCGCCGCGGCGGAGGAGGATGACGACGACGAGGAGGACCAGGACCAGCAGGAGGTGGGCGGGAGGCGCCGCAGGAACAAGCGCTACCGCCTGATCGCCGAGATCTACGCGGCCACCGAGCCCAGGCCGATCGGGGCCGGGGCGCGCCGCAGGAAGGCGGACAGGCCCTCGACGGACGCCGCGCCGGAAGCCAGGAAGTAGAGAGATCGAGCGAGAGAGAGAGAGAAAGTGGACTTGCTTGTAATTATGGATAATTAGCAGGGACTAGCTAGCTCTAGCTTGCTATAGGAAGGTTTGTATGAGCTTTGCTTGGTTTAGACTATCATCGATCATATCTATATCTATCCATCATCCATCCTGATCTCTACTATCTAGCTAGCTACCTTTTGTGTTGCTCATCATGCATATGCATGATCTTCTTCTGCCCTCATGCATCATCCGATCCATCCTCTTCCTGTCTCTAGGAGAGGAGAGGAGAGGACGGAGAGGATACATGCATGCATGCATGCATACTGCGCATACAGATACAGATCAGTGTTATCATCACTAGGAGCTGGTGGTGGGTTATCAACTGTAAATTAAACTATTGTATGGAGTATATCCTTTCACTACTCACTAGTAATATCAGCACTTGGTTTGCTACACATCATCATGTATCATCCATTCATGTATTAATGATACCGGGCCAGTATATTATTGCCTAATGTTTTAAATAGCGAGCTAAGGTGTTTAGTGATTTATGTTTAAAACAGCTAATAGCGAAGCTAAATTAAACTATATAGCGGAGCAGCTAAATTGTACATGAATACAAATAGTGGCATCCTGCCTCAAAGGGCTATAGCGGGAGATTTAAAGCTATATTATTGCCACACCATCGACCGGTTATATTGTCAACTAACACCATGGCTCTGATCGAGCTGCACGATCCGCTCCCCGGCTGCCTGGTTGATCAGCTGATGCTTCTAATAAGTTCTAATATTTCCCCTTGGTGGGTTCAGTCCTGCGCATAACCACGATCGAGTAGTGTTCATATTTCTTTCCTCCATTCCCCTTCAGGTTGTACTACTAGCTTTTAGCTTTTATGGTCGCGCAAGTAGGGTGGCGGTCTGAGCGGCTCCTAATTTGTGTCTCGATTTGGGCAGTAAACGATGAACTATAAAGATGAAGCTTACGAACCGGCCCTTTATTTTGTCTGTGTTTAACTCTTTAGATACGATCGTTCATTTAGCTAGGCTTATTATATTAGGACCCTAGTCGATGATGTTTGCCTAGTTATGAAATTTTGGTGGACTGACATATAGTTTAACTAAATTTATCAAGCCTCTATATATGGATGATGTTTCATGAATTTCATCTCTGTGAGTTTCAGATCGATATTGCATAATTGTCCATGGGTAGTGAGATAACTGTTGATGGCCGACAAAAAGCTTCCTGCGGCACATTAAGACATGAAGTTCGATTATGGATCCGGCCATGCATGCTCTTAGGTTAATCTTTTTTTTTGTTTTTTTTTCGAAAGGCTCTTAGGTTAATCTATATATATATTCCTCTTCATCCTAAAAAAATACAATTAGTTTAGATTGAATCAAGTTAAATTTTCTTAAGTTTGATTAAGTTTATAGAAATAATATGAACATTTGTGTCTCAAAATATGTTTACTATATGAAAAATTATTCCACTTCATGATCTAATGATACTTATTCAGTATTAATATTAGTACTTTTAACTTGTATAGATTTAGTTAAATTTAAAATTGTTTGACTCATTGAGAAGCGAGAATTGCACTGTACTTAATATAAAAGCATGGAGAGTTTATTTTCGTGGTTATTCACTCCCTACAATATAATGTGTTCAGGCACTTGCGTAAAGTCTGATCACCAGATGAGTCAAAATACGTCCCTCAATGTTTCCTATGCCCTTAGGAGAGTTAGAGAGCAGTGTGTCCAATCATGGTACAAGAGCACAGAGTCTGATCCCAAGATGACTTAGAGCACAATGACGTATAATAACCATTGTCTTTGGATAAATCTCAAGCTGCCCATATAGGAGTAAGAGCAACTGCAGGGACACAAGCTAGCTAGTTTGCAGGGGTTAACCAACCCCTATAAAATATTGCTAATCCTATAGAGGCTACTGTTCAGTATTAGTAATGATGCTACTGATATAATAGAGATATGATGACTACCCCAATGAACTTGATGACTGCCTGTCGCCCCTGCATTCACCAGGTTACAAAACCGAATTCTAAAACAATTAGAACATATGACAATAATTGTTGAATAAATTTCTGAGTCACAGATCTTTTATGTGAGCGCGCGTGCAACAAGCTAGCTATATATATATATATATATATATATATATATATATATATATCCAATTATAACATAAATATATGTTTGCTAGTTTATTAGATACATGGATAGACAGCACAAGATGAGAGATAAGACCGGTTCCCTGTTGACACACTTGTAATTGACAATCCCAGAGTGCACCGTACCTCTCCAGAAAGATGAAAAGGTAAACTGGGATGCACTAACTATAGCTCTCTTAAATTGAACAGTACTTCAATTCGATGTATGTTACTATATATTGGGCACCCTATATATTTTATATTAGTGATCTACTTACATTACATATGGTCAGTCTATTTGATCGGTGTTTCTGATGGTGCAGAAGGCGTTATATACTCTGTGTCGTCTGTTTCCGGCAACTTCATTGGTCATATACCTATGGATATATCCAATCCAATCATCTGCCGACTAATATTTCTATCTCGATGATATACAAGTGTATAGATGAGGACGACGATCATCGGACGAAGACCCAGTGGCGCCTTTCAGCGTTCCGATCGAGCCTGAGAGGCGAGAGCATACCTAGGCAGTTGTGCTGCTGCTGCTCTGCATGCTAGTCCCTCAACGAACACAAAATGGAGTCATTTAATTACCATCGTCTTACATTTCAGAACATAAACGGTCAATGATTAGTACATCATCGAGTATATAAAGAATTTTTAGGCACCCAAAACATACACGTAGATGAGAGGAACTTAGCAAACAACGCCTAAGGACTAGCAGAGTAGCAGCAGTGCAGCAAAGGGGCGCCAAGCTCTTCATCGAATGGGCGCGCGGCCACCTTGAGAAAAAGCCAGGAATACAAGAGATTTGACGTGAGATTTGCTGATAATAATTCATAAAAGAACAAGAAGCTTAAAACAAATTAGAGCAGAAAATAGGATCTGAGAGGGGTATATACAAAGAGCAGAAAAGGGAAGGAGAAGATAAGAGAAATAAAAACATCACGAGCCGCACCAAGCTCCAGCTAACCACACACATCATCATTCATCACTAAGGCCATCCCAGCAACTGAAGGTCTCTTTCAAAACAAAACAACAACTGAAGGTAGTGCCTTATTAGTAGGTGCATGCAGCGGCGAAACAACTCAGTGGCACCCAACCGCCCAGTGAAAACAAGGAGGACTTTAGGCTACTTTCAATAGGTTGTAATAACATACACATTTATTAGATGTCATATATAATATTTTGTTTATGTGGCAAAGAAAAAAAGGGAGAAAAAAAATAAAGCTATAGCACTATGGTGTTAGAAACGTAAAAATTATGAGATAGTTTCTGTACTTATCAAATAATATACACTACACATAGAAACCGTATTCGAAATGGATGGTTTTTTAATTTAATTTTATTTAATCACATGCATATTTTCTCACCTATTATTTTCCTAGTTACTACATCTCTTCGTATACTGGTTTCGTGTAGACTTGGTTTTTGATTGGAGCTAACCCCTATATCTTTGGCACAAAATCCAACAATTCAAAATTATTTTGAATACGGTTTAGCCTGCGACACTCAATAAATTTTCCTTCTTCGGTAGTGAAGCCACTTTCATACACACACAACATCATCCCTCGTAATATCTCGAAATCAAAAAGACGAAGTACAAGTCTGCTGGCGCGATGTATGGGAAAGAGAGAGTCTCATTAGGTACTTGTGGGAGGAGAGCGCGACACCTATGTGGGAGTCGGTCATGGAACATCGGGAATCATAGGGGAGCCAGTGGCCGCTGGTTTGCAGGGACCATGGGGCGCGACGCGAGGCTCCAGTGGTGCTTCCAAGGTCCCAGGAGGCCACGGGATTGCCGATTTGAGCTCCATGGTAGCCGACGCCTGTTGCTCATTTCACGATACCTGAGGGCAGTCTCAATGAGGAGTTTCATCTCACGATTTCCAAAGGTGTTACGTCAGTTTGGACTTGGTTTGCGGAATGAAACCTAGTTTGTAGACTTGGTTTGCGGAATGAAACCCCATCTCTCAATGCATGGTTTCATCTCGCAGTTTCATAGACTATCCACAATATAAAATTGTTGCGTGGTATGGTGATGAAATGTGCCATATAAATATAAATATGTTGCCACTTTCACTTCTAACAATAGCTTTCACACGCTACAATTTCATTTCACACTTCGGGATACATATTCTTTTACACCAAAATATGTAAATCATTGAAGATACAATCAGGAGTAAGCGTTGGATTAAGTCTCATTGTCCTAAATATTGAACTAAAGATACAATCTGCAGTAGGCACTGGATTAAGCTCTTTATCCCAATCCAAAAACCAACACTGTATGAAACAATTATAAGAAAAATGGGGTATGAAGAACTAATCAGTATGGACAAACTAACGAGTATCAAGTATGGAGAACATTATCTGAAAAGTCAAAGCACGGAGAAAGCTAGTACGGAGGGTCATCACACACCAATCAGCATCTAAACCTGAACCTGGGCCAAAATCCGGTGCATTCTTGTGCCGCGGCGGCGGCAGAATAGCCTCCCGGTGCTAGTGCAGGACATGCTCGACCTCACCCGGGAGCTAGCGCCTGGGCGCCGCGGCAAAGGCCTGCAGGTGCCTGTCGTGTTCAGGTGCGGGCAGGTGCAGAGGCGGCGCCTTCAACGGCCTGATGGGGCTCGGCAAGGAGAAGGTGTCCGTGGCCAGCATGCTCGCCGCCAGCGGCCACGGCTCTGCGATAGGGTCGCACATGTACACCGGCCACGGCCGCCGGCGCTGCGGCTTCATCACGGAGCTGCCCGTGTCCAGAAACACCTTGGCTAGCACTATCACCAACATGGCCGTGCAACACAACACCACGGCAAGAGCATAGCCCGGCCACCTCCGTCCATGCCCGGAGCAGCGGCTCCACGAAGTTGGCTATCATGCATCGCGGCGAACGAGAGATGATCGATGGCAGTGCACGTCCAAGAAGACAGACAATAGCGCTTGCCCGCCACCAGACACGCACGCACGCAAGCGCCGACCTCGGTCCGTGCTCACGGCGGGATCCGCTTTGGCGTCCGCACGAATCGGCTCTCCCCTGAAGTGGGGGCGCGGCCACGACGACGCGGTCGGAGCTCTCGTGCAGCCGACTGCCGACCACTACCTCTGCGGTGATGGCGAGGCCTGCCGCCCCGATGCGCCGCGAGCAAAGGAGCGGAGGAAGGCCTATATCGCGCCGCCTGCTGGGGTTCACGGCCGTCGCCACCTAGAACCACCACGTGACCCCAGCTTCGAGGGGACGGGCTGCAGACAACGGCGCAAACACGACGAACCGGGGCGAGGGTGGCTTGGGCGCGCGCAGCAGTGGATAATACAGATGGCAAGACAGCGGTGGGATGGGCTTTACAAAACAGAAATGACAAAAACACACATGATCCTGAGGAGACGAGATTTTTTCTAGTACGGGGCGTAGAAGTCGAGGGCTAAATAAGACTTGGTTTTCTTCTCTTCCTTCATTTAATTATCTTCTACGTCATCAAAATGCTGATGTGATAGTATAATAAGTAGGGATAAAAATTATTATAGAGTCTGCGTTAGGAGTGTCCTGACAGCTTAGACTGCTCTAATCCTAATTTTGAAATACAATCAACCCAACTTGAAACAAGGCTACCTTAGAAACAATGATGACCCTGTCTCTTAACCAAACGACGAACCAGGATCATTTCAACCTAGAAAACAGGGACAAGTACATCCCATCCCATCCTCCTAGTGTGCAAAGCAACCACATGCTAATACTCCTTCCATTTCAAAATGAACCAACTTCTAGAGTTAATGCTAAGTCAAAATGTTATCTAGAAAGAGTACTAACATATGTGACGTACATTACAAAAATATATTTCAAAGGTGTATCTAATAAGACTATTTTTGTGTGATAAATATAGATGTTTTTTCTATAAATCTGGTCGCTTAAGATAATTTCCTGAATTGCTGCTGTCGCCATCCATTATTGAATCGAGCTGGCGACTTCAATTGTGAGTTTCTCCTAATTTTTTAAGGTCCTCCACTTATGTTCCTTGCAGACACATGCCGCCACCAGAATATATCATTTCGATGTCCCTCCTTTTCTTTTTCCTATTTGCAGACACTACTACACTATTTTTAATTGCGGCGGGTAAAAATGGTTAACCGCGACGAGTAGATCAACCGTCTTGAATCAAAGGTCACAGTTAATCGTAGCTTTAACCAAGGCGGTTGGCCAACCTCAGTTAATATATTAACCGAGACGGATGCTGTAAAGAAACCGCCGCGGTTAATATCTATTAACGGAGGTGGTTGCCCTAATTTGACCGCCTTCTTTAAAGAAATAACTGAGACGGTTTCGTTAAGGCAACTGCCTCTGTTATGAGTTTAACCGAGGCAGTTTTTGTTAGGTGCCCGCCTCAATTAAGTGTAACCATAATAAGAAAATACGTTTTGAATATGTTTTCGTATTTGAAACCAAAATTTTGTTAGATTGAAACATATATAAAGCAAAAGATACACGTATGAAAGATAACCACATATATTATATTCATTCATGTGTTGTCTTTATCGTTCCACGATCTATGTCACACACTATGTTCATATTACATGAATGTAGACAATCTTCATAAAAAGCATCTAATAATGTTCACTCAAAAAATGTTCGGCAACCGATAATCGTTCATGTCTAGATCCGTCGGATGCACCGTCGCATTTGGATCTGCTTTTTCGCCGTGATACTTCCAGACGGTGTAATCTTTGACGAAGCCATGTCGGATCAAGTGAGATTGCACCACGTTATCTTCCTAGAGAAGGTTGTTCTTGCAGCTAATGCATGTACAAATGATGCGCTCCTGACCCAGACGCACACGGTGTTTTTTCCCAGCGGCAATTTCTCACATGTCCCAGAAAAGCCAAATCATTTCTGACCCTTATTAATATCTTATACATCCACTCTTCCCTATCCATGATGACCGCGATGACCTTGCACACACACAGGGAGAAAAATAAATGAAGCCATATGAAAAGAGCAGAAAGAATAAGAAAAAACACCAGAGTAGCTCTAGATCTAGTTTTCTCTCTCCTCCATTTGGATCTAGATTAGATCTAGCTCAAAACCATCTAAATCATATAAAAGAGAAAAGATGAGAGTTTGAGAGTAAGAAATCCACCTCTTGTAGTGCCCCGTTCACCAAATCAAAGGGCGAAACCTTCTCCCCTCTAAAATGACCAATTTTAGGGTTTTGAGGTCAAAACCATAAAAAAAAATAGAGGAGGAGCCGTGGGAAAGAAGGGGGCTACTGCTCCTTATATAGGTACAGACTTAACTGAGGCGGGCATCTTAAAACAACTGCCACGGTTAATATAGAAGATTAACCGTGGCGGTTGCTGTTAGAGCAAACGCCACGGTTAAAACTTAACTGAGGCGGTCGCTCCGCCTCGATTAATCTATTAACTGTGGTAGTTGTGTTATAGTGACCGTTTCGATTAACCTATTAACCGAGGCGGGCCAACAGCCCGCCTATGGCCCGCCTACCTCCGAGGGACAAAACAAAAGGCCATGGTAAAGATTTTTCTGAAGTAGTGAGATGAAACCTCTCCAGTTCAGGTTATTCAAAGTGTCAAGGTTGCTCCAAGTTCTGTCAGTCCAAATAAATTTACCTTGTTATTACATGCAATCTTTCTAGAAGTGCATAGGGATTTCATGCAGTCAACCTCTTTTACGTAAGCTGTTAAGTGTTTGGAAAATTGCTGCCTTTTTGTCATTACCATTAATGCATCTTAGCAGTTTGAGCTCCCTGACACATATCCAGGAGACCCCAAAAGGAGGGTAAAGCTGACACATTAGATCTATCAGTAACTTTTTTTGAAAGGTGATATACTCTGCTTTTTAAGAAATTAGATCTATCTGTATGATATTTATAATGTGCAATGTTTCTTTTAATTTTATTATTCGACTAGTAGTAACTCCTGATCCAAGAGATGTCAACAAGTACAAATTAATAGGCAGCAGATTTTTTATGAAGGTCAATTCTCATCCTATAGATAACTTCTCAATGCAAACCAAAATGCATTTAAGATTAATCAATAAGAGTAGCACAATTTGCAACAACAACAAATATTTTCTCCAAGCAAAATTATGCCATCAGAGTGATGCAACATAAAGAAGGTGCAAGCTCCCCAGGAGAGAAATTCTGAATCTTGTCACGGGCATGTGTTATGTTTTTAACTTGTTATCAGTAGCTCTTTACTAAGCATTTGAAGTAAAACATCAGCCACAGGTTAAAGAACTTAGCGTTACTGCAAAATCCAGGAGGTAAAAGAGGGCATCGGATAAGTTTGTTATCAGCAGCTTTACTAAGCAATTTTTAAGTAAAAAACATGAGCCACAGGTTACTTAGTGTTGTTGCAAAATCCAGGGGATAAAAAAACTAATATGGAGATGCGGGGTATCGATCCCCGTACCTCTCGCATGCTAAGCGAGCGCTCTACCATCTGAGCTACATCCCCTCTGTGTTTGTGTCACCTATTTAACGTTTAATAACTGCGGCCTCTCCAGTACATGGTAAGAACAAAGTTTTTTAGCGAGACCTGATAAATTTATAGGTATATCTATATATAAATATAAATGCATGTTTCACAGTTAGGGAAATACCTATGTTCTATGTAGTATATATACAAAGGTATGACATGAAACTTTGTTCTATACAGCTGGCTACATGGATGGGATGTGGTTTGGTGACTGGTAGGCAATGGGAGTGGGAGTGTGTCCGTCCATGAGTGAGAGCACGAAAGAATAGTAGAGAAGAGAAGCATTACTCATGGGTTAAGGTTGTGGTGCTATGCAATCAACAATGCAGAAGGAGGGAGGGTAATTAAGGTCATGACTGGGCAAGAGTCGCTCTGTTTGTGGGGTGGGACGACCGAAGGAGCATAACAATTTTGACATAGAGGAGCAGCAAAAAGACTTATCTATGCAGGTTGGGTTTTCTAACCAAAAGAAAGACATGGGAGTCTTTGTGCATCTTCTTCTTCGTAACACAAGGACCAATGAACAGAAATTGAAACAACTCAACCGTAATCTATTTACAATAATTTGATTGCTGACAACACGACAAAATCACGCTTCTCTTTCTCCAGCGCCATGCCTTGTGACCTCATGTTAGTGGCCTAAGGAACAAAGAGGAGTGTGGGGCAATCTATGTGTACGTGCACGCCTTCTGGTGCATAGGGTCTCTTGCCAGTGACTGATGAGAAAGGTAGGGAGAGGAAGCAAACCATATTTGCATTGTATTGTCCATGCTTGGACGTGGGAGTGGGGCAAAGAGGAAAACTAGAGAAGGGGCCGCAAGCCTTATTAAGCAATGAATCCAAAACTTTAAAAAAGCAAACCAAACATACTTCTAAGGTAATGCATAGGCTTAAATCCCTAATCATAATTAAATTTGATTGAATTATGATATGGTTATGCATTTAAACTTTACAACATCAACTATATGCTTCACCCAAGAAAAGAACAAAATCTGTTGGAAAACCACACTTTCATATATGTGATTTTGCTGGAGTGTTACAAAACTAACTCTTGGGACACTTAAACTACGGTTTGCTAACGTGTGTTTATGTTTGATCAATTTTTCACGCCGTTTCTCAATCGCATGAATCTAGGGGGAATATCCACACCCTAAGTACGATGAATCATACTATGCATATGCTGCTTCAGTTTCCTGTTGACCAAGCCAGCAAGGTATATGCACATGCATGTACGTACCTGCAGGTAACTTTGGCGGCTATCTCCTGTCGTGATTTGTGGGTGTAAAATGGAAGGCATCACGCGGTGCATTCCACGTACGCTGGAGGTTTATATTCTCTGTTTGTTCAGCTTCGCCGTAATTTGAAGCATACATGGCATCCATGTGATGGCGGCCGTAAATTCATCAGCAGATTTGCACCCAACCGCAGCAACAGCAAAGCCAGCCGGGCGCTCGACGACTCTCTTGCTCTCAACTCCAAATTTCATCAAAATTCAACCCCTAACCCTCTGAATTCCACACCATCCATGACTTCTATATAAGCAGCGCTTCACTTCCGAGACATTCCCAACACACAAACAACACACACATAAGTAGGCGTACTACTCATCGTCAGCGATCACAAGAAGTCAGCCAAGTCAGTCTCCACTCTCCACCATGGCGAAACTCACGGCGATCGTCCTGCTCATGTTGCTGGCCGCCGCCGCAACGGCTGGCACGGTGGTCACTGGCGCCGCCGGCGCCATCCCAGGTGGCCAACAAGCCAGGAGGAGCCGTTTCCTGCTTGCCAACTCGCCGTCGCCGTACGCTTGCTCCAAGAAGTCAGCGGTCGCCGTGTGCTTGGCTCCGGGCAGCCCAGGCGCGACGTGCTGCGGCGGGCAGTGCGTGGACACGGTGGCCAGCGCCGACCACTGCGGCGGCTGCAACAAGGTCTGCAAGCACGACCGGAGCACGTGCTGCGGCGGGCGCTGCGTCGACCTGCTCTCCGACGAGGACAACTGCGGCGCGTGCGGGAACCAGTGCGGCAACAAATGCAGCAACGGCTTCTGTGACTACGCCCTGTAAGCTGTAACGTGCGACATATTTATATATATATATAATATATTATATTGTATCAACAAGAAATGCAACAACGGCTTCTGTAACTACGCCCTGTAACGTGCGACATATACCATATGTACAAAGCAGAGTATGGATACTGCTACCTATTTCTCTTAATAATATATCCAACTAAGCAACCTACTATCACACACAATTAATAATCCACTAGCTCATGTCATTGTAGTATCCATATTCTCTCAACATGCAACCTGTCCAACTAAGCAATGCACCATCACACACAACTAAAATCCACTAGCTATACTATTGTAATGTCCACGTCAGCAAGACACATAAAGTCATCATACCACGTAATCCATCGTATTCCCGCAGCAACGCACGGGATATTCTCCTAGTTTATAATAAAAGAAATGTGTCTAGCTACATATTTTGCTTTAAGGTAGAAAACCCTCGAACACCATACCTCGTCCATATATAGTGGCACCATTGCCTTGTGTGTGGACCTGTCCATAGACATGTTCTTTAGAACGTGAGCCATGCGATGGATTTTTATCTCTGCCTGATGAACACGCCCTATGGGGGATCGAACCTAGGTCGCCAGGGTGCTACTAGAACACCTTGACCAACCAATCTAGTGGAGGATCGAACCTAGGTCGTCAGGGTGCTACTAGAACGCCTTGACCAGCCAATCTAGGTATTCGCACGCGTGACAAACATAATCAACCAACCAAAGGCTAACGAGCAACAGGGAGTTGGGATGGACGGTTGACCATCAAGGCTTAGTCCCAGCCCAAAGGTCAAAGAAACCGGTTCGAATTTCACTTACATCTTCTTCCTTCGGTCATGTTGACGCCGAATTGATTATGGATCTCACATCAGCTAAGGCTAGATCGTTCCGGCCGCCATGGACTGAAGAACACAACGAGAATATCACACTTTCATGGTGAAAAATGGTGATCTTTACAAGCAAACCACAAAAAGATAACTAACATGCTTGCATGATGAAGAATGACTAGTTTCCGAGCAAACTAACAAAGGAACCGTCGAGCCTCTTGTCTAGGAGGGACCCCGTTGGGGCGAGAACAACATCGATTTCCCCTAGGTCATTCGGCAAGCCTAGGGCATCATCCTTGTTCATCGAATCAAGTGATGAGCAACAATATAGGTTTGGAAAGAAGGACATAAAAGAACTGAAGATATAAAAACAACGATTGTATAGTTGGATACTTCAATCGGCCATGATTCTCTAGTTTATATAGAGGGGGAAGTGTTATCCTAGTAGGAGACAAGTCCCAAAGGTAATATCCAAGTTTGTGATGTCCAAAATAGGTCCAAAACCGATTTAGAAGTCAACCTGACTCAGAAACAATAGAAAATTGGCTTAGTTGATTTTGTCTACGGGCCCAGAGTGCACTTTCTGGGTTAAAAACAAGGAGAGTCGGCTTAGGTGACTTGATAGTGAGAATTCCAAGCAAAAACCTTCTGAAATTCATAATTAATTCATTTGGACTCCAAATGAGAAGATCTATCTATGCTTTTTAATTAACTCGAGAAGGAACACAATGATAAAGTCTATCTTTTGCATCTGAGGAAGTTGGGAAAGTCGGCTTAGTTGGCTTCGAGTGTCGGCTAAGGCGACTCTAATTGGGTCAGCTCCCAAAAGATCGTTTTCTTCGCTCGGGCCCCAAATATGATGATCCAAGTATATGTTTTCTGTCTGTTTTGATGATAAAACATGATGGTGGAGTCTATTGTGTACTTTGGACACTTATGTGTGTCAATGTTCAGACCTTGACTAATCAGCTTCAATTATCTAGGTGGACGCGAATCAGTAACTAGAAAAACTGGCTAGCAATTTTGGACGAGGATTCACAAGGGAATCGAGGTATGACTGTGAAAGCCCTAGTTTGGTTTTGGATAATTGATGAAACCCTTGTACTAACCTCTATACTAAGTGTGTGTTGACTTAATGAGGTTGGTACATGCCAAGTGATGGAGCAAGTGATAATCATGGTGACGATGGTGATGACCACAAGATGATCAAGTGCTCAACATGGAAAAGAAGAAAGAGAAAAACAAAACCCTATGGAGATCAAGGCAAAGGTATTGCTTAGGGTTTTGGTTTTGGTGATCAAGATACCATAGAGGGTGTGATCACATTTAGGATAGATAGCCGTACTATAAAGAGGGGAATTCTTTGGCTAAGCGGTTATCGAGTGCCACTAGGTGTCATTATTCATGTGCATGCATTTAGAACCAAGTGAGCTAACTTAACTCCTTCAAAGAAATTGATTGTGAAAATGCTAACACACGTGCACATGTTGGTTTACACTTTGTGGTGTTGGCACACTTTGAGAAGGAGGTGAAGTTTGAAGAGTAGAGAGAGGATGGGTTCCTCTCTCCTTCCCGCCGAGCTTGCTCGGCGGGATTCGGCGCTTTTTGAGAAAATGAAGTGCATATTTTATATTGCGCCGGTGGGAACTTTGGAGAAGTCGCGGGAGTGTTCCTCGCTGAGAAACACTCACCGGACGCTGGCCGTTGAGGCAACGGACGGAGAAGCTGTGCGTCCGGTGTGCTGTGGTGCTAGGGTTAAGCACCGGACGATGAACACCGGACGCAGGGTGGCTCCTGTCCATGCGTCCGGTGCTATTTGACTTCGGCCGGAGTGTTTGTCTGGAAGCACCGGACGCTCAAGGAGCGTCCGGTGGTGTGCGTCCGGTGACCTGTGCGTTTTGCAAACCTCTTTGGGTTTAAGACCGGTGAGCACCGGACGGTCCGGTGCTCAGCGTCTGGTGACCCTGCGTGTTTGCAGACCTCTCTGTGTTTAGGACCGGTGTACACCGGACGCGTCCGGTGTTAACTTGCTCAGCGTCCGCTGCTCTGCAGGTTACCGTTGGACCCTGACACATGGCTGACTTTGGAGCACCGGACGCAGGTGTTGAGCGTCCGGTGCCCCTTTAAGAGCGTCCGGTGACCCCGAGTTTCGCCCAGTGAAAGAGCCAACGACTCTATTTGTTTGAGGGGCTTATAAATAGTTGTTGGCTGGCTTAGGGCTCACACTCTTAGCATTCTAACATACTTGACATCCTTGTGAGCCTAAGCAAACACCTTCCACTCATCTCCTTCATAGATTAAACATCTTTGTGAGATTGGGAGTGATTCCAAGTGCATTTGCTTGAGTCATTGCATCTAGTGGCACTTGGGGATCGTTCTAGCTGCGGTTTTCTTGTTACTCTTGGTGGTTGCCGCCACCTAGATGGCTTGGAGCCGCGGAGGAGCATTGGCACGAGTTGGTGATTGTTCGTGGCCATCTCCCGGTGATTGTGAGGGGTCTTGTACCTTCCCCAGCGGAGAGCCGTAAGGTAACTCTAGTAAAGTGCTCGTGTCATTGAGTTACCTCACTTGTGGGTAGGTTCTTATGGTGTCCTAGTGAGGACGAGGTTCGTGCTACACCTCTTAGCCACCGAACCACCAAGTGTTGGTCGACACAACGGGGACGTAGCGTGCCGGCAAGCACGTGAACCTCGGGAGAAAAATTGGTGTCTCAATTGTGCTTGATTGGCATTCTCCCGGTGCTTGATTGTTTATATTGGTGATTGGTTCATCCCCTACACGGCGGTATAAATATCTCATCCTATCTCTACTTACCGCAAACTAGTGTAATTAGTTTACTTGCTTACTTTGCCTTGTGTAGCTTAGTTCACTAGTGTAACTTGTAGAGACTTAGTTCTTGTGTGCATAGTAATTGTAGCAACTAGAATTGTTGGGTAGGTGGCTTGCAAACACCCCTTTAGAGCTAGAGCAAAAAGCTTCGCTTTGTTATTTACTAACCACTTGCTCTAGTGAGTTTGTAGAATTTTTAAATAGGCTATTCACCCCCCCTCTAGCCATAATAGGACCTTTCAGACTGCCGCCACACCTTGTCATAGTGAGCCCTCCAACCCCTGGCACTACCGGAATCGCCTTGAATGTCGAGTGTCCGCGGGTTTGCTGAGTGCATTCCTACAACAACGCATCTATCCACAGTCGCCTCAGCGACTACACAACGATGGCATGGGAGGTTCATGGGCCAGAGTACGATCCAACCACCTAGGACCTTGATGGCGAGCTCGTCATGAGGGTGGGAGGAGGCAAGAAGCACGACCGGTAATGGATCGGCGACAGCACACTCGACACGGCTGCTACTCCCACTCTCTCATAGATTCGAGCTAGGAGCACCAACGCGAGCCTGGCCATACGCCCATGGCCAGAAATTGCACACCACCGGATGAAGTCACTCCTTATTCCTGTCTTATTCGTTGTTAATTAATAGATTTTTACACACCTTACCTTTCCATATTGTAACATTGAGTTTAAATATTGTAGGTCCAACTACAAGACGAGAGGAGGTGATGGGAGGAGATAGAGGCGAGGATGGAGGCAGAACGAGAGAGGGTAGCAAGGATGAAGGCTGAGAGGGAGGTCGAACAGCGGAGGTTTGCGGAGATGGTTCAGTACATGCGAACCATTCCGTCACCGCCACAGTTCCATTTTTTTTGCCGAGGATCATGGTGGCACTCAGCAAAATGTTTGCCGAGTACCCGACAAAAGGCACTCGGCAAACTAGGCTTTGCCGACACATGGTTTGCTCAGTGCAAACAAGCCGATTCCAGTTGTGTGGGTGACGTCATGACTGGGTGATACGGAGGAGGGAGCTTCTAGCGCGTGGGTATCTCTTGCCATTGGCTTGTGTACATGCTCGAGTGTGGGAGTGGAGCAAAGAGAAAAAATAGAGATGGGGAGAAGGCTTGGGACAGAAATCATCCTCGGCAAGATTTTCCTTTTCTTTTTTTTTTTCCTTTTCCTTTTTCCAATTTCATTCCCTCTTGTTCTACCCTGTTATTGTTTGTCTTCTAGCATATAAATGGTAGTGAAAATGAAATTTATACTTTAGAAGAAAGGCTTAAGTAAGGTATCGAAAAGTTCAAAAAGCAAATTCAAATATGCTACCTAGCTAAATATTCCTAAGTAGGTATTGCACAGGCTTAAATCCCTAATCACAATTAAAAATGTTATGATTAGGAAATTAATTTTCACAATATCAATTATATGAGCACTTCAGTGACTTCACCCAGGAAAAGTACGAAATTTTTGAAACCCCACATTTTCATACATGTGATTTGGATGGAATGTTCCAAACTAATGGGGCACTAAAATTACGTTTGTTGGTAGCGTCTGTTTATGTTTGCTTAATTTCGACGGCGTTTCTGATCAATGGCATGAATCTGGGGGAATATCCACACTCTCCTCTAAGTACCATGAATCATGTGCATATGCATGCTTCAATTCCCTGTCGAAGTGTTGAGCAAGCCAGCAAGGTCTGCACATGCATGTACGACTTGCAGGTAACTTGGCGGCTGTATATATCTCTCTCCTGTCGTGATTTGTGGCTTGTGGGTGTCAAATGGAAGCCATCACGCGGGGCATTCCACGTACGCTGCTCTCTGTTTGTTCTGTTTTACCGTAATTTGAAGCATATATGGCATGCATGTGATGGCGGCCGTAAATTCATCAGCAGATTTGCACCCAACCGCAGCAAGCCGGCCGGCGATGGACTCTCTCTTGCAGTCTTGCTCTCAACTCCACATTTCATCAAAAGTCAACCGCTGACCTTCCACTCCATCCATCACTTCTATATAAGCGCTTCACTTCCGACGAGACATTCCCAACACACAAACACACACAAGCACCACTACATGCTCACCGTCGGTGATCACAAGAAATCAGCCACGCCGTCAGTCTCCAGTCTCCACTCTGATCTCCACCATGGCGAAACTCACGGCGATCGTCCTGCTCATGTTGCTGGCTGCTGCAACGGCTGGCAATGCCGGCGCCATCGCAGGTCGCCAACAAGACAGAAGGAGGAGCCGTTTCCTGCTTGCCAACTCGCCGCCGCCGCCGTACGCTTGCTCCGAGAAGTCGGCCGCCGCCCTGTGCTTGGCTCCGGGCAGCCCAGGCGCGACGTGCTGCGGCGGGCAGTGCGTGGACACGGTGGCCAGCGCCGACCACTGCGGCGGCTGCCACAAGGTCTGCAAGCACGACCGGAGCACGTGCTGCGGGGGGCGCTGCGTCGACCTGCTCTCCGACGAGGACAACTGCGGCAAGTGCGGGAACCAGTGCGGCAACAAATGCAGCAACGGCTTCTGTGACTACGCCCTGTAAGCTGTAACGTGGACATATTTTTATATATAAAATATATTGTTGCATCAATGTATCAACAAGAAATGCAACAACGGCTTCTGTGAGCACCCTGTAAGGTGCAATATATGTACAAAGCAAAGTAAACGATACTGCTTCTAATAAGCATATTTCATAAGAGAATCGTTCTTGTGCACTCCTTTTATAAATTTACACCCATCTCAATGCAAGTCACAAATTAATTAATTCATATAGTCAAAAAAAAAAGGAGTTCAGATGGAACAGCATAGAGATAATATGCAGGCAGCTGTAGGTTCCAACTTGCAATCGATCTTGTTTGCTATCGAACATCCGAACCGTCTTTTTACTCGGACCAGATATACTACATATTTCTCGATGACCCAACACTCCTCCATTCTAAATTATAAATTACTTTTGACTTTTTTTTATACATGATGAATATATCAAAAAAAATCAAAGCTACTTGTAATTTGAAACAAAGAGTACCATTTTGAACCATACTCCCTCTGCTTCAAATCCCTCTGCTTCAAATTATAAGTTGCTGTGAATTTCATTTTGAATCATACTCCCTCTCTTCTAAACTATAAGTCGCTTCAACCTTTTTTGGTACATTCATTTTTACTATGTATCTAAAATATAATAATAATAATACATTTAGATACATAGTAATGTAGATAAACCAAAGAGTCAAATTGACTTATAATTTGAAATAGAGGGAGTATTCAACATCAATTACTTTAGAATCAAACTTTAACCAATAATAGTTCATTAAATTAATACAAGAAAACAATGAACACAAAATACAGCATTTCAGAAAAGCCGGGAGCGGAGAACTCATGAAATAAACAAATCCGTATCTGGCATGGCGGGTAAATTCCCTGGTTCAACAATTCATCAGGGAGACTAAAACTCAAGTATGGAATTAATACAAAATCCTGATCAACATAACATTACAGAAGATGAATTTCAAACTTCAGTGTTTGCATGACTCGAGTGGCTAGAGGCAGGGGAATTGCTTTGAACCAGGCGTTCACAAATCGAACAACTCCACTTGCATTGCAAGTGGTTGCTCAAAAAGGCAGCTAATTTAGAAGTCATCGTCATCCTCCTCAGCCATGTGCTTAGCCAGTTCTTCCTCCTGCTGAAGCCTCTCTCGGCGCTTCTCAGCACTCTCCTTTTCCTTGTGAGAATTAGGGGGGAACCTCATCGCCTTGACCGCCTCATTGTGCATGTTGAGGCAGAACGCAATCCTGGAGTTGAATGCAATTTGTGGCTCATTTGTCGAGTAGACATCACCAGTTTCCTTTGAAACCATCCAGCCATTTGCATGATCTATGGTGGCGTCAATTGCGCCATCTCTTATGGCCTTGGCTACAATGCTCTCCGCGTCAGCAATAGGGTTCTCAGAGTCTAATCTGAGCTTCTTAGCAATGTCAGCAAGGGAGATCCTTGAGTAAGAAATGCTGATGTTGCGCAGTCCAGTTCGAATGACATTGTGGCGCAGCCTCACAATCAAGTTGCGAGTCCTGTCTGCGCTGAATGTGCTTGCAAATTTGTCTGCGACGGCCCTGAACAGTTCAAGGTCCCCAACCCTGACAGCCTGGAGGACACAAATGTATAATTTAAGTTCAAAGTATTTCATCTACTATTGTACCAGAGTTTATGCATGACCAGTTACTTACATTTGTGAGCTCAAAATAAGGTGTCAGAGCTTTCTTCATTCCTTTCTGCATGAAAACAGTCCTCTCTGGAATCTCTCCAAGCAGCAGCCTCACTATGATAGCCCATTTGTTGCACTGAATCCGAAAACCACGGGCTGTTGTTGGTGCCTTACGAGCAGCTTGCAGGAGGCTTTCTTTAGCATCAGTGTACTCCAACTGAATTGTCCTAATTTTGCCCAAGTAGAACAAGTATCGGCAGAACTGCAACAAAAGGAATTTGTAGCATTTGTTTAGAAAAGCTTTCCTACAAAACCAATTTCCCGAGAAAGATATAATACTTCAATCCCCAACAGAGCAACCACTAAAAGTTTCTTAACAAAATTAGTTACATAGATTGTTTGCAAGTGCTAAATCTAAAACATAGTAAATCCAAAAGCTGCATTACAACAAATGGAATAAGCAAATGAATTACTTGTTGATTGGAATGTGCCTCAAAACGAGGTGCCTTTGATCTAAGCTTCTCTGCCTGATCATACAAGTTGTAGTGGAGGTAATTGCGGAGGAGGAGATTGAGCAGTGTTTCCTGCAATCAAGAACCAAATACTACAATCAGGTATGCAGAATTCCACAACATAAAAATATATGTGTGATGAACAGAAAATCAGCATTACCTGGCCAAGCTCGTCGCGATGCAAAGTTGCCATTCTGTGTAGAGCAAGCAGAGTCCTGAAAGGAAAAAAAAGCATATGTAAGAGAGATTGTCAGGGTTAGACCTGGGAGTGAACAGTGAGCAAGAATGAAACATTTGACTTACCCACGTATTTCAGCAAGGCTGTTGGTAAGCTCATACACATAAGAGTAATAAAAGTACAGACGAGATGCCAGGACATCAACCGTTCTACGGTTTAGGTTCTTCAGGCGAGCAATGCTCACATTTGCGCATGCTTTAGCCTTAATTCAAAAGCAGAAATTCAAATGATTTAAGTTTCACACATCAAACATAAGGAAAATCAGCGGTTCCAGATGTACCTCATCATATTTCTTCTGATCAATAAGGAAAATCAGTACAAGCAAGTAGCAAAATATTTCAATCTCAGGGAGACCATGTTTGATTGAAATCTGAGTTGCCGGAGCCGCAGCATCAACATCCATCTCAGTATCATCTTCCTGACAGAAATTACAGATGAATATTAGGAGTTATGAATGTGGTAAATGTAAAAAAGAAAACGCACTTGTTCTTTTACTCTATCATACAAAACAGATTGATAGCAACACTCAAGTACAGAACAAACAGCAGACATAGTAAAATCTATTTAACAGGGCACGAGCTTCTTCAGTTCTTCACATACCGAAGAATCATAGACCAATTAAGAGTCCACCAAATGTAAAAATTCACTACACATTTTCCAAAATTGTAGGTGTAGTTGCACACAAAGAAGGAAAACTAAGCTCTGAAGATTCAACTCTAGTAAAGACTTTTTAACTCGTCCTCAGTTAAGTGAGAATCTATGTATACGAAGGCAATGAACAAAATTATGAACACGTGAAGAGAAGGTAGTGCTTTTGAAAGTTGAGAATCTATGTATACGAAGACAATGAACAAAATTATGAACACATGAAGAGAAGGTAGTGCTTTTGAAAAGCCAAATGATTGTAAGATCTACTTGCTTAGTAATGGTAGATCTAACAAACTAGCAGTGCCAAACAATTACCATATTCAGGAGAAAAAAATAAAGCATGAAAAAAAGCACTCTGGACTAGAAAAGCCAACTGCACAGGTGCAAATCATACATAATCCATAAGAATAATGCAAGTGTGTCTAACTGTGACAAGGGAATATATATATGATGGCAAGATTTTTTTTGTCTTACAGTTTAGGCTACATAACAAACACATAAATAGAAAAGCCAACTGCACAAGTGCAAATCATACATAATCCATAGGAATGGTGTGTCCAATTGTGACAAGGGAATATATACACAGTGGCGGATATAGGCCTAAGGTCACTAGGGCCGTGGCCCTAGGCGCGGCCCAACATCTTATACCCCTTAACAATTCTGACCCAACAGCCTTAAACATCAGCACGAAATATACACCTCCTGAAGGTGGCCCTAGGCGTAAAAAATGGCCAACTCCGCCACTGTATATACATGATGGCGATATTTTTTTTGTCTTACAGTTTAGGCTACATAACAAATGCATAAATAAGGATGCTAGAAGTGCAGCGTGAATGCATAACTAGCTTATTAGGATGAAAAGTTAAGCAACATATATGCCATCCATCAACTATAGTGGGCATGAAAGAGCCAAATTGTGCAGTGACAAATCAATATCCATGATAGTGTGATCAATATGGAAGGCACCATACAAGTATGTTCAATCTAGGATACGACGATATATTTGCAGCATGAGTAACATCCTTACAGGATGAGGCCCAGGCGTAACAAAATCAGTCGAGTACCAAAGTCTAGCTTCGCTAATCCAATCTCTTAGTGGCGATAGCTTAACAGCAGAGAGGGGAAAGGCAAATTTTACCTTGGGCACCAGCGCGGTGAGGCGTCCGTAGGCTTCAGAGGACGCGGGTAGCGCGAAGGCGAGGAAGGCGGAGACGTCCCGCGCGGCGAGGCGGCGGCGGAGCGCGACGGTGAGGCGGAAGGCGCGGGAGATCCGGCGGACCTCCTTGGACAGGGAACCAGCCTCGATCACGGTCGCGATCTCCTTCAGATCTGACACAAGCGCCGCTCCAGCCACACCGAATCTTAGGAATTTCGCGGTCGCGGAGACGATTTGATAGATAGAGTACTCTAGGGTTTTGGGGGGAGGGGAACGAAGGAGTGAGGCAGCTTACGGTGCAGTGTGGAGAGCGCCGGCGCCGCCGCGGCGGCGGCGGCGGCGACGGGAACTGGCGCCGCAGGCTGGGGCTCCGAGTCGTTCATCTGCACGTCTTCCGGCATCGTGGCGGCGGCGAGGAGCGGAACTGCTCGAGTAGGAGAGGATTTTGTGGCGTGGTGGCGGATCGGTGAGGAGAGCAATATGGAGCCTTTTTTTGCTTCGGGCTCAAGAAGGTCAGGTCGCTTCCGGGTTGGGTTACCTTGGCGGCTCTCCGTCACCGCTTTGGTTTTTTTTTTTTTTTTTTTTTTTGAGCTCTGAGAGAGCTTTGTTGTGTCCCGCTCCACTTGGAATCGGAAACCCAGCGGCTGCGGGTGGGCTGCTATTCGTCGTTGTTGGGCTTGGAGATTAGGAAAGCCCACAGACGACTTGCAGGGCCGAAGCCTCCTGTGGGCTGTCATCTCCAAATGAGCGTATTGGCCTTTGTGGGATTATTTGAATTTTTTTCCCTCATGAATAGCTTCCTCTTGCATGGCACATCCGTGTATCTTTGATACGTATTTCATTAAATTAATAAAGTTTTAGCTTAAATTATGAAAATAATTGTAGCGCCTCATGATATCTTTATCTATTGCAACCAATCTTTGTTTCAATTATTGATATCCATAGTTCTTTTGCCTTTGCATGGCACATTTGTGTGTCTTTGATATGCATTTAGTTAAAATTTTAGCTTAAACTATGATGTCGTTTGTTGTAGAGTCTCATGATGTCATGAATCTAGGTTTTAGATTTTTTTAGTTTTTTTAATCTTGTTAGGCCTTGTTTAGTTCCGAAAAAAATTCGGATTTTGATACTGTAGCATTTTCGTTTGTTTGTGGCAAATATTATCCAATCATAAACTAACTAGGCTCAAAAGATTCATCTCGTAAATTACAGACAAACTGTGTAATTAGTTTTTATTTTTTTCTATATTTAGTGCTTTATGCATGTGCTACAAGATTTGATGTGACGGAGAATCTTGAAAAGTTTTTGAATTTCGGTGTGAACTAAACAATGCTTTAGTTGTTATAGATTGCTTATCCTCGGGTTAAGATGAAACTATGGTAGTTTTTTTTAACTATCATTTTGTGATTTTAGATCATATACCACACTTTTGAGTAGTATGATGGCATGAATGGTCATCTAAACATGTAGCATGTCGTTCAAGATTGATGGTAGAGTTGAAGTGAGGTCTAGGATGGTGTAAAGGTGCTAATTTCAAGAAGATATTGCTATTTAAACCTTATAGTCGTTGTTTACTCCAAAGAATCTCAATGACCACAAGGTTTAGCCACCTCTAGTCCGCACTGAAGATATTTGCATTTTCTTACTAAAGAACTATATATGTAGTAATATTGCTTTATTATAAAAAAATAGAGTTTTATAGTTATACTATCAATGTAGGTATGTTAGATATTTAGGTTAAATTGTATAACTTATCAAAATTGTATGACATCAATATCAATATAATTTTAAATATTTGCTAACATCATTCCTACTTGAATCGCTAAAGGAATATTTTTAATGATTATATATATTACGGTCCATGCATATATGTGTGCTTAATTTGCACGATGAAACAATTGTATGTTTAATTTAATTGCTTTTAATATTACATAGTCATTGCTTTCTTTTCTGTCTAAATTTGTTTCCTGACCACAAGTTCTCTCCAATATCGTATGCCCACTCTTTCTAATAATAGAGGCATTCCTATGTATACAACTATACAGGGTTTGCTAGGTCGAGCAAGTATTAAAAATCAAGTTGTGGTGTAAAACACATGGTAGAAAAAAATGTCTTATCCACTGCAACCAATCCTTTGCTTCCCCTTCATTTTCTTGGAGGTTCATGAGGCACAACAATTGTTGATGCAAAGTATTTGTATAGAAATGAACTAATGGCAATCCTCACAAAAAATGAACTAATAGGTTGGCCTCTACTAATAGAAAGGTTGCTCATTTGATACACATGTTTCTAATAAAAAACTTATAAAAATAAGGTTAGTAAGGAAGGTTGGTATGACCAAGAATAAGTGCATGGAAGCATATGTGCTTTTAAATGAGTAACTCAATGTGGATTAGTTATTGGAAATTAGCGCCATTTCAGCATTTTCTCTAAGTATCATCGTCCACACGACTACACAAGTTTATATAGTCAATAACATAAATCTTGCATGGGAGAGGCTTGATCCGAGTTATCCAATAGGTCCTAGGTTACTATGATTCATTAACATGGCTTTTTTGGGGTTTTTTTATAAGTCATGATAAGTGGTGTATGCATTGTTATCCAAATGAGCAAGGTCAGTACTTAATAGTGATGGTCAGTACTAGGATCATTGCTTCATAAGATATAGAACGAATAAATGATCGAACAAATAAATCATGTGGAAAAATAATATTTTAAAAGTCAAATAATATTATAACTAGATTTTCTATGGTGATAAAAAAAGAAGTACAGAGACATTATGGGAAGGATTAATGCACAAAGTTATCCAACGCGAACATTGAATTTTGACTTCTCAAATAAAACCATTGAATCACTTTTGATCCTCACTCAACTTCTTCTCCTACCCTTTATATGTCTCGCCATATTAGTCCATCTCTCGCTGTAGCATCACTATCGACGTTGACAAAGAGAAAAAAAAACAAATAAAACCTTAGCATTTTTCGGGCAGGCCGAAAAAACAGTTATTTGAGGGCCAAAAAATGAGTCCATGACCATGGGCGAGTCGGCTAGGCTCTGGACTGGACGGGTCGCTCATTGTTTTTTAGTTGTAAAACGAGAAAAGAAATATTTGCGCTCAAGACGAGGAAAAAAGTTATGGGTAGTTAGATCTCTATCCAGGCATGTGGCATAGTCCACTAAGGTTCATAGGCCGACCAAAGCCTCCTGGCGAGCTCGAGCTGAGTTCATGGGCTGGACTAGACCACGTTTGTTGAGGTCTAAACCAAATACAGCTCGGAAGTAGTGGAAACGATAGCTTTCCGGGAGGGTTTGGCATTGGCATCGGACCTACCATTGCACAAGTTTAGGGTGGCTTGCGACTGTATCAATGCAGTGAAGAATATTCATGGAGACAGAATGGGGCTATATATATGGGCCAATAGTGAAGTAGATCAAGACGGGGAGAGCAATCTTCTCCATGTCCATGAATAAAAAAGTTCGAAAATGGATTCCCATAGATTAGCTAGGAGCTCTGTATTCATGTCTCTTGGTAAGCATGTCTGGTGTCTGTCACCAGTCGATGGTGTTTGTAATTTTAATTATGAGTAATAATAAATGGTGGCTTTCCTAAAAAAAGATGAAGAAATGTTTTAGAGTGCCTCGAGGTGTAGCCGTGTAGGCATGAGATTAGCAGATCACGATAGTTCCTTAATTTATTCGTAGAGGCTTGAGGCCAATAGATGGTCGTGTGACGACAGGCTGACTAGCGACTATGTGATGCAGTAGTGACTCCAGTAAACACGGACAACATTGTAACGAATTCAAAGATATTTTAGGAGGGAAAGGAAACTACGAATTTACAATAGGATGTGCAATGTAATAAATTTGTTTAGAAGAAGCCAATAAATTAAAGAATTTGTGAGATACTTGGGCAATGGTCTTATTGAGCATTGTAGCTCAACCGAAAAAAAAAAGAATCTAAAGGCTATCTTGATTTGAAAATCAGCAGGATTTGCACAGTTGGGATAGGGATGAAGAAGAGAAAAGAAAGCCGATGGTTGTCTCAACAAAATTGTTTGGAAGAAAATATTTTCAAGTAGACAAAATGAAAACATCTAATAAAAAAGCTAGCAACCGACTTTAAGTTTTTGATGAAATAAGAATTATATTAAATAATAATTGGACACATAAATATGTTAGAAAGCACTCTGGTTTACACAAATATTCAAAAAAAAATTCATCTAAATTGCACCCAAGCTATGAATAGCTCCAGATGCTTTACAGTATTGATGACTGCACATGCAAACACTCAGCAAATAAAGAGTCGAGAACAGATGGCCAACGAACGAGGGCCAATATTCATGTAGGCAGAATTGAGAAATTTCTTCTTTGGTGTCTTTCTTTTTTTTCTTTCTGCCACCGAAAAATGAGAAAGACTAATCTGAAATTTATTCTTTCTAGTCCTTCATCATGACCAAATCTAACCACGATAAATGGAGAAGAGACCGAAGAAAATTATTCTATGGCGACGACTCCATCTCCATCTTGATGTCGTCGTCCAAAAATAAATGAAGATCAGAGAAAATTATTCCATGACTATCGACTTTATTTGTGCGGGCTATATCTTGCTAGTTAGTTAGAGCGTCTCAAGAAACTCTACATGGATCTTTATTACAAAATTTTTAAAAGCAAACAGAAAACATGATCCAATATTCTTTCTAAACCATTCTCTATCTTCTCCAAAACCACCTTTGGAGAAACTAAGAGTATATAGAATAAAAAGTAAAGAGTTCTTGGAAGACACAAGAGAGATATAAAAAGATATTTATTAAATAATTGTCTAAGTTGAGATATAGAAACTGAAATTTATATATAGACTCCAAGAGTTGCTCTCCAACCAATTAAGCAGCACAAAACACAACCTGCACGAGCTACAAAAACAATCCAAGCAGGTGACTGAACTGAAGCACAAACAATCAAGCTTGTTACTGCAGCACTTCACCATGCCATTCTGCTTGCATGGCATTTCTCTGTGGTGTACATGCACGTGTCTTTCCATCATTAAAATCTTGATCACCGTCGGAGACAAAGCTAGAGCAAATTAGAGAGGGTACACTTACTCTGTAAATGCATACATATGTCTTATGTGGGTGCATATGTGGGAAAATTTTAACAAAACTCATTGATTTTGCATTTTGGAGGGCATGTGTAGCCCCTACTACAGTGTACCTTCGCCCCTAGCCGCCGCCGACGATCCACCCCATTTCTGTATCCTGGAATGCGCCTCGCCGGCTTCCTTGTCCCAGTTGGTGCGCAGCGTGATGGCGACCAGGATGAGCGTCTGCAGGCCGACGCCAGTGAGCATGCCACCCCACATCCCCTGCACCCCGCCGCGCAGCGGGAAGGCGATCATGTACCCGACGGGGATGCCGACGAGGTAGTAGCAGCCGAGGTTGATGTACGCCACCAGCCACTGCCAGCCGGCGCCGACGGCGACGCCCGACAGCACCGGCTGCACGCTGTTGAGCAGCAGCGAGAAGGCGAAGACGACGCCCAGGCTGGCCACGGCGCGCACCACCTCGGGGCTGTCCGTGAACGGCGCGCCGTAGACGTCGCGGAAGGCCAGGACGAGGACGAAGAAGGCCAGCCCGATGGCCACCGACGACATGAGCACCACCAGGATCGCCAACTTGGCCGCACGGGGACGCCCGGCGCCCAGCTCGTTCGACACCCGCACGCTGCGAGCATTTTCGTAGAATAGTTGCGCGTCATGGGGAGATGGATCGATTTATGGGCGTTCCTGCTCGTTGTGCACGATGCACGTACGTCGATTGATGCCAATGCGATCGATGATTATTACCTGATGGCAGCGTTGAATCCGAAGAACACCATGATCTGCCACCCGAACAGGTTCGTGCTGTGATTCGTATGTATGCAGTGCAGAAGCGACACGGCGAGCGATCGAGCAGGCGTTAGAACTGCAGGTGCAGAGCAACCATTTCGTCTGAAACACGTGACTACTCACTCACCAGATGGAGACTGCGGCAACGGCGACCTGAGCGTTCTCCAGGTTGCCGACGATGACGATCAGGAACATGTAGAACCAGAATTCCAGGCTACGTACACACGTGAGAAGGAACGTGTCACGTGTGTCAGCAGCCAAAGTCTCGAACAATATAATAATCCAGTATGTAGAGTACGTAGTACGATACGCAGGCACCAGAGCATGACGGCGGAGCCGAGGGAGAGGCGCGCGAAGCCGACGAGGTCGGAGAAGGCGAGGCAGTCGAATCCGTTCCATGCGCCGGGGCAGTAGCCCATGAGGATGTAGGCGAGCTGGCCCAGCACGACGAGCCACCAGGACGCGTTGAGCGCGACGGCGAGGCCGACGAGCCCCATCCGCATGGGCCCGACGAGGAACCAGCTGAGCGCGACGTGGAACGCCAGCGCGGCCGCGGAGACGGCGGCCATGGCCATCACCTTGCTCTGCGCCTGCAGGAACTTCTGGATGGGGAAGTTGAAGGCGTAGGCGAAGAGCTGCGGGATCATGTAGAGCGCGAGGCGGCCGGCGAGGTCGGCGATCTCGGCGTCCTGGTGGAAGAGGCGCAGGATCGGGGTGGCGAAGAGGTAGAGCGGGAGCATGAGCACGGCCATGGCGGTGAGGATGATCCACGACCGCTGCAGGTACACGCCCAGCATGTGCAGCTGCTTCGCGCCGTACGCCTGCCCGCACAGCGTCTCCAGCGCGCTCCCCATCCCCAGCTGCATGCAATGATGCAACACCACACGCATGATGCAGCAGAATCAGAGTCTTTTTTATCCTCCGCCGAAGGCCGAAGGCGAAGGCGAGGTATAGTATACAGACCATGATGCCGAAGGCGAGGCCGGCGACGACGTTGTTCTCGGTGGAGATGGCGTCGAGCTCGAGCGTGGTGAGGTGGCCGGCGAACACCTGGGTGATGGCGCCGAGCGAGTACTGCGCGATGGACGTGAGGATGGCGGGGCCGGCCAGGTACCAGAGCTTCCGGTTCTCCTCCGCCGCGTGCCGCAGGAACGACCCCACGCTCCGGATCTCCTCCAGGTCCTCCTCGCCGTCGATGCCACCGTCGCTGCCGCTGCCATTGCCGGCAGCCAACAGCGCCTCCTTCAGAAGGTCGTCTGCTTCTTCTTCGCCGTGGCCGCCGCTCGTCACCGACATCCTGGCCTCTAATACCTCCGGTGTGTGAAAGTGAAATCAATCAACCAGTCTCTCTCACGAGCTCTGACGCTGTGTGTTGCTAGCTGTGCTGTGAGAAGCCTCGATCGGTGATGGAAGAAAAGAGGAGAGGAGGTGGTGGCATAAATGGGCTGGCCAGCTGGGAGGGACAAGCTACGTATCGTATCGAGTGGGACCCGCAGTGGTGACAAGTATCAGCTTATCACTGTATCAGTATCGTATGATTCGTATGATCGTATCCCACACGGACGCAATGTGGCATTAATATAGGCTGAGTGTTGTTGCGTGCGTGCGTCAGAGTTCAGACTTGAGACAGCAGCCATGATCATCCATTGCCATTGCCTGCATGCTATGCTTATTACTGTTACTGTTACTTAAGGGAATCTTCAAAAACAGGGGTAACCATGGCCCACCTTGCATAGGCCTTCACTATCCTTCGCCACACTGCGATTACCTTTCCCGTTTTATAACCTAATGCGTACCATCAGTGCATCGTACTGTCGGTACACCTGTGTGAAGTAAACGTCCAACGCGCGCCAAGTGTTTGTGCCTGCGTTCATCACTCTACGCTACGTCGTCGCTCTCTATCTCTAGCAACACAAATGTACTTTGCGTTGGAACAATGTCGTCGTTTCTTCCGGCCGCTATCTGAATATCTGATGAAAAGCTTGCGATTGCAAGTTGGTGGACTTAATTAGCAGTTATTAAATCAGCACACGATACTCGTGCACCAGTAGAAAATTCTCCCACAAATTCTTTTTTTTTTCTTCTCCTGAACTTGAAATGTGCCTCAAGAAAAATACGATTATATTATACTCGAGAAATCTAGCTAACCAGCCGGCCGTGGTCTACTGGTTGATGGTTTTTTTTTGAAGTAACGACTGGTTGGTGCATGGTTGTTGGTTTCACAATTTCCTACCAGTCATTCGTAGATGACATTACTTTTAGTGGTTGATGGATCGATTACATGTTTGATCCGGTCGTCACTTACTCGGTTTCAATTATTTGTGAGGTCTTCCCTCTCCACAATAGCGCCGATCGACCCAAGTAACCAAACCAATACTAAGGGGTGTTTAGAACTGCTCCGCTTCAGCTCCGTGTTGCCAAACACGTCTAGCTCCACAAACTCCGCTCCGCAAAAAAAGTGAAGCTAGAGGCTAGCTCCATGTTTTTCCTGGAGTGCCTCAAGAGGTACTTCAGTTTTTAGAGTTTGTTACTCCCATATGGAGTTGTGAGATAATTACCCACCTTGTCACTCATTAATCACGGACTAATTCTCGTAGATGCTTCTCCTCCCGACGTTGCGACCTCATTTCTTCTTGTGCGTGCCGCCCCTCGTCTCTTCACCTGCGTGCCGCCCCTCGTCCTAAACAGTACCTCCTGCTCCACAAACTCCACGGTGGAGCTGCTCCATAGTGGAGTTTGTGGAGCAGAGCTATAAAAACTAGAGTGGAGCAGTTTCAAACACCCCAAATTAATATATGACACCAGGATTTAGGCTCAAACTATTCTCATTTAATCCCTCTTTAAGAGCTTGTTTGATAGGGGTCTCCACATTAACGGTTTCTTCGCTAGAGCCAAAACACTAAAACATACTCCCTCCGTACCTAAAAAACCTGACGTTTAGGACATGATTGTGGTAACGAAGGAGTGATTAATTAGAGCTTAATTTTCCTTCTTTGCCCCTAATAATAGGGTTGCGGTTGCTCTCTGTATGAGAAAGATAAGCAGCTCAACTGGTTACGCCGGTTGGAACCTCCACAGCCAATCTTTTTTCAGTTTGCATGGGAATTTTTGCATGGCGAGTGTGCCGCGTGCATGGCCCTGTCACTGGCACGCGGGGATAGCTGTTTTGTGTCTTTGGCGTCGGCATTTTCGTTTGCTGCCGGAGACGATGGAGTCCGGCGCCGCTTCCGACTCGGCTGCCACGACGGAATCCATGGCCACACTGGAGTCGATGGAGTCCCGCAGCTCCAAGTCTAGCGAGTCCACGGACAACATGGCATGGCGGCGTAGGTGTCTAAGTCCAGCGAGCAGTAGAGCGTGGCGGCACGGCAAACTCTAACGCGATGGCGACGAGGACGTGAGCAGGATGTGGAGAGGAAGGGACACGGAGTCGACGCACGAGAGTGCCCAGGACGCGGTGTGGCGGCGCAATTAAAGAAGGATCCGTTAGCAAGCGCAAACGTCGCGAGCGCCGGGGCAAATTCGTCAATGCGGGACGCTACAAGCCCACAACGTCTGCTTTTGCGAAATCAGCGATGGACTCCAGAACATCTAGTTTTCCAAGCACGGAGGGAGTACTATCTCTACATCCCAACATGTAAAGTGCTTCCAACTCCTCTATTCGGCAGGTACTCCTCTATTCGGCACCCTGAAGCGCTTCTTTTTACACACGTGTTGCTGAAACTCCTTCAGCTACGGTGCCAATGTTGCGGCAGAGTTGGAGCTGAAGCGTCACCAAACAGGGCTTTAACTCCAGTGAGATCCACATCTTTCTTTTTCCACCTCCAATATGATGAAGTCGCGATGGATTAGGTTGAGGTGATTAGAAATTTGTCACGGCCCAACAGTCTTGACCTATGCATAATCAATGACATCGTAAGCATTTTAGTTTCGGTTTTAGAAAAAACTGCATATAACAAATTTTGTATTTTTTCGACTCCGTTGTGCACCCACGGACAATTCGGCAATCACCTCCGGACCATTCTCGAAAATGCACAGTTTCAGACTGGTTGGCCTGCAGAAGCTACCTCCTACTGTATCAGTACCACTACTGTATCAGTTTCTTTCTCTTTTTTTTCGAGAATATGACTTTACGCCTATTTTATTACTACTGTAAGAAGATGTACTACTGCATTAGTAGTATCGTATCACCACGAGCTTAATGTGTCATCATTTAGAGTGTGTTCGTTTGTCTTATTAGCCGTATTTTTTCTGTTAGTTAATAGTATTTTTCTCTCATTATAAATTAATAAACAATATTTTTAACTATGATTTTTTAGACTGACGCTGCGTTGCGCCATGCATGCGTGATGCGTGAGTGAGAGTTGAGACAGCAGGGCAGTTGGTTTGACGGGTTGCTCGGCGTGACCGGAGAGGCCATTGGGCAGTGGGCACCACCTACTGGCCGGTCTCCGGCAGTCCGCTCCGCTCCGGCGAGCCCTTGCATGCCCACACGGCCATCAGCCCCAGTGGCGTGTCAGTGAGTCTTGAGAGCCTGTTCGCTTGATGCCCACACAGCCCATCAGCCCCAGGCTTATCGGCGGTTTTTAAAAGAAAATTTTCTTTGTATTAAAGAAGAGCGCTGCAGTTTACTAGCTGAATACGTTTTGTATAATGAAGATTGTCCAGGCTTATGAAGGCTTCTCGCTCCGCTACTGGTCGACGGGGACGCAGCGACGGAGAAGATCGAGGTGGCGGCGGCGGGTCAGGATCCTCCGGGGCGCCTGCAGGTTCCATTCGATGCGCGCGCGGGTCTTCTTGCTGGCTGCTGCCCTCCCAATGGGCCGTGGCCCAACTCAAGGGAAAGGAGAGAGGAAGGAACGGATAAGGTTGGGAGTGGGCTCGGCCCAGATAGAGAAGGTGGAGGGAGGAGCTGGGAGTGCGCTGCTGCGGCATGAGGCCCTGGAGGGCTCCGTCCAAAACAAAGAGAAGCAGGTCGAAAAGTCATTCCTGCGCCCAAACAAACAAACAAAAAAAACCGTTTTGTTCTCTTTTTACAAAAAAAAAAAATGAAAGTCTAATTAAAACTAGAGAACATGATTTATATTACAAAAAAGACTCATTACTTGCATTTTTTTGATTAACAGAGTCCACACGTGTTACAGCGGGACGTGTTATCTGACTTTGAAAACCTATTTCGGTTTGTTCCTACTCTTCAGTTCCCACATCAAACCTTCCGTTCATTGTGAAATCACTGTCAAACTTCCCCCTAACATGGCATAAGAGGTTTCCAAGGCTAGACATCATGCCAAACATTCAACTTCATATTCCGTATTCTCAAACTCCACGTCTCCTTTCACACTCTTCCTCCGCAAAACTAATGAGCGAAACTATCCATGTATACAAAAGATTTTGACCAAACTATTCAAGTATTGTAAGTAATCTAAAGTAAATGTACACATAGATGACATGCAACTAAAGTACGTAGGTTCAAACCAAATAAATGGAATGCTAAACTATATCAAGTATTCTAAGGAAATTAAATGTACACATAAATGAACAAACTATATCAAGTATTCCGAGTGATTCTAAGTAATTTAATCTAAACAAAGGAACTAAACTATCACCAACTTGATGTAGGTTCAAACCAAATGGTAAGCTAAGTAATCTAAACACATAGATGTCATACAAGTAAATATGCGTGTACAAATCAAGGATAGACCTAAGTACAACATTTTAAGTGAATCGATCTACCCAACCAGTATTTTCTTCCATAGCTACTATTTTTTAAAAGGAACTAAGCCCTAGCTTAGAGCATCTTCAACAGCTTAGTAAAATTCACTTGGTATATCTAGTGTAATAGCAACTTGGTATTTTGTTTAGCAAGTGGAAATAAGATGCATCTCTAACAACTTGTTATATTAACTTGATAAAATTTGAAAATATAGGCTCACAAAATATTTGTCGGAGAAAAACATATCAACACCAGATCAATATTACAGAGAATAACATATGAACAGCAGATCAACATGAACCCCTGGCCAGCAAAACATTCTGGACCTGTGGGCATCTTTCCGTGACGACGCTGCATGTGGCCATCTTGAAGATTCCAGCAAGTAAACGGGCATCTTTCCGTGAATATACGCGCACGACTGGGTGCACTGCAACTACGAGACACAGAATCCAGAAGTGGGGAGTCGCGGAGTAGGAGAGTTTTATCGCGGGAGATGGACCTGTGGGCCTTGGCGCGCGCGGGACAGGAGGCGACATCGAAGAATTTCGGGCGATAGCAAGCCACGCCGCGCGCGTAGACTTACGCGCGCGGGAGCCGGATATATGCACTTTGGGAATTTATAAACCAAGTTTACCAAGCTGTTGGAGACATCTTTTTGTGATTTTGTTAAAAAAAATAAGAATACAAAGTGGATTTACAAAGCTGTTGGAGATGCTCAGGGACCTCATCTACAAAACAACATACGGAAGCGTGAGAAGAGAAATAGAGTGGGAGAATACCTCGAGCTAGAGCCACAGGCGCTCTTCCATGAGAATTATTATATGTAGACTAACTACATTTAAAAGATTTGTCTCGCTAATTACAGTACAATTAGTTATTATTTTATCTATATTTAGTGCTTCATTTATGTATCATAAAATTTAATATAATAAAAAAATCGTCTTGAAAAGTTTTTGAAATTATAGACGCAATTAAACAAGGCCTTACAATACACTGTTCTCGTCGCATGCGCTACTATATTTTATACTGTGTACAGTGTACTCCTGCTCATGATCCAGATCGAGGTTCGCGCCATCGTAGGTATCAGAGGCGTTTAGTTCCGAAAAAATTTCAGATTTCGCTACTATAGCATTTTTATTTTTATTTAATAAATATTGTCCAATCATGAACTAACTAGGATTAAAAAATTCGTCTCGTGATTTACAGACAAACTGTGTAATTAGTTTTTATTTTTGTCTATACTAGCAAATATGCCCGTGCATTGCAACGGGACAAAAATATTAAATGGCCATAGAAAGTGATGACATAATGTTATATATCTATATATGTTTATTCTTTTTATAAAATTTAAAGTCTACTATTTTATTGATAACCATGACATCTATGATATTAGATAGTTAATATTTAAAATAATACGTAGCTTGAAGACATATTTATTTAATAATAATAATAATAGAAATTAGTCAAACCTTATCTTACTCTAATATTATCTCTTAATATAGCTTAGTATTATATTAAAACATGATAAGTTTGTTGCTAACCTTTTTTTTATTTAGATTAGATTTCTATGAAATATGATATATTAGTTAAATGTATGTAGATTATGAATACATGCGCTTACGAAGTGTTCATATGGCATAACAACACATCGTGCAAATGTAGTGTAAGCATTCTCAAGCATAAATTTACGTAAATTAGTAAATTAGTGAGATATGCAGAAATGGTGCTAAAACTTTCACCACAAATCAAGCATCACATTAACTATAATTTCAATTTTACACTAAAAAATATAGGCAAGCATCTTCAACAAAAAAATATATTAAAATTTTTGATATTTTTTGTTTACTGCATTGATCTACATATGTGGAGCTGAACAAAATTTGTTTTGCAATTTTTAGATTTTTCTATGAATTACTACGCATTTATCAATTTCAGCCGATCAATTTTACACTAAAAAGCATAGACAAGCATCTCCAGTAAAAAAGATATAATAAAAATTGTGATATTTTTTGTTTACTGCATGGATCTACATATGTGGAGCTGAACAAATTTTGTTTTGTAATTTTTAAATTTTTCTATGAATTACTATATATTTATCAATTTTCAGCCGATTAAAATAATAAAAGAAAAGTAAATTAATAGGATAAATATTTTGTATTTAGGCTCTTATAGTTTCTTTAATCTCAATGTGCTATAATATATAAAGGAGATTTTATATTGGAAACCCTAAAAAACTTTTATTCTTTTTTCCTCTCTCCTATCATAAACCACGATTCCATCGTCCAGACGGACGGAAGCGCAGGCGGGCCGAGTCGCCACGGAGGCAGAAAAAAATTTGGCAGATTGAAATTTTCATAATTTAGTAGTAGGAAAAATAGATTTAATGTTTCATATATGCGCCGCAAGATTTGATGTAACGGGAAATCTTGAAAACTTTTTAGATTTCGGGTGAACTAAACAAGGCCCAGCTTTTGAACTATAGGCCCTGTTTAGTTCCCTACCTAAAAATTTTTCATCAATCCCATCGAATCTTTAGACACATGCATAACATTAAATGTAGATAAAAAATAAACTAATTACACAGTTTGGTTGAAAATCGCGAGACGAATCTTTTAAACCTAGTTACTCCATGATTAGCCTTAAGTGCTACAGTAACCCACATGTGCTAACGATGGATTAATTATGCTTAATAGATTTGTTTTGCAGTTTTCTGACGAGATATGTAATTTGTTTTTTTATTAGTTTCTAAAAACTCCTTCCGACATTCTTCCGACACATTCGATGTGATAGCCAGAAAATTTTTATCCCCAGTCTAAATAGAGCCTATATATTCTTCCGTCGATTCGATCAGGGTGCACGATCGAGGACGTGGACAGAAGGAGAGAGATTTGACCTCCGGTCGGCGTTTTAATCTTTGTCTAGTCGCACACGAGGATCGCGCGTCCAGGTTTATACATTAATTATTCCCAGAATAATAACAACGCCAACAGCTCCGATGATCAGATCCCACACATGGACCCACATCACCTTCCGTACGTCGTCTTCCCCCATCGATCAAGATGGCAACGGCTACCCGAAACCTGAGTACCCGACGGGTTTTACCCGATAAAGAGACGGGTATAGAATAAATTTTCTATCCGTGGATATGTTATTGGGCAAAATCCTATACCCATCGGGTATGACGGGTACGGGTGTGGGTGTGTACTACCCAGACCCACCTACCCGCGGGTAAAAAATACCCGTCAAAATAACTAGCCACCCTTCTCATTTTAGCCTATATAGCACATGAATTTGGTCTAGATCCAGCTAAACTCTCCTAATATATATGTATATGAATTTGATGTTGTCATATGAATATTAGTTTGTAACTTGTTGGAGGTTTAGTATGATTTTCTTTATGTAAATATATGATATTTATATGTAATTCTCGGGTATACTAGCGGGTGCGGGTTACCCGTCGGGTAGAAATTACCCGCGGGTGCGGGTATAGAATTATTTTCCTACCCGTGTGCGGGTACGGGTAACACGACGGGTAAAATTTAGACTTCGCGGGTACAGGTACGGGTGGCCACTACCCGTCGTGTACGTACCCGTTGCCATCTCTACCCATCGAGGTACCTAGGGTGGCTTGGGTATAGGAATGGCAACGGGTACGTACCCGATGGGTACTGGCCACCCGTACCCGCACCCGCTAGGTCAAAACCTATTCCATTGGGTTACCCGCGAAAGCAGACGGGTAAGAAATTTATTCCGTACCCGCACCCGACGGGTATTCCATACCTGAAAATATACCCGAGTTCAACAGAAATATAACAACTTTCAGCAAGTTAAATATCACAACTTCTAGGAAATTAAACATAACAACTTCTAGCAAATTAATAGCAGCACTAGTAGCACACTAGCCGCTCAACACTTCCCACGTTTAGCCAATCAGTTCATGGGCTATATGAGCTAAATTGCTTAGGTTGCTTACTCATTTTGTGGTTATTTCTTACCCACGGGTACGCGGGTATGGGTACTACTATTCCACACCCTTACCCGCCATACCCGATGGGTAAAGGATTTCGCCCAATAACGTACCCGCGGGTACAAAATCTATTCTATACCCGTATTCTTATCGGATAAAACCCATCGGGTACTCGGGTTTCGGGTACCCATTGCCAATTGCCATTTTGACTTGGGTACCTAGGGTGGCTACATGGGCCTGCATGGCCTATATACCTATACCTATACGGACACCGCGACGTCGCAAGAGAGAACCGATGGATATTGGATCCATAAATGGGGAGACGGTGATTCAAAGATTTGTCTTGTAAATTATTTTTTATATTTTTAATTTTATAAATAGTCTATATTTAATATTTTATATATGTGTCCAAGTATTCGATGTGACAAGAGTTAAATTTTGCCGACGCCAACCAAATAGTAGTCTATATTTGGTATTCCATATATGTGTTCAAACATTCAATGTGATAGAAGTTAAACTTTACCGGCGCCAACCAAACATGACAGTATATAGCACCGCACGTGCTAGACCTTGTTTAGTTTACCCTGAAAACCAAAAAAATTTCAAGATTCTCCGTCACATCGAATCTTGTGGCACATGCATAAAACATTAAATATATACGAAAATAAAAACTAATTACACAGTTTAGCTGTAAATCACGAGACGAATCTTTTGATCCTAGTTAGTGCATGATTGGATAATATTCGTCACAAACAAACGAAAGTGTTACGGTACCGAAAACTTTTTACCTTTCGGAAGTAAAAAAGGGGTAAGCTGCTAGCAGGTGACACTGACAACAGGATGAGTAGTCGAACAATGTGCGTGAAGTGCAGCGACTGACCACTGACACGCCACTGCCAACCGCGTCCACGCCCCGCAGAGGAAAGAGGTACATGATGTGGCCACTTGGGATCGCCGGAGCAGACCGGAGACCGGCCATTGTCCAGTGAGGCTTTGTTTAATTTTCACCCAAAAATATACATTAAATATAGATAAAAAAATAATTAATTTTGCGAGACCAAAAATAGTCGTTTAGATCCTTCCATTTTAAAGTAATTGGAATCTATTTAATACACTAGATTATTTGATTTGGAATTTGTCATTCCACAACTTTTAAAGTTGACATATACACTACTAAAATAGTAGGATTATCCTAGTATTTTAAAGTAGTACTAAAACACTATCAATGGTCATAGCACATGAGAATCTCACTAGAAGGTATTTTGTAAGAAATGCCAAAACACTAGGAGAACTTTAATATTCTGGTTGTGTTAAAGGGTGGGAGATGTAAAACAATGTTAGGTTTATACTTTATAACTTATAGCACACACACTTTAACTTGCTCTTCTAGAAATACAACACATAAATATCTCTCTCGTACGGTTCATAATAATATACAAATATATTTCATATACAACCATATTAACTTATATTAATATTTATCTAAATTATGGTTATTAAAATAAATTTAATTCTAAGGATCCATACGCGACCTAAGAAAAATTGATGACAATAGTTTAAGCCTGAACCCGACTTCATGTAGCGATTCCAAATGTATAATTAGCATAGGTAATTATTGGTCGATGTCACTATTGTAGAGATAGCGAGAGCACATAAATAAAACTGAATAACTGACGACCGGATCAAAGGCATCGATTGGTCGATCTGTCAATAGTTAAATGTAACGTGATCTACGAGTGACAAGTAGAAATGGAGAGACCAACAACCAGTAGAGAGTAGACTAACGGCTGGTAGGCTAGCTAGTTTTCTTCTTCTGGAGTGCGTAACAGTAGTTTTCTTGAGGTTCAGTTCAGGGGGGGAAAACAAAAGTAACAAAAATATCCATCGGTTTCAATTTCGATCGCGTGGAAGCATGGCTGCTCCCGTAAACTCTTACCTTGTGCCTCTCCTCTCTATTGTAAAGTAAAACTACACTTTCATTTTTTTTAACTAACAACAACAATAACGATATCCTTTTATTTAAAATTTCTCATTGCATACTTCAGCCTCTAAATAGTTTTAAATGGAAATTTTGATAGAGCATGTCTCTCTATTAGAATTTGATTTTTTTTAAAAAAATCTCAATATTTGATAACTTAAAATGCAAATGTCTAGGGCTTTAAATGATTCCAGATGAAAGAAGCTTGCCAAAAGTGATATATCACGTCAACTACTACAAGTTTAATATACACCATGTCAAAATTCTAGGTGGTATCTAAAAATTCTAAAATTTAAATTTAAAATCTTATAACAACTCAAAATTAACATTCGGGGCCGGTTGCCCCCCCCCCCCTCCCTCTGCCACTGGTACGGAACTTGAAAAACACTACTCTCTCTATCCTTAAAATAATGTAATTGTAGAGTTCAAATTTTTCTCAAATTAAACGCGCACTTATAATATAATTTAAGGTATCATCTAAGAGCAACTCCAACAGGGCCCCTACTCAAGCCCCAATAGCTAAATATCGGTGCCCATGCTAAAAACATTACTCCAGCAGGGCTCCTACTCCAAACCCCATATTTACCTGGGCACCCATATTTCTCCCCCAGACCCCATTCCCGTTGGCCCAACAGGGCAGCCCCCATCCTCCATCGCGTGTCCTAGCCCCAGCGCATGCCCCCTCTCTCTCTACCCTTGCATGTGCATGACACCCTACGGTAACCGGCTCGATGCTCTAATTGTGTCCATGTCCAAAGAAAGAAGAAAGAGGAAGAAGAAAAATACACTGACGAGTGGGTCCCTTCTGTCATTCTCTCTGGAATAGGTTTGGGGGCTCAAATTTGGGTGCTACTGTTGGAGTTGAAGCAAAAAAATTAAGCCCCAAGAAGTAGGGGGAGCACCCAAATTAAAAGTAGAGGCTTAGTTTTGGAGGCTACTGCTGAAGTTGCTCTAATGGGGGTGTACTTGTTCAGAACCTAGCACGACACGGCGGCAGAGTCTTTTCATTTCTCATTTAAATAAAAAAAACTAGGATGTTGCACCTGAGAGAAAATTGTAGCCGCAAGACTACAAGCCTGCAATGCTCACCTAAAAAACCAAAAACTTTTCAAGATTTTCTGTCACATCAAATCTTGCGGTATATGTATAAAGCATTAAATATAGATAAAAATAAAACTTAATTACATAGTTTGTCTGTAAATCGCGATACGAATCTTTTAAGCTTAATTACTTTATGATTGGACAATGTTTATCAAATAAAAACAAAAGTGTTACAGTATCCCAAAACTCTGCCTTCTCTGCGGCACATTTGGTGAGGCGCAGTTTTATAGGAGCATTTAGGTAATTTCATATGTACTTGGTTTTTGTGTTCAATCCTACTACAACTGTAATGTTTTTTAGATGAAGCGAGTATAATATAATGTCGGATAACTGAGTTTGAGAGTGAACTCTAGGGGTAGATATACATGATGTGGATCAGTGGGTATCATCGTCTCGGACACTATGGGGGCAAGCATGCCGTTGAGTCGTTGACCTTGTGTTTTCCACCGGCGCACGAGGATCGTGTGAAGAGATCGTGTTCTGATTGAACAACAACCGCGACCAACTTGCAATTATTAATTTGTTCCAGTGCAAAGGATGGCTAGATAGAGACAGACGGAGCGTGCAGGCACGACACATGCGTCGGGCATTACATTACCTCACTTGTCTTATTAGCCGTATTTTTTTTATCAATTAATAGTATTTTCTTTCACAATAAATCAGCGAACAGTACTTTCAATCATGACTTTTCAGACCAGCGAATAGATTAAGGCTGTGTTTAGTTTATGAAGGAAAAAATTTCACGACACTGTAACACTTTCGTTTGTTTGTGGTAATTATTGTCCAACTATAGATTAACTAGGCTCAAAAAATTCATCTATATTCAATACTCCATGCATACGTCTAAAGATTCGATGTGACTGAAAATCTTGAAAAATTTTGGATTTTGGGTGGAAGTAAACAATGCCTAAGGTGTGTAATGATCTTTGGAGCAACTCCAACAGTTTGGCAAATTGCACTTGGCAAATCTCTATTTTTGCCAAGTCTAAATCCCAAATGCCAAGTGGAAAAAAGAGGCCTCTCCAACAGTGAGCTATTTGGAGTTGGCAAATTAAAATTTCGTGGCCCACAAATTAAACTGCACTTCTTCGACGTCTTCATGTTGTGTTTCTTGGGTCATCGGAATGGAGAGGTCACCGATGCCAGCAACACCACCTTCTGCTCCATTGCCACATCCATTGAGAAGAATGTCACTGAGAAATCCATCCCCTTCCATTTGATCTGAATGGCAGAAACATCAATTTTAGAAACTGCAGCAGCATGAATCGAGAACAAGAACATATATGCAATCAAGAACAACAGATGTACAGCAACATTCATAGAGAAGGGCGCCAACAGAATACTGTATGTTGATCTAGGCGCCAATAGAATACTCTGGTGAAAGGGCGCCAACATATGTACAATCAAACCTAAGCTACAGATCGATCTATGGTGATAGCTCGAGATATACCTAGACACAAACAGATTGCATAGAGATCAATCTAGCATCATCAGACCTAGACCTAGACACCGCCTCCATCGATGCTCCTTGATGGGATCCAAGCATATACAGACCTAGCTGATCGGATCCAAGCATATACAATCAGAGATGAAACGGGATCGAGGGTACCTTCTGTGCTCGCGCCGTCGATGGTCCTCGCAACGAAGAAGAGGGGCGCCGTCTCCATCGCGTCGAGGAAGCTGACTCGTCCTTCTCCGCGCGTAGCCTGGCAGACGAGAAGGAACGGGACCGATCGGTCGCGATATATATTTGCGCGATCTATATTCATTTGACGGCAGCGGGAAAAAGTTTCACAGTTCGCGCGCGCGGGAGAACAGGCCACGGGCCGAAAACCGCGATTTGCCAAGTCCACCGAAGCGCGCATATATGCGCCGGTTGGGAGAGAATTTGCCAACCTTAGATTTTTGCCAAGTGATTTTGCCAACTTATTGGAGAAGCTTTTTTGTGGTTTTGCCAAAAATCTCAATTTGCCAAGTGCATTTGACAAACTGTTGGAGTTGCTCTTAGATAGGTTATAAAAAGAGAAAGAAAATCCCCACAGGTGAGATCGGTCGTCGTGGCGAATTGGCGATCCAAGAAGAGGCGTTGCAGTGGGATCAGGTCGCTCATTGTTCGATGGCGATAGTTAAGCGTTCCAAGGCTCAGCAGCCTCGGGTTTATTAGGCAGGTTTCTCTGCTCTTCAGCTTCCTGCATCTTTGTCGATGCTGTTTTTTTCTTGTAGCACCGGTAATTTCCGATTATCGTACTTGCACTGCTAAAATAGTAAAGTTTTTCTAGTATTTTTAATTAGTAATAAAATATTACCACTAATTAAAATACTAGAAAATCTTCACTAGGCGGCATTTATTAGAAAAAGTTTATACTAAAAAAACCCCACGTCACTAGAAGAAATTGAAAAATCTAGTTGTGTTGTTTGAAGTTTGTATGTTTGATCTACTTCCTCTTAATGAAAAATGTGCCTCATGGCACGGTCAAGAAAAAAAAGATCAGTCCTCATCACTGAGCTGCGACATCTCACATCTTAGACGAGAGCGATACACATACACAGTAAATTGCCAAACTGGCTATGTCACTGCATTCACAGGGAATAGTCTAAGGACTCGTTTGGAACATAACATCTTTTTAACCCTTCTGAATATTATATTTTTTTTCTGTAAACATAAATGGAGTCATAATAATTCTTGCAAGACTCACGTAAAATAATTCCTATGTTTTAAAGGATTCTAAGGGCCTATTTGGAACAAAGGAATACAAAATAGAGGAGTAAAAAAACTGCATGAATAAAATGGAGTTAATAGTGGAAAACTATATAGGATTCTAAAACATACTTTGAGCTGTTTGGAATGGAGGAATAAAACTACAGAAATATGAACAAGCATGGCAAGAAAGGAAGAGCAATCTTTCCCTTGGGTTGGAGTGGATGTTTTATTTCCTTTGTTTTGCACTACAAGGACATACATGGGACAAGTAGATTCTTTTTATGCTTCGCCCTCTTCCTTTACCCTCCTAATTTACACCAGCGTCTAAGGGACGAGTAGATTCTTTTTATGCTTTGCCCTCTGTTTTTACCCTCCTAATTTACACCAGCATCCAAAAAGTTCAATCTAGCGGTGTGCGGCTGAGCATTGTTGGTTTGGGCTATGAGATTTTGTAGCTTCTTGATTGCCTAGTGGCACCTGGTCACTCTTAGCGGCACCTAGTTCAATGCTTGGTCATCTTTTTGGCTAGGTTCGTTAAGTTGTTTCATGTAATTTAGTTGTTTTGTGTGATTTATTTTCAGTGGTTGCTTTTCTTTCGATTGGCAAGGGATTTTATTAAATCGAGAGGATAATTACATTCCTATTTACATCTAAGACTTTAGACTTTAAAAAAACATACTAGAGTAAATCTAGATCCTCCAAGTGTCATTCTTCACCTCCAATGCATGTCTTTGATAATTGCCAAGTAATGCTATGTGAAACTCAATGATGTCAAGGACCATAGTCATAGCATTACCCTCCATCATCCACGACGACAGGCCCCAAACCTTGGAGACACTACATGATCCAATGCCATGGGATCTTTCTATAACACATCTAACACTTTGAAAGTGCATAGACCACCTCATTGTAAAAAATGATAATATAACCACTAGTTCTAGTCATGCTGAAATTAGAAGTCTGGATAATTTCGCGGCCATTGTGAGATCGGAATCTAACAAATCGGTGATGCAAAGATGCAAATGAGGAACATGACCATCCCCACCAATTGCATCATCCCTGCAAAAAGAACGATGTGAGGACGCACGACTAAATGCCTAGTTAGGCATTCACACTGAAATTCTCTACAACAAACATGATCGATAGATGGATCGACAAAGATGATGTCATCTATAGTAGCCCATGTGAGCTCGTTCCTCATCACCGCTAGCGAGGCTATCGCACAGGGAGGAGGGGGGTCGACGGTGGTGATGTAGAGGAGCCTAGGGCTTTGACAATAGGTTGAGGTGGCGACGATTTTTTGATGTTATCTTGTATATTCTTCTGCTACATCAATAGAAACACATTTGTCAGGTGTTATTTAGCTTAAAAAATTTGTTGTGAGTCAAATGTGGATAACTTTGCCATGTTTTTATAGAAAAATGTATTAAGATCTACACTATCAAATAAATATGTTCTCAATGTATCGGGGGGTATATAATGCCACATTGCGCTCCTGGAGATATACCGAGGTATAGTTCATTAGTAGGAATAGCTGGTCACCTGTGCAGTATGGGTCCAGCTCGATAGGACGATCCAGTATCCCAGTTCCGAGCTGCCCATTTAAGATGCTGCCTCCTCCTCCTCTCCTCCATCATTTGATTGAGGTTTCTAGTAGAGAGCACAGCACCACACAGAGCGAGCGAGAGAACGAGCCAGCGAAAGAGATTATCGATTGGTTTCTTACAGGAGCTAATTAGCTAGCTAGACCGATGGCGGTGAGCGGCGGAGGAGACGACGAGATGCTGAGGGAGGCGTTGCTGGCTGCCGGCAACGGGAACGGGAACGGGAGCTTCAGCAAGGGCGGGGAGGACCTGGAGGAGATCCGGAGCGTGGGGTCCTTCCTGCGTCACGCGGCGGCGGAGAACCGGAAGCTCTGGTACCTGGCCGGCCCCGCCATCTTCACGTCCATCGCGCAGTACTCGCTCGGCGCCATCACCCTCGTCTTCGCCGGCCACCTCACCACGCTCGAGCTCGACGCCTTCTCCACCGAGAACAACGTCATCGCCGGCCTCGCCCTCGGCATCACGGTCTGCATACTCTACCCGCGCGCTGCAGAGATGAAATTTGCAAAGTAAAATTTTGCCATTAGATTTTGTTTTCTTCTATGAAATTCTCCTGAACAGGCAGCGCATGCATGGGCATGGCTGCGCGTGTTGTGTTGGTGACACAGCTGGGGATGGGGAGCGCGCTGGAGACGCTGTGCGGGCAGGCGTACGGCGCGAAGCAGCTGCACATGCTGGGCGTGTACCTGCAGCGGTCGTGGATCATCCTCACCGCCATGGCCGTGCTCATGCTCCCGCTCTACCTCTTCGCCACCCCGATCCTGCGCCTCTTCCACCAGGACGCCGAGATCGCCGACCTCGCCGGCCGCCTCGCGCTCTACATGATCCCGCAGCTCTTCGCCTACGCCTTCAACTTCCCCATCCAGAAGTTCCTGCAGGCGCAGAGCAAGGTGATGGCCATGGCCGCCGTCTCCGCGGCCGCGCTGGCGTTCCACGTCGCGCTCAGCTGGTTCCTCGTCGGGCCCATGCGGATGGGGCTCGTCGGCCTCGCCGTCGCGCTCAACGCGTCCTGGTGGCTCGTCGTGCTCGGCCAGCTCGCCTACATCCTCATGGGCTACTGCCCCGGCGCATGGAACGGATTCGACTGCCTCGCCTTCTCCGACCTCGTCGGCTTCGCGCGCCTCTCCCTCGGCTCCGCCGTCATGCTCTGGTGCCTGCGTATCGTACTACGTACTCTACATACTGGATTATTATATTGTTCGAGACTTTGGCTGCTGACACACGTGACACGTTCCTTCTCACGAATATAATGTAGCCTGGAGTTTTGGTTCTACATGTTCCTGATCGTCATCGTCGGCAACCTGGAGAACGCTCAGGTCGCCGTTGCCGCAGTCTCCATCTGGTGAGTGAGTAGTCACGTAACGTGTTTCAGACGAAATGGTTGCTCTGCACCTGCAGTTCTAACGCCTGCTCGATCGCTCGCCGTGTTGCTTCTGCACTGCATATATACGGACCACAGCACGAACCTGTTCGGGTGGCAGATCATGGTGTTCTTCGGATTCAACGCTGCCATCAGGTAATAATCGATCGCATTGGCATAAATCGATCCATCTCTCCATGACGCGCAACTATATATTCTACGAAAATGCTCGCAGCGTGCGGGTGTCGAACGAGCTGGGCGCCGGGCGTCCCCGCGCGGCCAAGTTGGCGATCCTGGTGGTGCTCATGTCGTCGGTGGCCATCGGGCTGGCCTTCTTCGTGCTCGTCCTGGCCTTCCGCGACGTCTACGGCGCGCCGTTCACGGACAGCCCCGAGGTGGTGCGCGCCGTGGCCAGCCTGGGCGTCGTCTTCGCCTTCTCGCTGCTGCTCAACAGCGTGCAACCCGTGCTGTCGGGCGTCGCCGTCGGCGCCGGCTGGCAGTGGCTGGTGGCGTACATCAACCTCGGCTGCTACTACCTCGTCGGCATCCCCGTCGGGTACATGATCGCCTTCCCGCTGCGCGGCGGGGTGCAGGGGATGTGGGGCGGCATGCTCACCGGCGTCGGCCTGCAAACGCTCATCCTGATCGCCATCACGCTGCGCACCAACTGGGACAAGGAGGCCAGCGAGGCGCATTCCAGGATACAGAAATGGGGTGGATCGTCGCCGGCGGCGGCCAAGGTTTCAGATGACTGTTGATGGGAAGATGCCATGCGAGCAGAATGGCATGGTTCAGTAAGCGCTGAAGAATGCTTTGATTTTTGCGTGCTTGAGAGTTCGGGCACCTTCTTGGATTGTATGATTTGTATTTGTAAATCTCGTGCGGTGCCGGCCAGTGGTGTTTGGGCTTGGAGGTGATCTTGGATGTAATGCCAAGAACGACAGGTTGTGCAACCTATAGTACGCGCTTCTTGTTGCTCGGGCTCAAAGGGAAATGAATTAATCGGAGTACAAATTTGATATGATACCGAGGCAACAACTTTTGTTTTATGTTTTTGTCTGTAAAGACGGATACCGTGACACTCCTACATCTTTCTCATATTATTACTAGTAGCAAGTTAGCCTGTGCAATTTGCATGGCTAGATACACTGCTATATTTTATATATGTGTATGAATGTTATGTGTTAGTTTAGATTATTCTCCATTATTTTGTTTCTTCTTACTGGGCAAATTTTGCTATAGAACATTGGACTTTGTTGGAATTGGGAGGATATGATTAAAATCATGGTTCTGTGCTATCTGACATCATAGGTCCATAACTATTAAAACAATCATTTAACCAATTTGACGAGAGAGAGGAGAGGAGAGGAGAGGGGATATAAAAAGTTATTTTCCACTCCACTTGTTGACTTCAACTTATCTACTCTTATGAAACTCTATTGAAATTTCATTTAGACTGGCCTTACATGGCGGCCTCGGTTTGAGGGCCTTCCCATACTCTCCTTTGGGCTTGCCCACCCTAAATATGGTGAAGTGGGATGGGGTAAGATGAGCGGAAGACGTACAGGCTAGAGCAGGAGACTACATTGCCCGAAGGCATTATAGGAGTATGTGTTCTTCGGTCCGGCGTCTTTGGGAGCCTTTCTCTTGAGGCCGAGGGTGCCCATTTTAGTCCTCTTGGTTAGTGGTATGCGCCCGACCTTGGCGCTAGCAAAATGCATAACATAAGGTGTAAACTTAATCTTTTTTTTAATGAGTCATCATATTTAATAAAGTTTTCTGATAGGTAATATTTCAAAATGTTAAAATTCATGACATACAGATGGTGGACATATTTTAGTACATGGGTAAAAGGCCACCACCAATACGACCTATTGTTGCATAAGGTTTAACTCATTGTATCAATATTTCTCACTTTTTACCCATACAAATGATTGAAACATATATTACAATACATTATAATATAATTAAAAAATGATTGCATATATATGAATCTTGACATCTTGCTCAGCTACCTCTCGCCAAAGTGAGAGGGATGGAATTAGCTGTGTGAGCTAAATGACAGAGAAAAGACGACAGGGACTACCACATAGTCCCAGGTAGTCAGAGAAACAAGAGAGAGGAGGTAGCCTTTGCTGGTGGGCTAGCATCTGACTGTTTGTTGGCCAGCCCAAACTGAAGGGAAGCGTGGACCGCTGATTCTGGGAGAAGGGAAACAAGATGGGCCAAGCCAAGGAAGCAAATGATCTCGGGACTCGGACTAGAGACAAAATGTGCGTAGGGAAACTTCAAAAAGAAGAAGAAGAAGAAGAAACAAAATTATTATATTTTCTGAAACTTCGGAAAAAAAAAACGTACAAAACGGTTCCTAACAGAAAACAAAAACATGAAACTATTTTCAAAGAAAATACATAAATCTTAAATATGTCATGATGCACCAAACAAATTTATAAGCCTATGATTCTTTCATTTGACTGAATTTCGCAAAATTTAGGGCCTATTTGGCTCCCGCCACAACTGTGGCTGCCATGAGTGTGGCAGACGAAACGTCCGCCAGACAGTTGGTGAGCTACGACGCCGAAAATGAACTAGCAGCTGTGGCAGGCGCCAAACCTATGGTGATGTGCGGTGTAAGCGTTCGACACTTGCGGCAGCACTTGAGGGCGAGCTGACTTGCGGCGTGCAGCACTGGAGGCACGCTGACCTGCAGCGTGGGTTAGACGCGATCCAAACGCGCCACTTTAGAAAAAATATTGATGTGCTGCCCAATCACGTTAAAACTAATTCTTCTTGAAATGCAGTTCCACGATATTGATAGTTGGATATATTTTTTGAATGGAGTAGTACTAGTAGTATAGTAGATATTGGTGCAATGGTGCCATCTTCCGGCAGCCGGACATAACCAACTGCAATTAGTTTGGTTGTCCAGAACAATGAACACATCAACCTTTCCCTCGGATGGAGCTACCACTCAAATTTGCGTCTTGGAGCACGTGTGGTGTGGATCAGTGGATGTGCAAACAACACGCACTGTCACCAGCCGGTGGAGAGTACAGTATATATAAAAAATCTCAATTCTACAACTATTAGTCTATTACATTATTTACAACATTCACCTCTATACATATTTACACATCGTGTGTGTGTGACAGTGTGAGCCACGTACTGTATCTGTACATGCGTGCCCAACACGAACAAAAAACAAACAGAAAAATCAAGGTATGCAAGAGAGAACAACCAATTTGTCCTGCTAGGCTGCTACTACCTACTAGCCTACTATACTCTGCTCCTGGTCCGTGACACGTGTGATGATGTGCACGCGCATATGGTCGTCGAGAAACGCGCGCAGCTAGCGGCCTAGACTAGACCGCGCGGCGACACAGCGGGCACGACGCGTGCCGGAGCAGCCAGACGTCGATGCACGGCGGGTGGAACGTGTGCCCGCACTCCGGCAGGCTCCGCGCCGTCTCGCCGGCCTCGAAGTCCTGAAGGCAGACGGAGCAGCCGATGGGCTCCCCGGAGGCGTCGGTGACGGTGTCCTCGGTGAAGGCCGTGACGGGGAGCGCCGCGATGGCGGCGGCCGGCATGCCCTTGGGAGGAGCGCCGGCGCCGGCGCCGGCGCCCGTATCGAACATGTCCGCCAGTGTCGCCGCCATGTCCATGTCCCCCGAGTCCGCCGCGTTCATCTGCGCGGCCGATCGAGAGCACGCGTTAGCTTTGGCTGGACTGGAGACCTGAGAGCTTCGTCGATCGACATGATGATGATAATGGACTCTGAGAAGATCGCTTGTGCTTACCTGACTGTCGACGGCGCTCTGCACGGCGGGGTCCACCTTCTCGCGTACCAGGCGGCCGGTCAGCAGACTCCAGAGAACATCAAGCTGAAACATTTAGCACAGATTTGTTTACTAGGTTGGTGATTAAAGAGATCGGATTGTTGGATATCAAATGGCGAAATCGATTGATTATTCGGGTGGTTGCCCGGTGCAATTACTTACCACGTACAGGACGCTCCAGATCCCGGACTCGTCGGAGCGCCAGATGGCGACGGAGGAGTCGACGACCTCCATGGACACGACGGCGCCGGAGATGGCCCCGATGCCAGCGCCACGCACCAGGCCGCTCTCCGTGGCGAGCCCGATCAGCGCGCCCGTGACGGCCCCGAGAACCATGCCCACTGCAACAAACCAACAGAAGGATCAGGCAGTGAGCCGGGGTTGTTGGTTGCACGCGCCAGCACAACAAGATGCGGTGAGCAAGAGAAGCGAATCGAAATCGATCGATTGATCAAACAGAGGCAAGTCGAAAATATAGCTAGATTCTAGACCGACCTGCCGCGAAGACGAAGGTGACCAGGCTCCGGACCACGGCGCCGGCGACGCGCGCCGGCAGCCGGGAGATGCTCGTGCCGCCGCCGCCGCCGCGCGACCTGGACGACGACGGCGCTGGAGAGAACGACGCGCTGGCGGTGCCGAAGATCGCGGCCGCCTCCATGTCCATGACGATTTCTCGCTCGCTTGACGGTGCGCGCGCAGGCAGAGGAGAGGACGCGAAGGGGGGGAAGAAGAAGAAGACCTGACGGTGGGAGCTCTGGCTTAGTCGTAGCAGAGCAGATGAACACAGCGTAGTCAGACGAGGGCTTTTTCGGACGGACTTTTGTGTGTGGCGCCGCCGCGTTTGGAAATTTATAGGTTGTTCTGGTGGACGTACGCGTTGTTCTTGTTGGAGACTTTGGTGCCCCTGGAGACTGTGGTGGTGGCCGATTGGCACGCGTCGTTCCTCAACGGCTGCGCTGGGCTCGCCAGGTCAGCCGTGCGCCGGCGTCTGCTTTCGCAGGTGGGTCCGACGTGGAGAGCCTGGCTGGCGGTGGAACGCGCCCACGCAAAAGCGTCCGGGCGAGAGGCTTGTGCTCCGCCTCCGCGCTGTGCCGGGCGCATAAATGCTAACCATCCGTCCGGCACGCGGCTGACGGCGACCGGCCGGCGGCCCCCGGCACCAGGGTGGTTGGCGAAGGCGAAGGCTCCTCGCCGCGACGCGCCGCGCCGTGCGTGCCGCGCTTGGGTTTCCTTGCTTGGCTCGCTCTCTTAACGGCTAAGCTTCCCTCTTCCCGCACACCACCACCAACCACGCGACGATGACGACGACGACGCGGGGCGGCGCGATCCGTCGTCCCGCTGCCCCTGCCTTGCCGTTGCGCTCGCGGCTCGTCCGTCACCTCGCGCGCCTCACTCGTGGCGGGGCTCCCCGGACGGGCGGATCGATCGCAGTCGCGCGTTGAAAGGGAGTTTCGAAGCATCGCACGCACCTGCTGCATGCATGCGCGGTAGAGGAGAGGAACAGTGGGTGGACACGGAGCTCGCCGGCCGGTCAATTTCCGTCGACTGCTCACTGCAGCTTGCAGGCAGACAGGCGTCGTTTCTTCTAACGGCGGTTTCGCTGGCGCTTTTTTTTTTTTTTTGGGGGTTGGACCAAAACAAGTTTCTACGGGAATTTAAAACCTTTGGGACCAACATCTGACTTGCTCCCCTCTACTTGTGAAAATGACCGCGATGACTAATGACTTTTTTTTTTTTGAAAATGACCGCGATGACTAATGACTTTTTTTAGACTCCAAGCACCTTAAACACGCACGTAATCTCAGGTGGATTGGAATTTGCATCTTTTTTTTTTGGATGGCTGAGATAGGCCATCTGCAGTGCCCTGCAACTGCAAAGCTGCAAATGGGCCAAAAGTCTTTTGGCCCTTCTAGCTGAGCTGCCAGCCCAACCAGCCCATTAGTGGTATCACTTTTTCCCCGTCCAAGGGTACGCGTTTGCATCGCCATGGGATGTGTACGAGATGAGTGCACTTGTGCAGAGAGAGACTGATCTATAAAAGACAAAAAACATAATAAATTTTTGTAGTTTACAATATTTTCGTTAAAAGGCATCTTAAAACCTAAATAGTCAATTCAATGTTCAAATCAACGAATATAGATCTGAACATTGTAGCAATTTTGTCAAGCATCCAAACAAAGGAACATGTGTGTTACTGTAGCAATTATGACTAATCATGGACTAACTAGGATTAAAAGATTTGTCTCGTGGTTTCCATGCAAACTGTAAAATTAGTTAAATTTTATGTTTATTTAATGCTCCATGTATATGTTTAAATATTCGAAACGGGACGGGGTAAAATATTTTTGGGTGAGAACTAAACAAGGCTGACAGTTAAAAATCATATATTCAGCCATGCAGGACCCACATAATTTAAGCAGTATGCTAGAGACAAGCATTAAATCTTTTTACTACTCTATCCATTATAAATTATAAGTTATTCTACTTTTTTAGAGTTTAGGGTTTAGAGATGCCCTTACAGCGACGCCAACTCTCCAGACATGGAGATGCATATGTCCATGTAACCTTATAACTTAACTAATTGATAATAATCGAAGGAAAAGGAAACCCGTACTAAATAAAATCCCATCAAAACAACAAACATACACAAAAATGATAATTCAGGTGCCCAAATCAAAGTGTTTCTTCCCCCGAGAAAAAGAATCGAAGCATTTGAAAATTGCAGTTATGTTAAAGGAACTCCTGAAAATTTTTGCTAAAAGCTGAGTTTGCAAAAGCTATGGATTTGAAGATACCGTTGACTTAGGCCTTGTTTAGTTCGCAAAAATTTTTAAGATTCTCCGTTACATTGAATCTTTGGTCGCATGCACGGAGCATTAAATATAGACGAAAATAAAAACTAACTGCACAGTTTACCTGTAATTTGTGAGATAAATCTTTTGAGCCTAGTTACTCTGTAATTGGACAATGTTTGTCAAATAAAAACGAAATGCTACAGTAGCCAAAAACAAGGCCTTAGGTGACCCGGACGTACGCAACCAGCTCGCGTGGGTGGTGCCTATTCGGCGATCCAAGAGCGTCTTCCGGGCCACGTCCACGAAAGTCATGGCCGTCCGTCCACTCCAATATGGACGCAAATGCCCAGAACCAAGCTACCGCATGCAAGATCGCTGCATGCTCGCTCGCCGCAGTACGCCCCCCGGAGTTGAATCCGTTCAGACGACTGCCTGCCTGCCTGAGGAGACGAGCGAGCCTGCTTGCCGATCGCCGTACATACTGGCGGAGAAGTCCCGTCCCGGCCCCGAGCTAGCTGCGCCGGTATCTAGCACTCGATCGGGGCCCTCAGCGGCGGCGGCGACTGCCGGGGCTGCACACAATGGCTAGATCGTTCAACATTTGCCCGCAGATCGACCCCTTGGTGACCACGCGCGTCCCCGGCGTCGCCCTCGACATGCTGTTCCTCGTCATCATCCAAGCGCTCGCCGTCATCCTCCTCGCCAAGTTCATCCACCTCTTCCTCCGCCGCTACAACCAGCCCAGCGTAGTCTCTCAGATCCTCGTACGTACACGCGTGTCTCCACAAAGAGTGTGTCGATCTGCTGCGCGGTTAACTAGCTTCCTGGATGCTCCATCTGAAACCGCTGCCATGGCCGCGCGCGATCTGTGTTTCAGGCCGGCATCGCCGTGGGCGGCATGGGCCTGCGCAACGCCATCCTGCACGTGGACGTGGACGACGTCGAGGACATGTACGGCGGCTACATCTCCGCCGCGCGCGTGGTGTACATGTTCCTCGTCGGCCTCGACCTGGACCTCGCCGCGCTGCGGAGCGCCACGCGCCGGTGCGTCGCCCTGGCCTACGCGACCGTGGCCGCCAGCCTGCTCGTGGCCGCCTTCGTGTCCACGGGGATGTACGGCAGCATGATGCACTCCCCGGTGAAGACGCCCGAGCTGCTCGCCGCCACGCTCATGCTCGCGATCACCAACACCTCGTCCATCACCGTGGCGCGCGTCGCCGGCGAGCTCAACCTCACGGTGTCGGAGAACGGGCGGCTCATTGTCGCCGCGGCCATCATCACCAACCTCATCTGCGTCGTCGGCGACGCCGTCCTGTCGTCCACGGCGCTGGCCAAGGAGAAGAGCCAGGACCTGTACCACACCTCGCCCCAGATCAAGAAGGGCTTCCTGGCGCTCGCCGTGGCTGGCGTCGCCGTGTGGCAGGTGCGGCCCCTCGTGACGCGCATCAACCAGCGGAACGTCGGGCAGCACCACGTCAGGACCCGCCACCTGGTGTCCATACTCCTGGGCGTCTGGTTCATCAGCAACATCCAGCAGCTGCTGGGGTTCGACGGGATGCCGACGACCCTCGCGCTGGGGATGGCGTTCCCGAGGGAAGGCCCCGCCGCGCGGTCCGTCGCCGACGCGCTTGTGCCCCCCGTCAACGGCTTTCTCCTGCCCTTCTACTTCGCCACCATTGGGATGAGGCTCGACTACAACTCCATGTCCGGCGCCATCATCGTGCCCGGCCTGCTCCTGACGCTGCTCGGCCTGGTGGCCAAGGCCATCGGCGCCGCGGCCGCCTCCTCGTACCTCGACATCCCAATCTCCGACGCGCTCCGCTACAGCCTCCTGCTCAACGTCAAGGGTCACGTCGACACCATGAACATGAAGTTCGCCAAATCAGAAGGGGTTGGAAGCTAAGCTACTCCTAGTATAATCATGCTTGCATTGCATTGCTTCCCCCCACGGTTATATTATCTATCTAATCGTGGTGGTACGGTGGTGGTGGACCGGCCGATATATGCAGGTGTGGGCGGAGCAGGCGCTGTACGCGATGATCATCGGCAACATGATCAGCACCATCATCGCCGGGCCGGCCGCCGCCGCGGTTCTGCGCAGGGAAAAGGAGGAGTACAGGACCAGGCACCAGGCCATGGAATCGTTGGGCGCACAGCAGGAGCTGCGCATGCTCGTCTGCGCCCACAGCGCGCACGCCGCGCCCGGCGTCCTCAGCCTGGTGGAGCTCCTGGTGATCACGCCCCAGGAGCAACCCGCCGTCCCAGTCCTCCATTTCTTCGAGGCTCCCCCCGACCGATCCGCCCGGACGCCGTACCACCAGCAGTCGCGGGCCGACGAAGCCGCCGAGAGGAAAGGCGGGCCCGATCCCGTGAGGCAGATGAACATGGTGGTCGACGTGTTCTCCAAGACGACGGGCATCTTCTTCCGCCAGATCGACGTGGTGAGCCTCGGCGCGTCCCGGGACGCGGCCGTCGTCTGCCGCGGCGCGGAGGAAGCGCATGCCGGCCTGCTCCTCCTCCACTGCTACAAGGAGCAGCGGTTCGACGGCAAGATGGCGTGCCGCCTCGAGGAGCGGTGGAAGCTGAACCACGACGTGCTGGAGCGGGCGCCCTGCACCGTGGGCCTCCTCGTGGACCGCCCGTACCGGTGCAGCGGCACCAGCTTCCGGACGCCCATCGGCATCGCCCCGGAGACCGGGAGGACGCTCGTGCACCCGTGCAGCGACCGGACGGTGACGCACGTGATCGCCGCCGTGTTCCTGGGCGGTCCCGACGACCGCGAGGCGGTGTCGTTCGCGTGCCGGCTCGCGGAGCACCCGGCCATCGGGCTGACGGTGTTCCGGTTCGTGAAGCGCAGCACGTACGACACCGTGACGTCCTGCGCCTCCCGCGCCGCCGCGGCGGCGGCGGACGACGAGCTGGACGTGCCGTTCCAGGAGGGCGACGTGGACGAGCGGTTCCTGTGGCGGTTCTACGAGAACTACGCGTCGCGGGAGCTGGCCATGTACGTGGAGAAGGTGGTGGAGAGCCCCGCGGACGTGGTGGAGACGCTGGAAGGGATGGCCGGGATGTTCTCGCTGGTGGTGCTGGGGAGGGGCGGGCGGCAGCCGGTGGAGCTGATGGCCGGGCTGGAGCGGTGGTCGGAGGCCGGCAGCGAGATAGGGCCCGTGGGAGAGATCCTGGCGTCCAACGAGTCGCTGGAGATGGGCTCCGTGCTCGTCATGCAGCAGCACACGGTGGCGATCTCGCCGCCGCCGTGCCAATGAATTGAAGTCAGATTTCACAGGACAGCAGCAGAACAGCTTGTGTATACTTAGATTTCTGGAGTAGGAAAAAAAAAGGATTTTCTTTGGATGCCCTTTCTCTTCAGTTTCAGAGTAGTGGATATCTTACAGAATTGGACTTTCTGTATTGTGGACGTTTAATTTGTATGAAAACAGTTTTCCTTCAGGGCTTGAAACTGAACGGTTGATCTGACAAATAGATATCCGAATCATATTCTGAACTCCAATAGCACAGCATATATTTCAGTAGTCATATTCGGAAAATGTGTAAATACATTCGGAATTGTCTCCAACCCTGACAATCAGAAATGAATCATACAAGCCGACTGATCCATCTGAAAACTCTGAAGCAGATTTTGGAAACAATAGCGCCACAAACTGCACTAGCCTGCTCCCTACACACTGAACCTGACCGAGTATCTGATATCAGTTGGTGTTGAATTGAAAAGAACCTCTGCATCAAAAGCATCAACGAAACTGAAATTGACAGTTGATTGTTTAGTTGATGAACTGCTAGTTCACTTTCAGAAAACCGATTAAGATCAAACTGGAGACGCTATCAAAGTTCCCATACTTTTGGCCCACATGTAAGGGCCCAAGTCGGCACACAAACTGAATTGTCTCCAGTGTGATTTGAGGTTTCTCTCAGTTTCCTACATTTATATTCCCACCCAGCAACTGAGTTATAAGTTGAATTGTGATTGAATCTGTACCCAATTTTATACTGAAGAGGATCCATTTTTACGTTACATGTTATGCTCCAAATCTTACACTATTGTATCACATCATTATCATTAAACATTAAACAGATGAGACAATAATATGATGGCAGATTCTAGAAAACACAACTGGAGCCCTGCTCCCTAAACACTGAACCTGACAAGCATCAACCAAGTTTTTCAATTCAATTCAACTGGGAAAAATCACAACAAAAACGAAATAAGAAATCACAATTGATTATTTAGTTGATTAACCAACTATTTACAGCTGCCATCGATTATTTAGTTGATGAACCACCTATTTTATAATAGAACATACAACAAGATCAAACTAGACAAACAATCAAAATCTTAATATTGTTTTGGTAGGGGTGTGCCAGGCTCAAGCAATAGTGCAACGCTAGAGCGACACTTGAAGCCCTAGTAGCAAGCTACCATAATAGACTTCTCCCCAAGAAAAATAAATTTAACATCATTGTGAGACATTGTCTCACATATCAGATATTAAACTGATAAGAACAGATACTACACTTGATCTTAGCCAAAAGGCCGAGAAAGGTTGCGCCTTCCTTGGTTTTATTTACACTTTCACCGTTACATGTGCTGTTCATCCACGGTGTGGTACTAAGTATATTGCTAAGGCGTTTGTAATCTGGGATATAGAGAAGTACCGGGGCTTTATTGGGCCGCCAAATATGACTGGCCCACTAACCAAGGAATCGGATGGAAGGCCCGTCTGTTATTTTCGATTCCCGGACCTGGAGCAGCGTTGTACGCGGTGTTTGCGACGGCGCCGGCGCCGGCGCCCGGCGATTGGTGTCTGCGGGAAGGGGCGGGCGGATGGGGGAGGGGCGAAGAATCTTTGCGACTGTGCATACCGATGAGAGGGCGTCCCTCCTCCCTCTCCCTCCCTCCCTCCCTCCCTCCCTCCTTACTTCATTGTATTGAGTGGTACTATTCTCACATTTGCTTGGCTACTAGTATAGTCTCCGCATTGTCTCTTCTAGTACGATGAGCTGATAACTGCACACATGGGTGTAGTTGTTTAGAAATTAAGATTTAGTAAGATAAAGTCATATTAGGTATCCTCCATCAGTTATTTCTGATTCCGGTTTACTTTCTGAACATTCAGCAATTAGTTGAGTTTGGGTATGAACTAATTTCGCGTGTTAGGAATTGGGACCATATGTAGCACCAAACTGAATCAGCCAGTCTAACAGTTAGCATTTTCACGCGCTGGAGCTGAATCTGAACAAAATTTCTTCATTACAGATTAGAACTCTGCGCTCTGTAGTACCCCATGTAAATAGTTTGATTTACTGTTGCCATTATAAGTAGAGGGCTAACGAAAAAGGAAAGCTGCTATTCTAGAGTACTAGACCATTGCCAACTCAGATTTTACAGTGCAAACATCATAGTATTTTCTTTGGTAGGTTCTACATCAAACACTACTTTATTGTCTCAATGGCGATCTTGATTCCTTCTTTTCTAATCACAGTGTGATTGTCTTTACATGCTTCCATCTGTACATCCTCAGTGTACCATTGGAAAAACATCGCACAAAAACCGTGCTCCAAGGTACTTCTGGGAAAAAAAGATGGAAGGGAAAAAAGAGAGGAAACAAGCTCCAAGCTTTGGATATCTTCATCTTCAGGAGCTGCACACAGCAAATTGCTGGTTCACTCCATTGGGTGGTTGCACCATCCTGCTTGTGTGGTGGCAAGGCAACACTATGGAACTGAGGAGCGCCTTCTCAACATCTTCAGAGGTTTCTCTCCTTAGCAAACACATCACATACTCCATCACTGCTGTATCACAAGGCAGTGTGATCCTCCCATCACTTGTGAACCCAAACTCTTCTTGCGACAGCTTCAGGAGCTCTACAAAGACTGCCGTGTGGAGGTAAGAAAGGGGGATCTCAAACCGCTTCCCATCAGAAGAGTAGACGATGCAGTTGCCCTTCCCTGCAACTACGCTGCTGCAGGATGGGTTGATTTCCTTTTTCGCTGCTGTGACCCTTCTTCGCCCAACTGCACCCATTCCCTGCATCTTCTTTGACAATTGAGCTAGCTTCTTGGAGCTGATCATGTTGCTACCTGGCTTTGCCTAACAAGGAGATGAACTCCTGTATTTGAGATGAAATGATGAGAGACGATCTGAGTTGTGTGTGGTGATGGTTTGTGTCAGTGATCATGTATTTATAGGGCACATATGTGGTAGGATCTGTGAGGGTTTGCATCTTGGTCTCAGCTGTCACAAATGCCAAGCTGGCAAGGGACAAGCCCATGAGCTTCCTTGGTGAGATGTTCATATCAATCGTTAGGAGATTCAATGCATAGCAGCACAGGACCATTGTTTCTCACATGGTGGAGCCATCTTTACTGGCTTAGTATGTGATTGTTCCTGCCTACCAGGGTGGGCCTAATTTTGACTTAATGGTGTTAGGATTGTAGAGTGTTTTATGTATACATTAGTAAAGTCCTTTTCTATATGCACTCATGTACTCCTATATATTGCTCCCATGGGATTATTATTCAATACAAGAGCTGTTCATAACAAATGTTATAAAACGCTGGGTCCAGTTTTTCCAGTTTGCATTTCCTGAGATATTAAATGTGATAACAACTCGTTTTTTTAAAAAAAGTGATAACAACTTACGTTCCCTTGTATATAGGTTCAATTAATCCTATCCTATGTTGTTTGATGAGTATTACATTGCCAAATGTGGTAAATTTCTCTGCCATTTACATTTTATTTGCAGAAACTATTTCATGCTGCCTTTGCTGATTTTTCTCCTCTTTTTTCCAGCAACTGCAAGTTTGCAACATAATGGAAACAAGATAACAAGGTTGCAAATCAGCAAAAACACTACCTTGAATTTTTTTTACATCTATATAGAATTTTTACCAGCCAGTATTTAGCTATATAAACTTCTTGCTTAGAGCTCCTGCTTAGGCCCTGTTTGGGACGAAGGTGTGTATAAGTGGGCTGTGTATAAGCGGAATGCGGCTCTCTGCCCGCGATTTGCATTTTGGCCGCTCCCCGTTCATCAGCCCGCTTTTCACGTAGCTAGCGCGCGGCCATCCACCGCGCGTCAAACGCGGACCGTTCGGTGGGATTTTTTCGCGTTTTCCACTGAAATGTGCTGCTGATGCGGAACCAAACAGGGCCTAGCATATCTTTTGCTAATTTTCTGCCTATATGGCCAGTTTAAAACTGATGGCCTGTGGGTGAGGTTGGGGATAAGATATTGTAATAAGGTCCATGTGGTTTCAATAAATAAAATGGTTTATGACATTTGTGCAGTAGTTATTGATGTGTCTAGTTGGCAAGCTGCAAGGCCATGGATCTGTTAATGTAATGTTTGCTACAGTGAAGGCAATGCGATTATGAATCCAATATTTCTGGGCCAAATTTTGGTGCGCCGCGGTCCTTGCAGGGACCATAGTAGGGGCTTGGTAGTTGTATAGTTGAATCAGTATTCTGTTCTAGTGGCTCCGTGTTCAATATAATCATTCATCAATCATCTTGGTCCCAACTCTTTTGAACATAAGGGCATATTTATAAAAATAATTATGTTGACGACGACCACAGAAAAGGCTATCTAGGATGCTTCATGAGTCCTTCCTCAGCTGATGATGAGAGAGCTACAATGGTCAAGAGACATGAGGGAAACATGTAGGGTCCTGAGTTTCAAGAAGTAGCCTCCTTTGTTAGTTGTGTAAGGAGAACTGGAGATGTCAATAGGCTACATGCTTTTGGCAACATTAATTCAGTTAGGACGGTGCTGGATGGTTCAACTAACTTGCTCGACAATCTCTTATCTCCATTGTATGTTGTGTCCCTGTTAGTCAACAACATCTCACATGCCCTCAATTTCCTTTGTTTCTTCCTGCCATTCCTTGTAGGTCTCTTCAAGAAGACTGCAGTTATCTGAATAACATTTTGGCCATTTCTTTTCTAAATCGTATGTACTTTGACCAGTGTTGTATGATACTCCTTATGAGTTATGACAATATTTTTGCGTTGAAATAAGCTTATCTCACGTGCATACATAACTCCACTCCAGCTCTCAACTCATCTATGCCCTTTTTCTGATGTGAAAAAAGTATATTCTTCTTTTAGAGTTTTCAGATGATACTTTATAACATATTTTGATCCTGTAATGTATAATTCTTTTCTCCAACATTTCAGGAGTTTTTTCAGTAAATCTCAAGTGGAATAGTATTATCAAGGGATCAAGATGGTTACCTTCTCTGGATCATATGTTAGAATGGTCAGTACATGAACACAGGAAACCTACCAACTTACATGTTGGAATTGTATGCACAGGTAATGCACACATACATTGTAACTTGCATACAAATATTCATTTATACAATGTTGCGTTGGATTTTACTCTTTGTAATTGTGCAATAAGGCAACTAAGCCATTGGTATAGTCCTAGTCCAATACTATGTATTGTTATATCCATTAGGATGTAGTAACTTGAGTCAGGAAAAACAAGACTTGCTACTAGTTAACTCTGATTTACATTTATTATAGCAAATATAAATCTGGTTAGGACTTAGAATGATGCATCTTGGTTCAAATAACAACATATTTTTGGGTAGGACTTGTCTGGTTGATTTGAATAAATTGAGTCAAGAAAAAGGACTTCCACTAGATCTTTGGTTAACTGGAGTCAGTATTTATTTCAATGCAAGCTTGATTCCTCCTTTTCTAATCACGATGTAATTATTTTTACATTCCATTTGTACAACCACAGTATACCATAGAAAAACGTTACACAAAAACCGTGCTCCATGGTACAGCTGGGCAAAAAAGATGGAACGGGAGAAAATAAAAGGAGAGAAAACAAGTTCAAAGCCCTGGTGTCTTCATCTTCAGGAGCTAGACAGAGCAAATTGGTGGTTAAATCCACTGGATGGTTGCACCATTCTGCTTTGATGGTGGCAAGGCATCACTATGGAACTGAGTGCCTTCTCGACATCTTCGGAGGCTTCTCTCCTCAGCAAACACATCACATACTCCATGACGGCTGTATCACAAGGAAGTGTGATCCTCTCATCACTTGTGTACCCAAACTCTTCCTGTGACAGCTTGAGGAGCTCTGCAAAGACTCTTGTGTGGAGGTAAGTGAGGGGGATCTCAAACCGCTTCCCATCAGAAGAGTAGACAACGCAGTTGCCCTTCCCTGCAACTACGCTGCTGCAAGATGGATCCTTGTCGACTGTTGTGACCCTTCTTCGCGCAACCGCACCCATTCCCTGCCACTTCTTGGACAGTTGAGCTAGTTTCTTGGAGCTGATCATGGTGGTTACTTGCCTTTCTATCAAGGAAACAGACTCCTGTCTTTGCGATGAAATGGTCAGAATTAGTTCGATTTGTGTGTGGTGATGGTTTGTTTCACTGATCATGTATTTATACAGGTACATATGTGGTAGAACAGGGGAGGGTTTGCATCTTGGTCCCAGGGTCTCAGCTATCATAAATGGCAAGCTGGCAAGGGACAAACCCATGAGCTTCCCTGGTGAGATGTTCCTATCTATGGTTTGGAAATTCAATGCACTGGACCATAGTTTTGCACATGGTGGAGCCATCTTTCCTGGCTTGGTATGCGATCGCTTCAGCCTACTGGAGTGGGCCTAATTTTGACTCGATGGTACAAATTGTTGGGTCCAGTTTTCGTGGAAAGGTCTAGTTTTTCCATTTTGCCTTTTTTTTTTCTGAGATATAAACATGATTGCTGACTTACTCACCCCTGTTATACAGGGTCAGTTCACCCAATCCTGTGTTGTTTGATGAGGATTAAATATTAAAGATGTACATTCCTCTGCCCCTTGTGATTTTATTTGCAGATTATTTTGCATTTGCAGAATTCCATCTTGTCCCTTTTCCAGTGTGTTCAGTGCAACGGAAACAAGATAAAAATGGTTGCGAATTAGCCAACACATTTTCTTGAAAATTGTTCATATCTAATGTACAAATTGACTGGCCAGTTTGGCTACCTTGCTTCTAGTATACTCCCTCCATACCATAAATAAAAATCGTTTTGGAAAAGGTTTGGGTCAAACATTGGGAATATAAATCATGAATAACTTTTAAGTTGTTTAGTTTGAAAATGTGAAAATTATATGAATAGATTTCTTTTGAAAAATACTTCGTAAAAACATACATATACCACTTTTCGATAAAAATAAGAAATCAAAGTTAGGCTTTGGAGATCGTGTTGTTGTCCTAAACGACTTTCTTTATGGGTATGGAGGGAGTATAAAGTAAATGCGTAAAGCTCCTGATTAGAGGTTTAGACTAGAGTGTATCTTTTGCTTATTTGCTACTAGATGACCAGTTTAAGAATACAGGTCTATGTATAATTTTGGGAACCAAGGATAGTCAATAGTCATTATTTTGTTGAATAAATAAATATATAGAGGTGACAACAAATATGTCATGGTTTTAATAAAATAAAATAAAATAGTCCATGGCTTTTGCATAGTAGTTATTGATGTGCCTAGTTGGCAAGCAGCAAGAGTTAATTCAATGTTCTCTACAATGAAGACAGTGTGGTTATGAATCTGATGTTGCTGGGCCAAATGTAGGTGCACCGCGGTGCTTGCAGAGGCCATAGTAGGGACTTGGTAGTTGGATGATTGGATCTGTATTGTAGCAGTGGCTCCGCGTTGAATTTAAGCACTTGGCAATAATTTTAGTCCCAAAGCTTGTTAACATAAGGGCAGATTTATGATAGGAATCACTTGGAGAGAGACCATATAAAAGATTATGTACTCCCTCCATACTGAAAAACTTGACGTTTAGGACATGATTGTGGTAACCAAGGAGTGATTAATTGAAGGTTAGTTTTCCATGTCTGCTCCTAATAAATACGGTTACGGGTGTTCATGTACAAGAAAGTAAATCGTCCCAACTGGCTATTGCATGGGGTTTTGAGAGTTTCGAGCTGAGTTCGAACCCCAGTGGCTGCGTCAAAAATGCTAGCCTCGACACCACAGCGACAAGTTTTACGAAAACTATCAATGGACCTAGAACGACTGGTTTTTCAGTATGGAGGGAGTATGATGTTTCGTGAGTCCTTCCTCAGCTGATGGCACAAGAGCCGTACATTGGCCGAGAGACATGAGGGAAGCATGTAGGGTCCTGAGTTTTAAGAAGTAGCTTCCTTTGTTAGTTGTGGAAGGAGACCGGACATGTCGACAGGCTACAATCCTTTTGCCAACATTAATTTCAGTTAGGACAGTGCTTGTTGGCTGAAACAACTTGCTCGGCAATTTCTTATCGGCATTGTGCATTGTACTCCAGCAAATTAGTCACCAGCATCTCTAGTGTCCCATTTCTTCGTTCCTTTGGGCCATTCCTAATAGCTCTCTACAACTACATTAACGCTGCAGCTATGAGAGCTGTCTGAATTCATTTGGTCGAGTTCTTTTAGAAATTGCCATACTATCACCTATGTTTTGTATGGAGAACCTTAGAAACATATTTTTACGTTGAAATAAGATTACCTCATTGTCAAGGTCCTCAAGACCTAGGGTAGGAGGACCGCGGCTACGGAGTTCGTAGCCTCTGTCCGTCGATGAACTCCGCACGCTCGGCCAAGGATGTCGTCGATGAACTCCGCACGCTCGGCCAAGGACTGTGCCACAGCCGGCACCCTGGTTGCCCCCTGTTCGTAGGAGCGCAGGGAGGGCGGGTCGCGCCCGTACACAACGCGGAACGGCGTCTCCCGCAGCGACGACTGAAAGGCGGTGTTGAAGACATATTCCGCCCATGGCAGCCAGCGCAGCCAGTCGCGTGGCCGGTCACCTGTCAAACAGCGAAGGTACATCACAATGACCTTGTTAGCGGACTCCGACTGCCCGTCGGACTGTGGGTGGAACGCCGAAGACATCTGCAGCTTTGTGCCGCTCAAACGCAGCAGCTCCCTCCAGAAGTTGGAGGTGAACACCGGGTCACGGTCGGAGACGATGGACTGCGGAATGCCGTGCAGCCGCACGATGTCGGTGAAGAAAGCTTGGGCCACCGTCTCGGCCGAGTACGGGTGCGCCAGGGGCAGGAAGTGGGCGTACTTGCTGAAGCGGTCGACGACCGTCAAGATGACGGACTTGCCCTTGACACGCGGCAGCGCCTCGACGAAGTCCATGGCGATGTCTGTCCAAACACCTTGCGGAACAGGAAGGGGCAACAGCAGGCCAGCAGGGTGCAGCTGCTCTGGCTTGTTGCGCTGGCACACTGCACACGCGCGGACGAAGTCCTGCACCACACGTTTCATGTGAGGAAAATGAAAATCACGACGGAGACGATGCAGGGTGCGCTGAATGCCTTCATGGCCTTCTTCGTGGACAGCCAGCAAGATTTCCTGCAGCAACGGGGAGCCCGGTGGTAGGTACAGACGGCCCCTGTAGTGAACCATGCCGTCCGTCACGGACCAAGGGAAGGCCCGGGCGCCGCTCCTGATGTCGTCCAGCAGAGCCGCAAGGGCTGGGTCGGTGGTGTGAGCTTGGCGAAGACGCTCGATGAAGTCGAAGCGTGGTCCGGACAGCACCAAGACCACGCCCTCCTCCGGGGTGTCGCGGCGGGAGAGGGCATCCGCCACGGCGTTGGTGTGTCCCGGCTTGTACTCCACGGCGAAGTCGAAGCCGAGGAGCTTGCCCACCCAATGGTGCTGCGGTATGGTGGACAGCCGCTGATCCAGCAGGTACTTGAGGCTGTAGTGGTCAGTCTTGACCAAAAAACGACGCCCCCAGAGGTACGGCCTCCAGTGGCGGACGGCCTGGACAAGCCCAATCAACTCACGCTCGTAGGCGGCGAGAGCGCGATGCCGGGGAGCCACGGGCCGGCTGAAGAAGGCTACCGGGTGGCTGTCCTGGACCAGCACCGCCCCGAAGCCATGAGACGAAGCGTCGCACTCGACGACGAACATCTTGGAGAAGTCCGGCATGGCGAGGACCGGAGCCGTGGTGACCGCCTCCTTGAGGGCGGCAAACGCAGCAGCCGCATCTGCTGTCCAGGAGAAGCCGTCCTTCCGGAGAAGAGCGGTGAGTGGCGCGGCGATGGAGCCGTAGTGGTGGACGAACTTCCGGTAATACCCGGCCAGGCCGAGGAATCCTCGTATCGCGCGGGCTGAACGGGGCAGCGGCCAGTCGCGCACTGCCTGCACCTTGGCTGGGTCCATGGCGACGCCCGCCGCGGACACGACGTGGCCGAGGTATGCGACGGAGGAGGCAGCGAAGGCGCACTTGGATCGCTTGACGAAGAGCTGGTGCTGCTGGAGCGCCCCGAAGACGGCGCGCAGGTGACGCAGATGGTCTGCCCATGTATGGCTGTAAATCAAAATGTCGTCAAAAAATACCAGCACAAAACGGCGAAGGAACGGCCGCAGGACATCGTTCATCAGGGCCTGGAACGTGGCAGGAGCGTTGCAAAGCCCAAACGCCATGACCAGGAACTCGTAGAGGCCGTCATGGGTGCGGAACGCCGTCTTGTGGATGTCGCTCGGCCGCATGCGGACCTGATGGTACCCTGAGCGTAGGTCGAGCTTGGTGAAGAAACACGCTCCATGGAGCTCGTCCAAGAGCTCATCGACGACGGGGATCGGGAAGGCGTCCTTGACCGTGAGCGCATTGAGCGCCCTGTAGTCCACGCAGAAGCGCCACGATCCGTCCGGTTTCTTGACGAGGTGGACCGGGGACGAGAACGCGGAGTCGCTGCGCCGGACGATGCCTTGCTCGATCATGGCCGCGCATTGCCGCTCCAGCTCATCTTTGTGCGCCGCCGGGTAGCGGTACGGTCGGACGGCCACCGGTAACGCGCCCTCCTTGAGCACGATGCTGTGATCGCGAGAACGCTGCGGAGGCAATCCGACGGGCTCGGCGAAGAGGCCCCCGAACGCGGACAGCAGCTCGTCCAGTAGGGCTGCTGGGGACGTGATGGCGGCGATGCGCGTGGCCTGGGGTGCAGAGATGTCCGCCCAGCACACGGGGCGGCCATGGCGTGTGAAGGCCACGGTGCGGGTGGCGAAATCCCAGACCATCTTCCCCAAGGTGACCATCCACTGGGTGCCGAGGACGACGTCGTAGCCGGCGAGCGGCATGACGTATAGGTCGACACAGAAGTCCTCGTCGTTGATGGCCAGCGGCGCCTGGCGGAGGACGCCAGGGCACGAGATGCGCTCCCCGTTGGCCACCATAGCCGAGAGGCGGGAGCCGGAGTCGATGGTGAGGCCGGTTGACGCAGCAGCCGCCTCCGCGATGAAGTTGTGCGTGGACCCCGTATCCAGGAGGGCCGTGAATGACGCAGCCCCAATGGTGACGCGCACCTGCATGGAGTCACAGACAGGCATACCGGTGACGGCCCGGAGGAAGAACACCGGTGCATCCTGCTCAGCCGGCGCGTCCTGGTCTACTGGGGCGCCCTCCTCGATCTCCATGCTGCCGAGGTAGAAGAGCCGGCGACAAACGCGGTTGTGGCCTCTGGAGTAGGGTTCGTTGCAGTTGTAGCAGAGGCCGAGCCGTCGACGTTCCGCCTGCTCCTCGGTGGAAAGCCGCTTCGCCTGGGCGCCCGCGCCACGCGCTGGCGGGGGAGCAGGGAGGGCCGGCGCAGGGGCCGGGGGAGCCGGGGCTGGCAACGCCAACAGCGACTGGGGCGCCGGCAGGGCTGGTCGCGGGGCCGGAGCTGGGAGGGGAGCGCGGTGGGCAGCCCTGGGCGGGGGCTGGTTGAGGCGGTCCAGCTCCATCAACTCCACTTGGCGTGCCAAGCTCATCGCGGCGTTGAGCGTCTCGGGGTTGTGGAGACGCACGGCGTGGCTCAACGGCGGTAGGAGGCCCCCGGTGAAGAGCTGCACACGTTGGGCCTCATCCATGCGGCCAGCGCGGGGGAGAAGCTCCTGGAAACGGTTGGCATAATCCTCGACGGAGCCCGTGCGGCGGCATTCTGTGAGCTCGAAGAAGGGCGCCGAGCGGAGGGCTGGACCGAATCGCAAGTTGAGGAGGTCCTTGAACCGGCCCCAAGGCGGCGTGCCTTCATCCTCCTGCAGCTGGATGAACCAGAGGTGGGCAACACCCTCCAGCTGGTAGGAGGCCATCCAAACGCGTTCCTCCGGCATAGTGCGCTGCTGCCGGAAGTAGGACTCGCACTTGTTGATGAAGAGCATGGGGTCCGACTTGCCGTCAAAGCGAGGAAAGTCGAGCTTCTGGAACTTGGGGGGTCTGTCGAGATCCCTCTGCCCGTCGGTGCGGCCACCACCGCCGGTCTCCGAAAAGGACGACCTGTCCTTCAGGCCCTCCATCTCGGCCTTCATCGCGGACATGTCGGAGGTGAGGGTGTTCAGCTTCTCCATGAGGTCGGCGAGGGTGGGCTGATCAGCCATGGGTGACGGCTGGGAGGTGGAGGGGGGCGAGGAAGGGTGGCTGGGAGGTGCTGTGGAAGCGGATCGGGAGACTCTGGATACCAGGTTGTCAAGGTCCTCAAGACCTAGGGTAGGAGGACCGCGGCTACGGAGTTCGTAGCCTCTGTCCGTGGCTGCTGGTCGGGTTATGCCCCCAGACCAAGAACACGTCGACGGGTTATGCCCCCTGCCGCCGGCTTAGGAGAAGAGGTAGGATAGATTGATATTTCTTTGATAATTCTCAAGGTCTGATTACACAGGCTTATATAGCCTTTAGTCCCAGCAAACCTTCCTAAACTTTAGGACTAAGAAAGGAAAGCAACCAACTAAGAAAGGGAAACAACCAACTAAATCTTTTATTCCCTATAATCCTAGCCACCTAGCCTGTTTCCCTGTTGACCCAGGCGCTCAGCGCGTTCTGCTGCGCGACGGACGTCGCGCGCCCTGCGGCAGCGCGAGTATGCGCGCCCGTACATGACACTCATGTGCATATCTGACTCCACTCCAGGTGTTAATCACATTCTGGCATTCTGCTGAGCGCATTTCAGGCTTTCAACAGATCCATACCATTCTCTGAAGAAAAGATACAGACATCGCCATGGTCAAGTTTATTACTTTCGTAGGTGAGTATGTGGGCTTTGCTTCATTTATTTTGTCTGCGTCCTTTTCTTCATGATGTTACTGTAGTGGACCTTATGTATCCTTGCATCTTCCACAAAATCAGATGAGTTTTGTGTGTTCCAGAAATAAAGAGAACAATCTGGGATGCAAGTGGGTTGGCCCGTGAACTAGCATATAGGCTTAGTTTTGTGGCTTGTCGCGGGCAACCTGCTGAATTAAGCCTGTATGCAGGTTCGTAGGCCAAGTGGCCAACCTACTTGTATCTCCCTAGGAACAATTAGGCCTATTCTGCCTGGAGAGTCTTCAGGCCATAACTGAAAACAAATCTTAACTATGTAATTGGGCTTCGTTTATCTAACATTTCAGGTGTTATTTTTCATGAGTCGGAAGTGGAATAGCATGGTGTGATGATCAGGATGGCCAGCTGTTCTGGAGCATATGTTACAAAGGTCAGTACGAGAACACAGGAAACCTGCCAACTTTACAAAGGTCAGTAATTTTTTTTTAGCATTGTTCATGGTTAGGAGTTGGGACCATATCTCAATGCACAGGTATTGCATCCATGTATGTGTGGTAACTTGCGTGCAATCTTCTTTTACGATAATGCGATGCGGTTGGTTTCACCTTTTCATTTTACTCTGTAACTGTTACTGTGCAGGAAGCATGTTTCGTTGGACAGGGTTTGCTCCTTCCAACGTTGCTCTGATGAAAGAGATTGAGGTATGGGCCAGGCTAAATAAAGTACTACTCCTGGCCTTGAAGAGTTCGGTCCAGCTGTTTGCTGTCGAGCTGGGCTAACAAGGCCGCAAGTAATCTACGGCCCAGCCTGTCTTGTTGATCTGCTCAAGTCAAACTACTAGGGAACAGGCCGTGATCCGTGAATCCGTCGTCACCGCAGTCAGGCACCATACTACTCGTTTAGTTCCAAAATATTTTGGGAAATCGACACTGTAGCATTTTTGTTTGTTTTTAATAAATATTGTCCAATCATGGACTAACTAAGCTCAAAAGATTTGTCTCGTCAATTCCGACCAAACTGTGTAATTAATTTTTATTTTTGTCTATATTTAATACTCCATGCATACATCTAAAGATTCGATGTGACGGAGAATCTGAAAAATTTTGCACAATTTTTTGGGAACTAAACAAGGCCCTAGATAAGGGCATGTACAGTCCACACTCCACGGATAGAGGTTATAGATTCTTGAAATCTGAAGTTCTGAACACATACAACGTACAGCTCGTACAATGGATGCATGCAAATAGCTGTGATCAATGGTGAGTGCTATTTCAATATACCAATAAGTTGCTATTTGACACAAAATAGATCAAACACAAATTACATGAAGGTACAATATTTTTTAGAACTATCAATATGAATAATATATTATATAAACCTTACCAACTAGGCAACTACGATCAGTTCGCGGGTTCGGTGGGGGTGATGCTGAATATATCCGGCTTCCATGTTTGACTGTTACCATCTCCATGTTTGAATAGTATTCCCTCCATCTCAAATTATAAGTAATTCCAATAATTTTGAAAAGTCAAAACATCTCAAATTTGATTAAAATTATAGAAAAAATATAATTAATGAAGAATCTAATGATATTTAATTGGTATTATAAATGTTATTATCCTATCATATAAATTTGGTTAAACTTGAGGTACTTTAACTCTTCAAAATTCTTAGAATGACTTACAATTTGGGATGGAGGGAGTATATATCTCTCGGGTCTTCTTGTGTCCTTTTTTTTTGCCTCAAAACTAGAAAATTTTTGCATGAGGCCATCAAATTTCTTCAAAGAATAATCGCTATCCGCCTATATGGCTGAAAATACTCTTCGCTGATTTATTATGAGAGAAAAAACTGCTAAATGGATGGTAGATTCAGCAGTTAGCGTAGTCACTGCTGACTATTATGCTCTGAACTCAGCATGACGCAAAAGTGTTTTTTCGCAGCATAAGGATTTGTTCAACCAGATGCTTGAACTTTATTGTTTTTTCTCGATCACAGCAAAAGATTTGCACGTCTTTGTATTAAGCTAGAGAACAAGTTTGACACAATACGTCTTCGGAAAACCTAGGGGGTCAGCAAAGATTTACCTGAACTGGATTGTGAAGTAGCTGTTCATTAGAGCGAGCAATGCTCGAAAGAACTAGATTGTGAAGTAGTTGTTCATTAGAGTGAGCAATGCTCGAAAGTTACAATGCAGGGGACATTGGGCAGCTGGGCCACTGATGTTTGCAAGACTAACCTATCTACAAGACTCTCTCTTGTGCTCAACCTAATAGACAAGAATTGGCAGCCTGTAGATACACAAAGAGGCGTGGAGTCTCGCCTTATGGATAGCTTCCCCACAAACTGGGCCAAACAATTGACTAGGGGTAGAGTGGTGGTCTATGACGGGAGCGCTGTAAGAGGTGCCCAAGAAGGCTTTCAGGTCACTGCTGCCGCTGCTGCTGAACTGGAGAAGTTTGGAAAGAGAGAAATGCGACAAGTTTGGACCGAAAGGAGCTCTCGATGCAAGCACTTTTTAGCAAAGTCAAGGAGGAGGCAAGGATTTGGTCCTTCTTAAGCCTTGTTTGGATGTTACATGTGTCTATATCAAACCATAAGTGTTGGAGTGGAACTTAGTTTAAATCCACTCTAATTCACTTCAACACATATGGATTGAGAGAAGTACATGTACATCTAAACAAGCCCTTAGAGCAACATCAATGTATATTGCTCAACCAGTCCATAGGATGGTGGCTGTAGTTATGTTACACGCCACAATGTATATTGATCAACCGGTCAATAGTGATGGGTCCCTGGTGAAATAAAAGAAATCTTGTTCTTCAACCTCCCTCATCCCTTCGCGCGAGGGGCTGGAACTGGAAGCTTCGTTCCACCGCCGCCTCCTCCGTCTCCCTCCCTGATCTCACTGCATCCAACAAATCTAACCATGTCGTTCCGTGTCTACCTCCTCAAGTATTGCTTCTACTAGGATCTGCATCTTCCACTATCGTCTGATGAGTACTGGGATGGAGAGCCTTGATTCAGGAAGTTTGAAAAAAAAACCGGTGGGGGGGCATTCCATTGGAAGATTGTGTTCTAGAGTGGATCTCAGGTGCTGAGAATTGAACAGGAAGCTTCAAGTTTGAGTTCGTAGAGGCAGCAAGCAGACAAGTGAAGATGAGACCAACACCCTCTAGTTTTGTCGAGGAGCAAGCAAGCACATGAGGCCAATAGCTAGCTTCCTGAGCCAACGACTCCTTGTTTGTTTAATACGCTGTGCAGATGAATAGTTAAAAATAATGTTTTTATTATGTGACGGGCTGGCCATAACACAATGGGTAACTTTTATTATTTCTTTGCTATGGACTGCTATAATGTATTAGCTACCTGATACCTATTTTTTATTCCCTATGGACTACTTCCTCTAAACATTGTGGTTGCCCTTAGCTGGGGCAAAACACCTGACCGCTCTCCTGCCAGGACTACTACAGAAGAGACCTTTAGACGATTGACAAAATCACCAATAGCTTCGGCAGTTTTGGTCCCCGAGACTAAAGACTCCTTTAGTCCCGGCCCGTAACATGGCTACTGCTTAGAGATGTCGGGGCAGGGACCCTTTAGTCTTGGCTCGTGCGCCAGGACTAAAGTGGGGCCTTTAGTCCTAGAAGTGTAGCCCGGATTCGAGATCCAGGGCTAAAGCCCCTTCCCAGCCGGGACTAAAGACCGATCGTGTAGCAGGGTAGGGTCCTTTTTGGCCGGACCGATCGTGTAGCAGGGTAGGGTCCTTTTTGGCCGGCGTTGATGTGTAGTCTGTATAGCTTTTTGCTTTGTTTTCTCCCTGTAAGCAGCAGCAGTCTTCCCTGTAGTCAGTCTGCGCCCGCTCTTTTTTTAAGAGACGCTTTACGAATAAACCCCATCCGCTGAGCTCAAGTTACAATCATTTGACTATTTTGGTGCAGGTAATGCCTACTATTTCACATACTCCCTAGTAGCTTGTGGCTTATGTGCACATTTAAGATGTGAGAGTTAGCTAGTATAATGGCAAAACTTCATTTTGCATTTGTGCTACTTGAGGCGGCAGAAACACATTTTCCTGTTTCCTGTGTTAGTCCTAGTTTGTCTGATGCCATGTGCAGGTCAAGTTATGTGTTTCTTCTATTAAAAGCTATCATTATTGGAAAACTATCATTATTCCAACCTATTTACAAAAAGAGTTCTCTTTTAGATCATTTTGTTGGAGAAAATAAAAAATGGGTATTGAACTCTTTGGTTGTAGTGCTACCTAAACATCTAATAGGTCTTATATTTTAGGCGCCGTTGTTGGACACAATTGTTCTATGTGCTATCAGGGCACAAGAAAGTACCGCAATTTTTTTCCCTTAAGGGTAGTTGCCCCAAGCACACTCATTATTGGACTCGCATTGAGAAATATATATGCACATATCTCAATGTGAATCCAATAGCGCAGTGAGTAGGAGCACATGACCTTAGGGCAGTCCCAATGGGATATTAATTGTAGTTTCTATCTATCTTAATTAAGCTGACAGCTCATTATTTTGCTGACATGGCAGTTGTATTAATGAAGAAAGAGAGTAGAAAATAGAGAAACCGTTTCTACATGAAGAAACGAAGTCTTCGCTGTGACCGAGACATGAAGAAACGGGATAAACCGCGTTGGGGAGACACTAGTAGTTTCTACCAGCCTGGCTACGGATCCATTGCGTCACCTATCTGCCTGCACGCTCCCACCGACAGCTGCAGATATCCTTCCCGCGCTCCTGCACCCGTAGATCCCCTTTCTAAATTCTCCGTCTCCAAGCCACAGTTCACCGGAGCCAGTAGAGATGCGCCCCAAATTTTCAAGATCCGCTTCCTCTAATTCATCACAAATATTTGGTCTGAGTTTCAGGCAAGGCACTAGTGCTCCCACCGCCCTTGCAACTGCACCATCTTCTTCTGTCGCTGGTGCTCCGGCTATTATTTCTGCTGGAGCATCTGCACCTGCAAGTGCTCACGTCGCTGGTTGCAAGTGCAGCATCTAAAAGAGAATAGTCTACTATAATTTGGTCTTGTAATCGGCATCGTTTGTACTTTGCAGTAGTATACAGTCTATCATTTGGTTTTGAAAATAATAATCTGAAAATATAATCAATATTATTTGCACTAGTAAATAATACTCTGCTAGTTTGGTGTACTAGTCTGTCAATTGCATCTGAAAACAAGAGTATGAGAGAATAATTTGGTTTGTTAATCGATATTCGGCAACTACATCATGGTTTTCCTCGCCAAAAAAAAACTACATTATGGTTTAAGATAGAACTGTCCACAGTTGCTTGCTTTGTTCTCAGGGAGATATTCTTAGTGACTGTGCCTATTTCTGGATAATTATGGATGTGTTTGATGCAGAAAATGCCGATTAGGCTATATGGCTGCTGGCCACAGGTGATCCACTTCTTTTTTATGTTGCATTTACGTAATCTTTTGTATAGAAACTGCTATAGAAATTATGGATTGGGAAGTATAGTTTCTAGTGAACATTAATTATTGTCTTTTTTTCTTGGAAACTACATCAAGAAACTATCCATTGGGACTGCCCTTAAGCGCACATTTAACTTTCTCGAGACCACCATGGATGCCATCCAACGCGTCGCTAACTTCATTATTCCAAGGCCATTTGTTAATGTCGGTCACGTCTTGCGAGCTCTGACGATAATGGTGGTGGCCTTCACAAAGGCATCACGATTCTATCCTACGAAGGTGGAAGACCTCATTATGCAGCACTGGAACTCTGCGCTAACCTTTCCACAAGCTAGTTGTCAATTGGATGGGAAAAAGTTAAATATGCCCTTAAGGGCATATGCTTCTACATACTACGTGTTGTATCCGTCGGAGTCAGCAAGGCGGAACACGATCGCCACCGAGATTAGCTCCCGGGCCGTCGATGAGCTTCGTGTAGGAGTCAGCGAGGCAGAACACGATCACCACCAAGATTAGCTCCCGGGCCTGTTCTAGAAGATGAACTAGTTGCCGAAGTAGTTAGTGAACCCGTTGATGTAGAGGTTGCCCTAGTGAACTGCAGCATTCACTATACCTCAGGGCTAAAGTTTAGCCCTATCACATTGGATGCTTGATGCTAATTAGGAGTATTTAAACGTATACTAATGACAAAACTAATTGCATAACCTCTTGGCTAATTCGCAGATGAATCTATTACGACTAATTAGTCCATGATTAGCCTATGTGATGCTACATAAATATATGCTACTCATAGATTAATTAGACTTAATAAATTCGTGTCACGAATTAGCTATAAGCTTATGCAATTAGTTTTATAGTTACCAGGCCCGTATATTGGCTAGCGCAAGTGGCGCGACCGCACCAAGCTCTCAAAAATTAAGGGCCCCCCTAATCAATATTTAGTCATTAAGTCTAGTTAGTTTAAGTTTAGTTAGCCTAAGTGTTAGTTGCTTATTTAGTTTTTTGACACAACTCACAAGAATCTGTGTAAATATTTACCAATCACTTTTGAAGAGATTTGATCGTTTCTATTACTATTAGCGAGCAGTATCGAACAAGGTGATATAAATATTGTGGCAAAGCTGTGGATCATGACAATAAAAAAAGCGTGGGCATACACAAACTGACAAACATACTTATTATAGTTATTATTATTAAAAATTGTAACCATTAGATAATGAAACCTAATTCAACTATTTTATTTGTCGAGATATGTGGCTCTATTTTATGTTTTGCTCCACGGCCACAAAATTCTAGGTACGGACTAATAGTTACTTATGCTTAGTCCTTCTAATTAACATCTAAATATCCGATGTGACGGGGCTAAACTTTAGTCCTTAGAATCCCAATACCCTTAGTGACTACTCTCTCGTTTTCCTCTATCCACATCAGTGGCAGTCTAGTCAGCCAGCGAAATGGCTGCTGCGAGATTCAGTGAAGTACTGAAGCTCACTCTCATCAATTTGGGGCAGCAAATAGATTAAGCTATTGCACACGACTGCCACTTTTTATGCATGGTTCATGTCCAGAAGAAATATGGTAGCTCTTTTTTGTGAATGGCACAAGAAGGTATCCCATATGTGCCTCTCTTTTCACCGGGACGCCTAAGAGTTGAGCACCCCGCCGTCGTAGTAGACGTCTAGACGACGCGGATGCCGTGACATCATCTACACTTACACAAAAACATCCCTTCAGCACGCCGGGCAATGCCTGCATATGATCTGGATGGTGGTTGTGGCATTTGCTCCTCAAAACCAACAAATTAGCAATATGGGCGTGTTTGGTTGCCAGCCCAAACACGCCACGCCTAACTGTGGCTGCCATAGTGAAAAGGTTATTGTTTGGTTCTCATTTATATTTTGGCTGCCACAGCTTTCTATCTTGTCGTTTTGCTCCCCGTGCTTGTCATCTAGTGTGTGGCAGAGTGTGGTGGAGCTTTTGGCCGCCGCGGCTGTGGTGAATGTAATTGTGGCGTGACCAACACTGGCCTGAAACCAAACAACCTCTATATAGCACTGGCGGACACAGTACGTGGACATGGGTGTACAGATGTACACCCAATATTTTTGAGAAAAAAATAACAGGTCTTATGAATATACATGTATAATACGTATTTGATACAAATAAGAGTTAAAAAGCCATGTCTTTTTTCCTCCCGTGCACAATCTAGCTGGGTCGGCCTGCTAAGCCCAAAAAGAGAGCTTCACGGAGGGGAATCAGAGGGCAGAGACTAATAAGCACTGCCTCCGTCCGTCCAGTTCGTCGCCCTGTCTGCCAATTCGTAAAGAAAATCCCCTTCTGCGTCTACGTGCCTCCGGCCGCCGTGGCGCCGCCTAGGGCTAGGGAAGACTAAATAGAGTTGTGCCTCTGTGTGTGCCGCCACCGGCATCCAGTCTGTGTGTGCCGTTGTGGCGCTGCCTATCGCACCACCAGTTTCCGGTCGTCGTTGTGCCGCGGCGCCGGAGCAAGCAGCAACAGTTCAAACAGCAAGTTCAATACTACCACAGGTTAATGTTCTAGATATCTAGCTCTCAGTCGACAGTAATAGTTAAACAATGATCTGCTGATTTGTTTGTCAACATTCAGTCCTAAAGATTCATTAGCTTCTTTTGACAATGACAGCTTAGTAAAACTCGCAAAGATTTATCCCAAGTACTTCCCAAGCACTGACTTGAGGCGTCTAACGTATCAGTTTGATAGGTTTATTATTGATATGCGTGGCGATGAAAGATTTAGCAATGTCAAAAGTATTGCCGACCTTTCAGTTTTGCTTGTTGCAACAAATAAGCATGTCTTACACTCGTATGTCTACAAGCTTCTAAAATTAATCCTATTGCTACCTGTTGCAACTGCAAGTGTGGAAAGAGCATTTTCAGTGATGAACTTCATAAAGAACAAACTAAGAAATAGCATGGTGGATCAGTACTTGAATGATTGTCTGGTTACCTTTGTTGAGCAGCATTTTTTTCTATGTGTTGCTAACGAAGACATCATTTCTCGATTCCAAAAGCCGTCTCGTCAAATAAATTTGTAATATTCCTTTGTTAGTTGAAACTTTACAAATATTTTATGTATTAATTGATTTTACTAATGTACTCTGCTCTAGTAATGTTTGCTTTAAATTGATGGATATTTAGCTTTATATATGCCATAATGGTTTGGCTTTGATTACTCTGTACATCCGATTTTCAATTTCTGCGTCCGCCACTGCTATATAGACATGCACAGTAATCTACTCCAGGCACAGAGGCCCACAGCTCTGCATGCATTCTACTCCACAAGGTGACACGTACTCCGATATCCTGTCTCAATGCATGGGATCGGCGGCGGATTCAGTCCAGACACCAGACAGGCAAGAACACACTGCCCTCCCATGATTAGGGCTGGTCGCCGTATCAGGCCAGCACAAAGCCTGATCCACCTTGTCCATCTCAAACGTTTATATATCCAGCACAAAACAACTCGCAAATCGCAGGTACGTACGGCCACCGGATCATACGGATAATCCCGTACCTGATCCGGTCTCGTGCCTCCATTGTCCGTGCGCAACGCCGCGGCAGCTTCCTCCGCCGCCGTCGCCGGCCGTGGAGACGCCACGTACCCTGCTGCCTGCTCTGGTACTACTACGTTCACGCACGCCCAGCCGAACCGACCAACCACTCCCCCAGCGGCGGTTCGCAACCTCCCGACGCTTCCTCGTTCCTAATCGTACGTACGGTCCGTGCGTCGCCGCTGCCGCCGTCGCGGGTGGCACGCCAGCCAGGCCGTGCCCGCCGCGCCCCGGCCGCCGCCGACATGACAGCGCACGGGAAACCTGCCATGTCTGGAACTCTTGATGCCTGCGGCGTTCATGGCCGGCCGTGGTATATATGCGCTCGGCGTGGCGAGTCCACTGGATCAGCTCAAGCACCTGTGCCTGCCTCTGAGAAATCGAGCAGCTCGGACGTACGGACAATACATACTCGGTCGGAGTGAGGTAATCAGTAGGTGGTGGCCATGGAGATGGAGCAGCAGCTGCGCGCGCTGAGGCAGCACGTCCTCGTCGCGTCGTCGTCGTCGTCGTCGTCGTCCTCCTCCTCCTCCTCGGCAGCGGCGATGGCCGGCGCCCTGGAGGGCGTGGCGCGCGTGTACGACGAGCACGCCGAGTCACTGGCGCGGTCGGCCGCGCGCGCCGACCGGGTGGAGGACGAGCTGGAGGCCTCCGTGGCGCTGCTGGACGCGTGCGCCGCGGCGCGGGACGTGCTGGGCGCCATGCGCGCGCGCGCGGTCGCCGCCGAGGCGGCCGCGCGGCGCCGGGACGGGGCGGCGGCCGACGGCGCCGCGCGTGCGTACGCGCGCCTGGCGAAGAGGGCGTGCGCGGACGCCAGGAGGCAGCGCCGCCGCGCCGTCGGCTCGAGCTCGTCGGCCGATGAGGCCGAGCTGGGCGGCGGCCACGCGCTGCAGGAGGCGCGGTGGCTCACCGTCGCCGTCCTGGAGCGCGTCGTGGTGGCGCTGTCCCGGCGTGTGCCCGCCGCGGTCGGCGTCGGGTCGGTGTCGGCGAGCACCTGGTCCACGTGCGTCGCCAGGGCGTTCCGGAAGAGCGCACGGGTAGCGTGCGTGGACGACGCCGGTGACATGGTGGCCGCCGCCTCCTCCTTGTCGTCCAAGAACTCGCAGGACGGCGAGGCGGCGCTGCGGGCGCAGCGAGACCTCAGGGCACTGGTCGACACGATCCGGCAGCTGGAGGACGGGCTTGAGCTGCTGTTCAGGCGCCTGGTGCAGTGCAGGGTGTGTTTGCTGAACACACGCAGCTTTTAGTTACAGAAGCTGCGGAAACTGCACACTCTTTCATCAGAGCTTGAGACTACAAGTAGACGTGCTTGTCGTAGATCTGATAGGACTAGGACAGATGATCTATGTAAAAAATTTTGACACTTGGGTGCTCCATGCATGAAGGATTGATTAGCACTATTGGAAAGTTGAGTCATTCATGCGCTCTCAGAATGTTAGTGCTTATATCATATCTCTCAGTGTCTCATGCATCATGGATCATCACAAAACAGATAATTTTTCACTTCTCTTACGTAAATTGTAGTGTCACTTTCATGTTTGTTATGTATCTATATATATCATATACATAAGCTTTTTATGGAGGCTGTCACTTATATGTGGTGTGAAAGACTTCTACACTTCAATCCAACCAAAAAAAAAAATCCTAAGAGAGAAGAAAACAACACACAAGTCATGCCTCCCTCACCGGCCGTTCAAGGTAAAGTTGTGCATTTTTCCTGTATCAACATGACATCGAATTAAACAGGGGCAACATATCATGAACAACAGACATTTTTTTGGTAGAGATTGTTTCTATGTCAGTTGGTTACTTACTTCACCAAACAAAATGCACATCAGCACGTTTGGCGTAACATGGATCAAATTGGAGGTTTTCAGACAACCTGCCATCATTTACGATACAAGGAATAAATCATCAAGGACTCAAGTTCATGCACGTACTGTCATGGCAGACTGATTTTGATGCTGGAATGCTGCTGCCTGTTGATTGACGGGCAAGGAAACCGTGCATCCACGCTGCATGCTGAACAGACTGAACTCAGGCGGCGCTTGAACCAGACTGACATTGCCCAACATGGCACCTTACCAGGTGAGTACAAATGGAGGATCCTGCCTCGGATCGCACAAGCATGCCGCGACACCGATGAACCTTCCATGAACTTGAGGTTCCAGGACATCCACTGGACAGACCCCAACCCAACAGCCCATCAAGCCCCTCACGCGTGCACTCTACTCTGCTGGCGACGCATCCAGCATGACAACCCAGCCCATGTTAGTTCGCCACACAATCTGAGTGAAGAGCATCTTCTCTGTCTGTTCCCTGCAAATCTGCAATCAGGGTGCTGTGCTCACGGAGGTTCCTGCCCTCCTTCCCGTGCCAGCCAGCAGCACCGTACCATCCTCTCAACCTCTGCCTGACTATAAGAAAGGCAAAGGGAGAGCAACAGCATGATCCATCATTGGTCATCTTCTCCGTGTTTGCCTATCTCATCTTCCTCCTCATCAACACCAAAAGACAGCTCCAAAAATTCCCTCCCAAACATGGCCGGACATCAGCGATCGACGAGCTGGCCGTCCATGGCTCATGCTCATCCCAACAAGACCGAGATGCAAGAAGCTCTGCAAAGCATAGCCTCTCTCATGTCTACGCCGGCGGCGGCTACCATGGAAGTGGTGTGCGACGGTCTGAGGAGGCTTGGAGACGTGTACAGCCACATCGACGAGGCCATATGCCTGCATAGCAACCACAACCAGCTGGTGCGCGGGAAGAAGAGGCTGGAGGAAGAAATGGAGAGGTCGCTGCAGGTGCTGGACCTCTGCAGCACCCTGCAAGAAACCTTCAGTGACCTGAAGATGACGATCCAGGAGCTGCAATTGCAAATGGTTCTGAACAGAGGCGACCTCCCGGTTGCTCAGACCAAAGCTCAGTCCTACGCCCGGCTGGTGAAGAAGGCCAAGCACCAGCTGAAGAAAGCTGCCGGCAGCAAGTCTACGTCTTCGTCGTCCCATGACGATGCGTGGCTGGTCAGTTTGTTGACCACGGCGAGAGGAATCACTGTCTCGGCCCTCAGATCTGCAGTGGAGCTCCTGGCGAAGCAAATGGCGACCTGTGGCGCGAGCAAGTGGTCGCTGATCACCAAATCGATGCAGAAGAGGAGAGTTTCGTGCGAGGAGGTGCAGTTGCAGGCACTGGAGTTGGGGATTGTCGACCTAGAGAGTTCAGTTGAGAACCTTTTCAGAAGTCTGATCCAGACCAGGGTTTCTCTTCTCAACACTCTCAGCTTGTAGATTATTCTCCACTGGTGGTGCACTGTGATTGGCATCCGAGTTTTGTAGGATCTGTCAGTCAGCATGAAATTTTGTACATCAGAATATATAGCAGTAGACACCATTTTATACACATGGTTCTGTCATCTGGAAAATGAAATTGCATAGTTCCTGACTTCCTGTGTTATCTATCCACGCATTTTTGCTGCCAAACAGTTATGAACTAGAGTGACCCGAAGGCTAGAACTACCCATTGGGTACCCACTTGTCCACTTGCATCACTAACTAGCAGGTCTACTTGCATCACTAACTAGCAGGCCCCTTTGAACAAGTTCCTTCCTCATGTAAGGCATTGTTTGAATGTTGTCAGATTCACCTCAATGCACATTATCTTCGCTAGAGTGGATTGGTGTAGAATACTTGAACTAAATTCTACCTCAATCCAACCCAACACATGTGGACTGATGCAAATCTGTCCGTCAGAATTTATACCCAATAAAGAAATTTACCTTAACAGTTGTTGCTTGTTCCCTAGATAATCAAACCCTACAGTATCCTAACTGGTAGAATGGATTTCATGTACTCCCTTCGTACCTGTTATTTTTTACGTTGTGGGCTGGTGAGAGGAATCCGCAAAGCTTGACTTTGCCCAGCCGCATACTTCAATATGGACGCAATTGCCCCTGCATGTGCCTCGCCGCCCGCATGCGACTGCTCGGCTTCACCCATAATTAATTGTGCTACCTTGCGAGGTTGGCTTTGTCGCCAGCACGCTCACACGCAAGCCAAACCCGACGAGCGCGCAGGGCCAAATTCATGCTAGCAAGCGCATGCATGGAAGAGTGCCATGCAAAATAATAAAAAAAAAGAGTGCCATGCAAAATAAAAATGGCTTGGCAAATCAAAAAATAAATATCTCCAGGGGAGTTGAATTGGCAACCTCCGTCTCAAGACATAAAGGTCTCACCAATCGAGCTATACTAGACTATTGTAAAGGAAACACACGCAGCAGCGCTTTTTAATAGGAGCAAAGCAGGAAAACTAACCTCTAATTAATCACTTCTTGGTTACCACAATCCTGTCCTAAACGTCAACTAATTCAGGTATAGAGGAAGTATAGTTTTACCCACTTACTAGTCAGTTTGAGTGAGTTTAATATATATGTATGGTTACCTCAATATAGACACTACTCTTATTATATTTTTAGATTTTTTTCCCAATGAATTTAATATATGATATGGTTACCGCAATATAGACAGCTGTATATAGATAGTCAAATGGGCAGCACTGCCTAAGCATGTATGAGCCACAACCTGACTATTATCGGCTTAGGCTCGATCAACCCTTCGTTTTGTGGCATCCCAGCCCACGTATTGTGCCTATGGCCAGGCATGGCTCTACAAGGGTCGCCCGGTGGCATGATTAGCCCACTGTGTTCATGCTAGCCTACAGTCCTATATATAATCATACAATCTCGAGAGCACAAAAAACACAAGTTTTACCTCTACTTTTCAAAACAACTCAAATATTTAATTATTCAAGACAACGTACTTAGATCGGACTTACTCACAGTTTATTTAGTCTCATAGTTCCTAGTGATGGACAAAACCATCTAGATTAAACCTAAGCAAGGAGAGAGATATGGCATTAGAGGCAAATGGTCAGTATCACTAGTTGAACGAACAATCAAAGTTTTATGGCAGTAATTACAATTAGTAGAGACTCTAACTTGACTGTCATTGCGCACTCAAACAGTTCCTCCAAGTCAGCCCATACCTTAGACCTCAACTCTTGTTGCTGATCTCAAGGACATTTTTTTGAAGAAAGGTTATGCAGCTTGCTCCCCAACAAAGCCGTGAGGACATTGGTTGCTACGTTCGGGATGAGAGGACATGTTGCTTGTTGATTTTTTTAGTTGTGGAAACATACCATGCATGATGTATTTGTGTTTTGAGGGCACAATTTGTTGTTTGTTCCATGTTTAGTGATAGGAGATGGAAGAACTGGTAGAGGGACTTGAGGGAACCAATGTCCATGCTACTCGGCATCAACTCAATCTGCTTTCATACTCACCCATCTTGCCAATATGGTGGCTAGTGGTGCTAAGACATCAAAAGGGCTTCAAGAAAGTCCACCTCAATTCATGTGCTAGGTCTATCAATGACAGGTTCAGCACCATCGCTCTTGTGAGCATATCAAGAATCATTTGAAAACATTGGTCAAGGAAAATTTCAAAGATAACTAGACTTAGGAAGTTGAGTGCTCTAGTTGGGATGAAGACAACTTCATCATTACACTTGATGCTAAGCACTACAATAACTATGTTCTGGTATGTTCACAACTTCTTGTCTAGCATGCTGACATTTGGTGCTTGCTGAATTTTCAATTTCAAACTCATACTTTGGTGCTTGTTGATTTTTATTTACATGGTAGGATCACAAGCAAGATGTTGATATTTCAACAAACCTATAGAGCACTTTGCTAAGATGCAAACAATATTTGGGAATAGCATGCTACGGAAACTTTGCAAAGGACTCAAGTACAACTTTGGTACAGAAGATGGGAGAACTAAAACTAATGATGTTGTTGCACATGATCTAAGTGATGGGACTAACATCCAAGATAATCATAGGGCAACATCTTCTACAAGCAAGACCAACAAGAAGGCCAAGATAGCTGAGACCAAACAGGATGGGTTGATTGGTGCATTCAAAAGTGTTGTAACGACCTTGCTCATGCTATAAAGATGATGGCTAAACTAGAAAATGAGTTGGCTACTACACACCTATTTGACCAATCGAAAAGCCTTCCAGGGTTTGATAAGACCCATATATATCATTCCACTTTGCTTATTTTCGTGGCCAACCCTCACATTGCTAAAGCATTGTGCTACCTACCATTTGAGCACAAGCTAGATTAGGTTGCTATGTTCATTTGTGAGGAGTTCCTGGGGCAGTGAGAGTGATTGGAAAAGTAGGATGTTTCTTTTGGTGTTAAACATATTAGGAAGGCTAGGCCTTGATGTATAGTATGCCAAACCTTGACCTTACTATGTTATTTATGACTTCCGCTTATTTATTGTAAGTCTTAATCTTTCTATATATGTGTAAGACTTGAAATTGATGTAATGTGTAAGCCTTGGACTCACTATATTGTGTGTAAGGCTTAATCGATGTACTATGTAAGCTTTAGACTTGCTATATTATGTAAGTGTGGGACTCGTTATTAATTCTAAGGCTAAACATCTTTATTATGACATTAATCGATGCATGCAACTCTCTCTTCATGACAAGCCAAAATTATCATGCACATGTCAATTTTATAATGTATATATTTTGCATGACAATTTTGTTTCCAGCTATACATACATTTAAAATTCAAAATGGTTTGGGAATTGCAAGTGGGATTTACCATTAAGATGAGTCTTACAATGGATGGGTTAGTCTTGGCAGGGAGGTCACCATATTCTATATCCTTTCTCTGACCCACTATCCAAACAAGTGATGGGATTATTCCATTCCCCTTAATTTCTCCAATTAAACATAAAACAGAAACAATCTCATCCCAACAACCAAAGAAAAAAGTTGGGTTCGTCCCATCCTAAAAATTAGAAATAAAATTATCTAGTTCCACTTTGTCTCGAAACCAAACACATGCCAAGTGACCTAGTGCAGCTTGTTGGGCCAAAAATTACATACCAATTGCTGGGCTAATTGGGCCACGACTAGGCCCACCCTTGACTCGTGCAAAGTAAATTTTATCTCTAATAGTTGAGACATGTCCGATCAATTGGCTCGCTCATTTGATGTTAGTTGCAGTATATATTAAACTGCAGGTGCAACTTGTTTGTAACTTGCTTCACTCCACAAGAAGGGAATGCAGCAGCAGCTGCACCTGCGCGTAAGGTCAGGACGGGGCAGCAAAAGCATTGATGAGGCTTGTGGCCCACGCACCCAAAACGGCCACCTTAACGAATAAAAATCCCATCATACCTTCCCAATTAGATTTGGATTTAGTTCCTCGACCACAAATGTTAAACCCCCGCCTACAATTTAGGTTTCTCTCTTTTTCTTTAGGTTTTTAACTATTAGATCTAGATGGATGAACGTTTTTTCAAGTACTATAAATTTTGTCTTATTTTGCACTAGCGGCCCTTTTTTTTGGCGAAACAACAAACATTGTCTCTATATATAACATGCATAGTCAGAAGTTATCTAAATTGGAACCATAAAGACAAAGAAGTGCTGTCTCTATCTAGCATGCACTAATGTAGGCCTTGTTTAGTTCCTTGAACAAGTCCACCTTTCACCTTTCACCTGGGACGCCGGACACTTTGGCCTGGAGGTTTGCTGCGTCACGGCAGTACTCTGCTGCATCCGCCTATGGTGCAATATTCTTGGGGTGTTCCACACCTCTAGGAGCTCGCCAAATCTAGAAAACTTCGGCACCGCCTAAGGTTAAGTTGTTCTTCTGGCTGGCTTTGCACAAGAAGTGCTGGACAGCGGATAGGAGGTGGCGCCATGGGTTTCAAGAGGACAACCTCTGCATCTTTTGTGATCAGTCGCCTGAGACCTTAGATCATATTGTGTTGGGCTGTGTTTTCAATCGCCAGGTTTGGTCCTCTTGCCTAGAAAGGTTCCAGCTGCAGCACTTAATCACATTACAAGAACAAGACGTTATGGCTTGGTGGACCGATTCAAGGAAAAGGCTTCCTAAGCACATCCGTCGAGGCTTCGACTCTCTTTTCTTCATCGTCGGTTGGAACCTCTGGAAGGAGCGCAATGCGAGAACTTTTGATAGATCGTCTCGACAGCCGGCTGTTCTTCTGCAAGCTATCCTTGACGAAGCAGCACTCTGGGTGGCTGCCGGTTTCAGGGCGCTCGGGGCGTTGCTGGCCTCGGGATAGTAGTTCAGTAGTCTTATCTCTTTCTTTGGCTTTGTAACTTGCTTTGGTCTGGCTTTGTTCTGCGACGGTAATCTGTGGTTTACTGTCTTCGGCTTTTGTTGTAAAACTCTTAACCCTTGCTTAATGAAATACATGCAGCGCATGTTCTCGAAAAAAAAGAATAAAAAGTTTTTGGGTTCTGTAGCACTTTCGTTTGTATTTGATAATTATTGTTCAACCATGGACTAACTAGGCTCAAAAGATTTATTTTATAAATTATAGGCAAACTGTGCAATTAGTTATTTTTCTATCTATATTTAATGATCTATATATGTGCCACAAGATTTGATTTGAAGGAGAATCTTGAAAAATTTTTAGATTTTAGGTGGAACTAAACAAGGCCGTAGTATACTTTTACTGACCAAGTTGCCCATTTGAACAAGTGCTCTCTATGTGGCATGCACGATCAGAGGCTACCGAAACTGAATCCACAAAAGGCATTACTTGTTTTTTTTTTGAGGAAACTGGAAACAAAAGGCATTACTAGAACACTGAAACCTACAGGCTTAAAACTTTTCGAATACTATATCGACAGACAGATACTCTTCTGCATTCATACGCTACTGCCAGCTTACCAATTTATCTCATTACAAAACTGCAGCACGCTCATTAGGATGTTTTCCCTATAAGCTAGTCTCAAATGATTTTATCAGGATATCCTAATTATACCTGATGTTAAACGTGGACCATACCTTCATCGAGTCGATAGACGATACTCGTGCGCTTACGTGGTTGTCCTTGATGTTTTCTGCTGTTAGTTGAAACATGCCAGCTCTGAGAGGTTGAATTATCAGCAGACCAGGCGCATAACTCTAAGAACGGGCACGCCAGATAGCCTTGCATGGAAATTTGAGGAAAATAGCGAATACACAGCATCCTCTGCTTACCACGCCCAATTTGTTGGTGCAACTAAAAACACCTTTGAGGCACTCATTTGGAAACCTTGGGCGCCACCCAAATGCAAATTCTTTAGCTGGCTTGCGATTCAGAATCGAGTTTGGACTGCAGATAGATTGGAAGCCCGGAGATGGCCAAACCAACGAACTTGCACTCTATGTCGACTCCATGTGGAGTCAGGCCTACACCTGTTCAAGGACTGCAGGTTCACGAAGCGCCTGTGGAAGGAAATCTCCACATGGGCGCAAAACTCCTACCTGCACCCAAGTGCATGGCCGCCAAGCAACACGACCGAGGAATGGTGGATGGCGATATCAAATGCGCCGAGTACAAGTAGGAAAGGCCTACGTTCACTCATTATACTAGCTTGCTGGGAGATCTGGAAGGAGAGAAATGCGAGAGTGTTTGAGCACAGAGAGTCTGCCAATTTTGTGGTACTTCAGAAAATCAAAGATGAGGCGAGGTTGTGGATTTTGGCAGGAGCAAAGCACCTCTCTTCTTGCATCCAACGACACCATCTTCGTTCTGTACCCTAGTTTTTTGAGCTTCTTTTTGTTGCTTTGCTTTGCTTACTTGTCGTCGGTTCTTTTAGCTGTGTATAGAGCCCAGTTGGCTGGGGTTGTATAGTACCTGTCTAGGCGATCTCTTCTTTTTAATACAGCAGGCAGCTCTCCTGCCGGTTCGTTTCAAAAGAATTATCAGCAGACAACACAAACAATTGCTCCCAATCAACACCACGACTACAGTTCTTCCCTTCTTTGTTCATGAACCACAGCCAGATCTAAGAGTAACATAAACCCTCGTGCAGAGTGAATTGTTACCAATAATTCAGACATGCCAGACACACAAACTCACTCATTAACGTTTGTTCAAGTACTAAAATGCAGGTGAACAACAATTTGTCTGGAATTCGGTGGCTTTGCTCCTCAACACCTCACTTCACATGGTTGAACGGTGTACGGATGGTAGTGGCCAAAGATTCTTTCTGTCGTAGGCTCCATTCAGAATTTCAGACCATTGCTCCTGCCATTCTGTTGTATATATACAGAGAGAAGCCTGGGTTTTGAGCACCAACAAACTGCAGTTTGCCCTGCCAAATCCTCTATCCAGTTCTTCATAAGCAGCACCAAAGCTTCACCCTCGAGCAATGGCTTCCCATCTGAGATCCACAAGTTTGCCTTCTAGCCCTCGCTCAAACAAAGCTGACGTCGACCAGCAGCTGCAGAGCCTGAAGACAGCCATGGCTTCATCTTCGGCAACCATTGACACGATGTGTGATGGCTTCAGGAGGCTCGGGAGCCTCTACGCCGGCATCGAGGAGATGGTGTGCACACCAAGCAACCAAGCAAGCCTCTGCCAGACCCTGCAAAGGAAGGCAGTGGAGGAAGAGCTGGAACAGTCACTCGTCTTGCTTGACCTCTGCAACGCCATGCAGGGAAGCTTCATCGACCTAAAGATGGTCGTGCAAGAACTGCTCTTGGCTGTCAGAAGAGGAGATGACGCAGTTGCGCAACTCAAGGCATACTTCCAGATAACCAAGAAGGTGTACAAACAGTTCAAGAAGGTCTGCAAAAAGAGCAGTTCTGATGAGAAGGATTGTAGGGTGGTCAAGCTGCTAGCAGAATCAAGATTGGTCGCTACCTCCGTGCTTGAATGCACATCGTGCCTTCTGTCAAAGCAAATTGAGATGCCCAAACGGTCTCTTGTCTCCAAAGCATTCCAGAAGGGGAAAGTAGTGTGCGACGAGGAGCGATTGCAGGCATTAGAGTGCAGTATCAGAGGTCTTGAGAGCGGAGCAGAGCTTCTGTTCAGGAGATTGATCCAGTGCAGAGTTTCTCTTCTGAATATTCTTAGCTCCTAGATACTGCGAGCTCTAGACCCTTGTGATTGCATCCAACTTTTAAAGGATATGCCAATCATCAGAACAGTTTTGCAGCATGTATATACTTGTGAATATCTATAGAAAATTCACAGAATATCAAAATATAGAAAGTTCTTTGCCAATTCATGTTGTCAATTTCATCATTTATGTGTGCCTGTGATATCATTAATATCCTAACTGAATTGCTTGCTATCTCACACGTCTAAGCAAAACCGTGTGCATTGAGTATATCATCCTTTACAAGCAATAAATACATTTAACCTCAAATTTGCGGAAGCATTTCCAAATTGCAATCCAATTAGTATTTTTTTTTGTTGCAGTAAAGAACTTGACAATATCGATGATAAACACAAAGCGATGCCCAAAAACTCGCTTTGTCACTTCCTTGCACCACGTCCGAGTCGCCTCTGCGTTGAACGTGTTCATGACGCCGTGTTCGTGGTGACGGTCTCCAGTAAGAGGTTTGCTGACGCGTTGGTTCTTGTTGGCGACCTGCTCATCGCCGACGTGCGCCTCTCCTTCCATCCTTCCTTGGCCTCGGCCAGGCGAACCGTGGATGGCCTCCCCCCGTTTCGTGCATCTGCGGGCCCCCTCGTTCGAAAATCCTGCTCCGCAGTGAATGCCTCGGCGCCGCAGGGCATTACACCTCCCTCCCAACCACTCGCAGCTTTCCAGGGCCTTTCTCTGGGAACGGTGCCGCAAAATCTTTTGCGTGTACCGGCTTCTCCCTTCGACGCTGTGTCGGGTACAAGGGGTGCCGCGCGACGTCGTGTCGCATCTACTGCGGCAGCTACGGCTGCCTTCACTGCCCAACGACCCACTTCGTATCTAGAGGCAGCGCTTTGCCCCCCGAAACCTCCCTCCCCGGTTTCAAGACGCCCCTTACCCCTCCCAACCTCCACAACCTGCTTCTGTTGCCTTGCCTCAGATCATCAGGTCAGCGACTGTCGTGACCCTGTTCGCTGCCGTCTGTGCCGTGCGTCCGGCCACAGAAGTGACCGGTGCAAGATGAGGCTCCGTGGGTTGCTCCGTGCGGCAGCGCGTAGGCTTCGCACGCCGGCGGCTGTTCGCGCCCGATCGGCCCCGCCAGCTCTGGACACGCAGTTGCCGGAGGTCCTGCCTGAAGAGCCGCCAAGCGACTACCCTCCGCCGGTGGTCATGCCTGAAGTGCCCCCGAGCGACTACCCTCTCCAGCTGGCACAGCCGGCGCTTGAGAGCCCCAACGAGCGCTCCTTCCGTGCCTCCGCGGCCTTCCTCCCCGAGAACATGCTGCCGTCCTCATCCTCCGAACCGCCTTCGGTGGACGTCCTCAACATGCAGTCCCTGCGGCCGCTCTCCCGTGAGCCAGTGCCGCTAGAGCTGCCCTGCGTCGACAAGTTCGTCGTGGACTCGCCACAGTTGTCGCCCCTGGCCGTAGCCGGGCAGGTCCCCCCTGCGGCCGGTAGCGGTCAGGCCCTGGATCGGGGCGTTCAAATCCGCGCCGACGTCGCTCGTCTCCCCTCGTCGGGGGAGGAATACACTAGCGGTGAGCTGGACTATGCCTCGGATGGTTCGGGTGACTCCTGGCAGGAGGGACGTCCGCGTCACGCCGATGCATGGGTACCCCCTGGGCGCGGTGAGCTTACCGAGCGCCTTCTCTTCGCGTTCATTGAGCCTCCTGTCCCCATGCTCGAGGTGAGCGGTTTCATCCGCGACGCCCTCCGCTCTGTGGCGCCTCTTCTGCCGGTCGATCTGCTCCCTTCTTCAATGGGTGCGATGCTGCTTCGATGTGAGTCCTCGGCGGCTCGCGACTCCCTGCACCTCCTCGGCCTGTCCACCATGGAGGGTCCGTGCTACACCTTCAGAAGCCGGAAGAGACGTCAAATCGCTTCTTCCGTGTGCCCGTCTGGCTCGCATTCGTCTTCGTCATTGGCTTCCCCAATGAACTCTGGTTTGAAGAGAGGATCAAGGATTGCTTCCGTGGTTTTGCCGAGGTGGCCGAGATCGACCCAGTTTGCTTATCTGGGGAAAATTTCGGCCCTCTAAGGCTACTGCTGGAGGTGAATGACCGCCTCGACATTCCCCGCGAGCTTCGTATCTCCTACAGGCGCGGCGTCGGGAGGCTCGGAGCGGTGGCCACTGTGCATCCAATCAGGGTCTGGCCTCGTGAGTTCCAGCTCGACAGCCGGGGCAACCTGGCCACATTCTTCGGCCCGCCCGCGCCGCCGGGCGCTGGACCATCTCTGGGGCCTATGGGCCCAATGACGAGCAACAACTTCGACCTCGGCCGCACGTTTACAGCTTGGCCTTCCCCACCAACGGCACGCCAAGGTTTGCGAGCAACTTGCAGCGGGCTTTCAACCCCCTTCGCTCCTTGGTGGCGTCGGCGGATGTTCAGGTCATGGCGCGGGCGCTGATCCTGGCACGCCTGCTACCTGGAGCCCCGGCCGCCGATGCTCAGGGGGAGGTCATGCCCACGCCTGAGCCCGCACGTGTGTCGCCAGCGCGCGCGCCAGCCTCGCCGCCAGGTCGCGCCCCAAAGCCGCTGATCACCTACCAGCGTCGGCGCCTACGCTCCAAGTTGCAGGTTGCGGCGTGCAATCGCAACTCCAAGGCAGGTGCTGATCTGCATGCCAAAGCCGGGCGCCGCAGCAGCTTGCGCCTGGCTGCCAAGGCGCCTGCTACCTTCATCGACATGACGACCATTGCCGTCCAGCGCAAGGCCCTGCTCAACTCCCTTTCCACCTGCTCCACGTCTCTCAAGAATCATGTCAACAAGCGAAACATGCTGTCGCGCAACCGCCTGCCGATGAATGCGTCCGAGCTGCGCAAGCTGGTGTCGGCCGCCAAGATCGACTCCCCCAGCGCTGCTGCTGGGACGGGTAGCCTGGTGACCGCGAACACGGAATGATCTGCTTCGCCCGGTTAGGGTTCTTCAGCGGCTTCCACTCCCGCGCCAACGGTCGCTGGCCTGCGCTTTGCGAGAGTGCACCTTTCATCTACTTTAGCTGTCTTCGCTTTATTTTTCTAGTTCCTTTCCGGTTCTTTTCCTTCTCTGGGTGTTGTACCTGTTTCAGATGAACTCGAACTCGAACTGTCGTTCTTTTCACGTTGTGTCATGGAATGTAAGAGGCTTAGGCGACTCGGACAAGTGCAAAGTTGTGCGAAACGTTTTTTTGGATGCAAAACCAACCATCATTTGCATTCAGGAATCTAAACTTGCTGATCTCAATTTTTTCAAAGCACAAACTTTTCTCCCGCAACCCTTCTCTTCCTCGCTTGTCGCCGCGCCGGCGGTGGGCTCGCGGGGAGGTATTCTTACAGCCTGGGATCCGGCAATCCTAACCAAAAAATGCCACTTCCTTAACGCCTACTCGATCACCACCTCCTTCTCTTGCAATGCTACCGACCTTGACTTCTTCCTTACTAATGTCTATGGTCCCTCCGACCATGCCTATTCTAATGACTTCCTGCAAAGCATTAGGGAGGTCCAAAACATAGTCTCTGGACCATGGATCTTGCTGGGGGACTTCAATCTGGTTAGAGGTCCCGCTGACAAGAGCAACGGTCAGTTTAATGCTAGTCTTGCTGGTGCCTTCAACCAAGCAATTCAGGACATTCTTGTTTCTGAAATCCCTCTGTCCGACCGTCGTTTCACCTGGTCCAACAATCAAGCCTTTCCAATTCTAGCAAGGCTGGACAGAGTTTTCACAAACGTTGCTCTCGACCTGGCTATTCCTTTGGCCCATCTTTCTTCCCTTCCCAAACCAACCTCGGATCACACTCCGCTGCTCCTTTCCTTAACCTCTAACATCCCTAAGACGGAATCTTTCAAGCTTGACAACTACCTTCTTAAGAACACAAACTTCCTAAGCTACGTAACCTCGGCATGGCAGCAGGCTGCAATTTACAACGACGTGACGGGGCAACTGGTCGCTCGCTTAAAGGCCGCCAGAGCCGCGGCGAAGGTTTGGAAACGGCGTTACAGGGCGCCACCCCAAATCCTTCAAAACTGCAAATTCATTATTCACCTATTTGACTACTTTGAAGAATCAAGAAACCTGTCCAGCTCCGAATTTCAGGTCAGGCAACAAGCACGGGATCGTCTGTATGAGGAGACAAGAGCCAGGGCCGCTTACTGGCGTCAGCGCAGCAAGCAGAAAGCAATCAGCGAGGGTGATGCAAACACTTCATACCATCATGCCCATGCAACCAACCGTATGCGTCGGAAGTTTATCAGATTGGTGAAGGTGAACGATCAGCAGATCGTCAGTCATGCAGGGAAGACCCAGGCACTTTCTGCCTTCTTCAGGTCCATCATCGGGGTCCCTGGTCAAGCGGCTGCGATGGACCTACAACCTCTGTTCGCAGGTCTACCGTCCCCTACAAGTGGTCTGTCAAGGGAATTCTCCGAAGCAGAACTAAAGCAGGCAGTTCACCAGATGAACCAGTTGAGTGCGCCAGGACCTGATGGGTTCGGGCCGGCTTTCTTCAGCGTTGCCTGGCCAACCGTCCGGTCTCAGATGCTGGCCTTCGCCGATGCCTTCTTTCATGGGGTGGCCGACCTGGAGAGGATCAATCGGTCATACATGGTGCTGCTGCCAAAAAAACAGGATGCGGTTGATGTGGACGCCTTCAGGCCGATCTGCCTTCAGAACTGTGCCCTCAAAATCATTACAAAAGCCCTAACCACGAGGCTGCAGCTTGAGATTCCCAACTTGATCGACATTCACCAGACCGGTTTCGTCAAAGGAAGATCGATTTCCGACACTTTCGTTTATGCGCTGGAATTAGTGCAAACCTGCCACAAGCGAAGAAAGCCAGCCATCGTGCTTAAGCTAGACTTTGCCAAGGCTTTTGACACTGTTAACTGGGTGGGGCTGAACTCCGTCCTCCAAGCAAGGGGTTTTGATCACAAGTGGATCGGTTGGATAAACAGCCTCCTTTCGTCGTCCAAGTCTGCGGTCCTCGTCAATGGTTACCCGGGGCCGTGGATCAGCTGTAAGCGGGGATTGCGGCAGGGAGACCCGCTGTCCCCATATCTGTTCATTCTGGTAGCAGAGACACTGCAGCGCATGATCACCAATGCCGTGGAAGTAAGGCACCCGACGGACCTTAATCTTCCCTGCGCAGTTTTACAATACGCAGATGATACTCTCATTGTTTTCAAAGCTGAAACAACTGCAGCAATAAGGTTAAAGGAGATTCTGGACCAGTTTGCAGCCATGTCGGGTCTGCACATCAACTTTGCCAAAAGTACCCTGGTTCCAATTCATGCAGATATACAGCTCGTGGAGCAGTGCGTCCACATCTTGGGTTGCAGCAAAGGAAACTTCCCTCAACAGTACCTCGGGCTGCCGCTGTCGACACACAAGCTACCAGCATCCGCGTTCAGCATCTACATCCACAAGACCGATAAGTTCCTTGCATCCTGGCAGGCTGATTTGCTGAAGCCAATGGGACGGACAGTCCTGGTAAACTCGGTTCTCGACTCCATACTTGTCTACTTGATGAGCTCGCTGCAGTTGCCTGCGTCCGCCTTGCACGCAATGGATAAGAAAAGGAGAGCTTTTCTTTGGTCGGGGGACAAGTCAGGGACCTCGTCTCCGGCCGGGTGTCTGGTCGCCTGGACGAAGGTATGCAACCCCCGTGACCTCGGTGGCCTGGGCGTTAGAGATTTGGGAATCCAAAATATATGTCTGCTTCTCAAGTTGCTGCATCGCCTGCACTGCCCTCTTTCTTCGGCCTGGGCACAATGGGTCCAGAGAAGAGCTTCGGTACTAACCTTAAACGGGGACCTCCACGGCGATCACTGGGGGACCCTGAGGGCCATTATTCCACTGTATCAAGCAATCACTTCAGTCATGCTCGGCGACGGCAAGTGCACCTCGTTCTGGAATGACGTCTGGTTTCAGGATGAACCGCTGGCAGACAGATTTCCAGCACTTTTGTCTCATTGCAACCTAAAGCAGGCTTCGGTGTGGGAAATCAAAACAACCGGTCTTCTGCCAACACTGGTGCCTCGTCTATCTTCCACGGCAGAACAAGAACTGCAACTAGCACTACCGATCATCGATCAGATCAATCTATCTGCAGAACAAGACAAGAGAAGCTCACCTTTCTTCAGACCAGACAACAGTCTTGACAGTGGGGCGCTTTACAAGATGATCAAAGCAAGGGGACAGGAGGACAGTCCAAAGGCGAAATTCGTTTGGAAGAGCCTGGCTCCACCAAGAGTGCAACTGTTCCTATGGCTCCTGACGCAGCGGAAGATACAATGCCGCTTGGTACTCTTGAGGAAAGGAATTGTTGGCTCAGCAATTTGCGAAATCTGCAACGCAGCGGACGAGTCACCGGAACACATTATCCATGGCTGCTGCCTCGGCCGAGGTGTTTGGACAAGCTTGAATCTTCTGTCCATGATCTCAGTGGACATGAATGACCTCCATTCAGTTCAAGCACACTCACCTCAACCGCTCCCAGAGCTGCCATCCTTTGTGGCCCTGATCTGCTGGCAGATTTGGAAAGCAAGAAATGCGAGAGTTTTCAGGAATGAAATGAAAACAGTCTCTCAGGTACTGCAGGAGTGCTTATCTGTTGCCAGTTTGTGGAAGCATCGGTTCCCTGCAAGGAAGAAGCCAGTCGTAGATCATTGGTGCTCCGTTCTAGTAATGGCTAGGGAAGGGCTAGCCTAGAGCCTGGTAGCCAAAGTCTCTTTCTTTAGCAGCGTGGGTTTGCTGCATTGTAACCCTGCTACACCCTTCCCCTCTCCTCTATTTCTCTCTGGTCTCTGTAAACTCTACACTCTCGCGAGCCGTTTCGGGCTAAAATAAATTTTTTCAGGTGGGGATCGCCTCCCCTCGTTGACCCTCAAAAAAAAAACAATATCGATGATAAAAAAGTGATGTCTTTTGTTATAGGCTTCATGGAACTAATTATTTTAGAAGTCATGTTACTCGTCTGTGCCTCATGTGCACATTCCTTCTACAATGGTTCTTGCTATATGCAGCTGAAATATTCCAGCTCAAAAAAAGAAAGCACAAGGTATAACCTTGTGATCAGGATAATTGTTACTACAGTACTAAGTAAATCATCTACTTATTTCACTAACTAAAAAGAATCAGACTAATACATATGACACCAATAATGCCCAGTTAACAACCTGTTAAGCAGCTTAACCTGCACTATATTCAATACCCATCTATCCACAATGATACCATGACCAAATGCAGATTCTTGCTACCACTAACTGAAACATGACAGAGTGTCAGTGTGTCACAGCCATTTTCGAGACGTCTGGTGGCCCAAAGTAACATAAATCACGTGGAAAACCTTGGTAGCGTGGGAATTCTTCCTGCAGCACTGTCATGAGACCACAGCAGACAGCATCTTGGAGACGAAATGGCATGATTATATTCCCTCTGTCCACCACTCAGAAAGATGCTCCCTTATTAGTGCTTCTGGTGTATAAATAGGCCTTCAGGAAAGGATACACATACACGCATCAAACAACACTTTCTCCTATCTTCCCCAACATCTCAACTCTTCACACCTCAGGATCTCCAATACACAATTGCAAACAATGGCTTTCCACCTAAGATCAGTCAGCTTGCCATCCAAGAGGCTCTCCAATGAGGCCGAAATCGAAGCCGAGCTGCAAAGCCTGGAGGCAGCCGTCTCTTCCCCCTCCGCAACCATCGCGGCGATGCGCGATGGTTTGAGGAGGCTTGGAGACGTGTACAGCCACATCGAGGAGATCATCCACTTCCCCAGCAACCAAGCTTGCACCATCCAGCAGAGGAAGGAGCTTGACGCGGAAATGGAGAGCTCTCTTGAGCTCATCGATCTCTGCAACGCCATGCAGGAGAACCTTGCCGAGCTGAAGGCCACCATCCAAGATCTGCTGGTGGTTCTCAGAAGGGGAGACGACGCAAGCATCCAGGCCAAGATCCAGTCGTACATCCGCTTGGTCAAGAATGCGCAGAAGCAGTTCAAGAAGGCCAGCAAGAAGACTACTACCACCACCACCTCTGACAAGGAGGAGTGCAAGCTGGTCAGGCTGTTGCTCAAGGCCAGACTGGTCGCTGCCTCCCTTCTCGACTCGACGCTGTGCCTCGTGTCGAAGCAGGTGGTGATGCCCAAGAGGTCACTTGTCTCCAAGGCGTTGCAGAAGAGAAGCGTGGTTGTTTGCAAGGAGGAGCAGTTGCAGGCACTGGAGTGCGTCATTGGAGATCTTGAGCTTGGGGCAGAGCTTCTGTTCAGGAGGATGATCCAGAGCAGAGTTGCCCTCCTGAACATCCTTAGCTCATAGATTCTCCTCCTCATGTGTAGTCACTCTTAGAATCCTGCGATTGGCCTCTGCATTTTAAAGGATTTGCCAATCTACATACATGTACAGTGCTTGTAGATGTACAGAAAGTAGTGCGATTGAAAGAAAAAACAATTTTGATCCATGCAATTTCTCCTGTTCTGTCATTTATACATGCTTGATGCTTCCTATTTCGGTGATATTTTGAACTGTTTTTTTTCTTTTGGGATGAGCACAGAAGGTAATTATACCAACCGCATGATTATTGCAGCAACAGCAATAATGCGCTGGCCATCCACTAACTTCCACTAACTAAAGGTAGTGAATTTCTTAAAAAGCATGCCCATCTCTATGCCTAATAATGGTCTGATTCTTCAACTGAACATGTGACTCACGCTTGTTTAGTCTTGTGATCAGCACCCAACGATGCCCTTGCCCTGCACACCACGCTGGCTTGCTCCGCATATGCGCTAATGGTCATGTGTCACGGGTACCTCACGTAGAACTGTCGAGAGATTTTTTTTCTAGAAAAAGAAATATGTTAATATTCAGTCTCTGCAGTTATTTTTTATTATAACTCAAGCATTGCCAAGTGCCAACCATATAATTGCAAGCTCATACGTAAAGTTCTGATTTAAAACGAAAAATATAGAAGTTTTAAAACTCAACATCTAGAAAGCAATTCTATTACTAAGGGGCTATTTGGGACTGCTCTGCTTCACGTTTTTCAGCTCCGCACCACGTTTTTTAGCCAAACGGTTTCAGCTTCACACACTCAGTTCGTGGAAAAAGGATGGAGTTGTGAGAGCACGTACTCCACAAACTCTAGATTTTTGTGGAGCAGAGTTTGTAGAGCAGTCTCAAACACTCCCTAAATCTCCAACGGTGCCTCGCAACCACTTCCATTGCGATTGTCTTAAAATTCCTACATCTCATAATTAACTTGACGATCCTCCTCCTTCCAAAATAGGAACTATACATAGTGCCGACCCTAAGGGGAGGGTAGGAGGTGCGACGGCCGAGGGCCCTCGTGGGATGGGAGCCCAAGCCTAATAAGTATACGATACCACATTTGCAAAAATTTTCAGATTTCTCGTCACATCGAATCTCGCGGCACATGCATGGAGCATTAAATATAGATTAAAAAAATAACTAATTGTATAATTTATCTGTAATTTATGAGATGAATCTTTTGAACCTAGTTAGTCTATGATTGGACAATATTTGTCAAATACAAAAAAAAATGCTACCATGTTCATTAAAAAAAAATAAAACTAAAAAAGGCCTGAGTGGTAGCACTATATGGTATGGAAACCAAAAGCGAGATAATTTGGGATAGAGGGCGTGCACTTTACAAATGTCACTTATTTTTCAGAGACCCTCGTGTGAGCTGTGCCGCTGTGCGTCCGGTGGCCGGCGACGGCGGTGTTCCACGCAGAAAAGCTCGATTCCGGCGGAAGGATTTGGACTCCGCCACCAACCGCTGAGTAGTCGGGTCCGCTGTCCACAGGAGGAGAAGGGCTGATCCAACGTGCGGACCCACCCAGCCCACCACCATCTCGAATGAGTAGGCGAGGTCGCCGCCGACCAGGAGGATGAAACGGAGGGAGGCGTCGCGTAGGGGTCCAGTTCAGGGCGGCAGGGCACGGGAATGTCAATGGTGGAGGGCCTGGAGTCTGTCTGTGTCCCACCCCAAAGCTCCCTGCACAACGCCGTTAGGGACCACGCCATCCACCTCTTGGCTCCTTCCGAGCCCCGATCCCTGACCAAAGTGCAGCGGTAAGGCCGTAAGGGCTACACGCACACGCACCTTCCATTTGCATTCATCACTTTGTCCAATCGAGTTGATTTAAGGGAGCTGAAATGGAACTGCTTGGATTCTGATGTGAGATGATTTAGTTGATACTTAATTGTCTTTGTTTGGGGATCAGAGGTTAAAGAAATTTGTCAATCAGTTAGATTTATTTTTAGTCTGAAGCATGATGGAATGCATCTCGTTCGATGTATGCCTGTATTCTTGAAAGAAATGCATACATGGGGAAGGGATATAAAGACAATAACATGCTAACAGAATGATCTGCATGTTGATGTTGAGGCAATTTATTTTTTAAATACATTGAATAGAAATTTGTATCCGTTCTGAAAAATTAAATGTTCAGTGATATTGGTATACCGCACAAACATGCTAGTGGGAATCTGGATGATTAATTTGTTGTGCTAATCATAGCTTAACAACCCTTGTGGCTTTGATCTGGCATGCTTAGTGTATAGGTTGAGCAAGATCCACTAAATAAGGATCTCAATAAAAAGTATACTGGCAGGGCAGGACAAAATCACATTGGCAAACACGAAATGGATCAAACCTATATGCCTTTCTTCCTTTCTGATTTTTTCTGTACATGTATAATATATTTGTACTATATACATACTACAAAATTGATCAGCTAATCCCAAAAAACTCGGATGCTAATCACAGGATGTCAAGAAGCAACAAAGGAGTATCTATGAGCTAAGGATGTTTAGGAGAGAAACCCTGCTCTGGACTAATATCCTGAACAGATGTCCTGCTCTGCTCTCAAGATCTCCAATGCTGGACTCTAACGCCTGTAACTGGTCCTCCTCGCAAACAACTGCTTTTCTTTTGTAAAATGCCTTCAAGACAAGTGACTGCTTAGGCATGTCGATTTGCTTCGACAAGAGCTGCAGCGTCGACTCAAGTAGAGAGACGGTGATCTCCCTGGCCTTGGTCAGTAGCCTGATCATTGCACAGTCTGTCTTGTCAGAAGTGGCCTTCTTGCTTGCCTTCTTGAAAGACTGTTTAGCTTTCTTCACCAAGCGGCTGTAAGACTGGATCTTGGCTTGAACGGTTGCATCATCTCCTTTTCTTAGAGCCACTTGCAGCTCTTGGATAATGGCCTTCAACTCAACAAAGATCTCTTGCATGGTGTTGCAGAGATCCAGCAGCTGGAGAGAAGACTCAATTTCTCCATCCAGCATTTTCCTTTGCTGGGAAGAGCAAACTTGGTTGCTTGGCAAGTGAGTCATCTCCTCAACGCTGTTGTAGATGTCTCCAAGCCTCCTCAAACCGTCACACATCGTGACGATACATGTGGATGGCGAGGAGATGATTGCCTCTAGAATGCACAACTCTTGTTGCACTGCAGCTTCACTGGAGTGAAGCCTAGACGGCAAGCTTATTGACCTAAGATGGGAAGCCATATCGATCTATAGTCTCTGGCTCAAACTTTTTCGGAATTGAAATGAGGTGGAAGAAATGAGAAGTGGAAATTTTTTCCTGATGAGTCAAGTCTCTGCGGGGACCTATTTATAGAGAGAGGGGGTTTGAGGCAGCATCTTTTGAAAGGTAGACAAAGAGAATCCTGCCATTTCATCTCCCCAATGCTGTCTATCAGGGTTTGAGATCTGGCAGCATATGGAATCTGTTTCCTTCATCACGCGTGTGTTTATATGTTTTTTAGTGCACCAGCTACTCTCCCATTGGTCTATCACATTGTCGTGCTCCAACTATTGGCAACAAGAATCAACAGGTTAGTTATTCTACTGACCAATATTATACTATTGCATGCTCATCCGATTAGTTTATTGATCGCTAACCAAGTATTATTGGCGATTTTTTTTTGCTTGATGAGTCAAGTCTCTGCTGATACCTATTTTATAGAGCCTCAGCATCTCTTGAAGGCTAGACAAAGAGAATCCTGCCATTTTGATCTCCTCAGTGCTGTCTATCAAGGTTTGAGATCTGGCAGCAGCATAAGGAATCTGTTTCCTGCATCACGCGTGTGTTTATTAATTTTTTAGTGCGCCAGCTATTCTCCCAGTGATCTATCACATTGTGATGCTCCAACTATTGGCAACAAGAATCAACAGGTTAGTTACTCTACTGGCCAATATTGATGCAATTGCATGCTCCAGGGATTAGTTTACTGATCACTAACCAAGTATTAGTGGTGAGGTACGTGTTATGTAGTTGCACAATTACCAATGCTAGTAGGTATTTATTCTGCACAAATCATGCTACTTACATGCTCTATCTCGTGAGTTGGAGCTGGCTTGCTTCAGCTGTAGATGGCCAGATCCACTGGACAAGGATCTGCTGCTTGTTGCAGAGGCAACACATTGCATCTAAGCAACGTGGCCATCTCATAATAAAGTCATGCAAATATCAACTTGAACAATGCGCGCTAACTACTTTAATAGCAGCCACCAATGTTGAGCATCTTTGGAGTAGCATTTTTTTTAAAAAAAAAAGCAAAATATGAACAAATGCTTATTTGGATCATTGTATCATTATTATATGATTTATAACAATAAAACAACCAGAAGTGGTCCAAAATGTTTTTTTTCTTCAAGTGACTTTTGATTCAGTGATGGAAAGAAAGAGACCGCAATTCGGGAAAAAATGACAGTTTTGCTGTACAATTCTTCTTATATAGAGTGATCAGCTAATCCTCAAAGCAGATGCAATCATAGGGGCTCAAAGTTGGTACATCTGTCCTCAAGCGGCCATTGTTGAGAAGGGAAAATCTGCTTTGGATCAACTTTTTGAACAAAGCCTCAACTCCAGCCTCCAGATCAACAATTTCTATCTCCAAGACCTCTAATTGCTCCACTTTGCATGGAACTCTGCTGTCCTGGAATGTCTTATGGATGAGAGACCGCTCTCTAGAACTTTGCATTGCAATTAGATTCAATATGATATGTGAGTAGGACTCGAGAATTGAGATAGCAATATCTCAAGTTTCACCCAACAACTTGACTATCCTGCAGCTCCTGGTTGGCTAGACTTGTCACTAACCTTCTTGAACTGCTTCTGGGTCTTTGCAAAGCTGATATAGGACTGAAACTGAATGTTGGCTTCAATTTCTGCATTTTCTCCTCTTTTGATAATCAATTGTTTTTCATGGTCACCCACCTTAATACCTGAGGTGCTCTCTTGCATGGCGCTGCAAAGATCGAGTAGCAGAAAAGAGTGCTCGAGTTCATCCTTCACTGCTTTCCTTTTCTTAGATTGGCACGGGTTGACTTGGCTGCTAGGCAAGGACATAATCTCCTCAATGTTGTTGAACACACTTCCAAACCTCCTCAAAACATGTAAATTGTAGCAATGGTTGCGGAGGCTGAAGAACAGTTTCCTTATGCTCTGCAACTGGTCCTTGACACTGGTTTCGTAGGAGCGAGGGTTAGAAAGCGCACTTGCAGATCTTAGATGGAAAGCCATTGTTGGAGCAAAAACTGCAGTGCTATCTTCCTTTTAGAGAAGAAGGGAAGGGTATGGTGCTCTAATGGTGTCTCTGTATATATAAGGGCTAGAAAGCGCACTTGCAGATCTTAGAGTGGCAAGCCATTCTTGGAGCAAATACTACAGTGCTATCTTCCTTTTAGAGAAGAAGAGAAGGGTATGGTGCTCTAATGGTGTCTCTCTATATATAATGAAACAAGTAGAATCATTACACACTTGAATCAGCAGACAAGAAGAATCATGCCGGTTGAGTTGCTTGTGAGTATGCTGCTCATCTCTATGGCAGGTTGATTCTTTTCTTTTGGATAATTTATTGATTCAGGCATCCAAATAGTGTATAAGCCTGTCATGTCTCAATCATTGGAGGCAAACAGTACACAAGATGCATTTTTTAGATTAGATCTACATCGTGCACATGATGCTTCAACATTTTAGGATAATTAACCTTGCTATGCAACATTGCTGTCATGTTTCAGCATCTTCATGTATGCCTGGCCACATTTTCTGCAGGGCTGATGTTGGACCAACATTGGCATTTCACAACATGGCTTGGCCAGATAGGAAGACAATCTGCAAGCACTGTCCAGCTCTGATGCTTGAAATGAAGAGGAAAAGGGAATGTGAGGAAAACAATGCTCCACTCTGCTATATTCTTTTATTATATTCTTCTAATAAATTTGTGGCAAAGCTTTTGCTGCCCTATTGAAAAAATTGTGCTATTGTCCCTCTGTTGCTGGTGCTAGAGGTTTTGCACAGCTGAACCTGAACTTGGTTTAGTAATCTGTGTGTGTTTGGGTCGTTTTTTTTATGTCACCGGGGGGGGGGGGGGGGGGGGGGGGCTTACTCCGACCTGAATATATATTATGTAGCCCAAAACGGCTTGATATAAATTTTACAAAAGTTTAGGAAGAAACTACAAAAACACCGCGTAGATGTATTGTTTTGCTTTCTGGGGTACAGATTTGTGTTGTATTCTAAGACCTTTGGTCCTTAATGCAATAAAAGCAGCTGTCTTGCGTATTCGAGAAAGTAAGAAAAAAGAAATCCCCTGTGCAATTACATGTTCTCGTTTCATGAGGCAATGGATCAGTCCAAGAAAATGAGGACAACTATAGTGGCACATGTGTAAATATAGAAACTTTGATATGTAACATCTGAACTTCTCAGGACATTAGAAGTTGTTATATACATATCCTTTTTCTTCAGAGGTAAATCTATTTGGATAATTAGTGAATCCTTTAAAATTTGGATGTGGACCACAAAAATTCAGATGGGTAGAAGGGCCTAATGTGGATCATTTTTCTGGATAGACTTTCGCCACTCTTAACTGCAGCTTCTTCTTGTTGCATACAATTTGTTGTCCACCTTATTGATAATTTTATTCTGAAGAAAAAGTTTATTCATATCGGTCTGACCACTTAGCATTTTGCAGTACATGGTTTCCAATGGAAGATGCCGTGTTGATTCATGGCGCAATAGCACTCACATCACTTTTCAGGACTATTCAGGTAAATGCAATGCTATGCTAATTATTCAGGACTACAAAAATTGCAGAAACACGTGGATGGCCAAGCATATACGCTGCTAGTGCACAAGCAATGGAGAGCAGAGACATGACAACATGACTGTCACTAATCCACCGTGTAATGATGTTATTATATCAGAATGAGGTGATTAAATGCTTAGCTTGGGAACCTGGAGCTGGAGTCAAACAAAGGCATCTAGTTGTTCCTTCCTCCAGTGGCAACTTGCCTGTTAATCAATCATCTGATGATCTGGATCTCTGCCCTTCAACCGTGCAGGCGATTTTGCCACCCGTATTGCAGACATGACAGCCTCCTAATCAAGCTAAGTTTGTGATGCTTCTTGGGTTTGGTGGCGTCTGTTGCAGTTCATGAGTTGGTTACACATGAGAATGATTCTTGCTGTCCGCTGGTTCAGCTATGCAGTTGCTTCGACCTCTTTCGTTATATAAAGAGGAAAGCCAAAGCCAGGAAGACCACCATTGCAGCAGCTTGCCTTCTCTTCTCCATTTCAAGAACAAAAGAAGCTTCACAGCTTCAACCTCCATTCAAATCATGGCTTTCCACCTTAGGTCCGCGAGCGTGCCTTCCAGCCCTCGCTCTAACAAGGCCAACATCGATGAACAGCTCCAGAGCCTGAAGGCAACCATCTCCTCACCTTCAGTGGCCATTGAAACCATGGTTGATGGTCTCAACAAGATCGTGAGCATCTACAGCTGCATTGACGAGCTCACATCCTTGCCCAGCAACCAACGTCAGCAGAGGAAGGCAGTGGAGGAGGAGCTCGAGCGCTCCCTTGTCCTGCTTGACCTTTGCAACGCCGTGCAAGAGAACTTTGGAGAGCTTAAGGTCAGCGTCCAAGAGATGCAGCTGGTTCTCAAGAGAGGAGACCATGTGGCTCTTCAGGCCAAGGTTCAATCTTATGCCCGCTTGGCCAAGAAGGCACAAAAGCAGTTCAAGAAGATCAACAGCAAGGCTGCTTCTGACATTGAAGGATGCAGGGTAGTCATGTTGTTGGCAGAAGCAAGGGAGATTGCGGTGTCGATGCTCGAATCAACATCACATCTCCTCTCAAAGAAGATCGCGATACCCAGTGCTAGCAAGTGGTCTCTTGTGTCCAAAGCATTTGAGAAGAAGAAAGTTGTGTGCAAGGAGGAGCAATTGCAGGCGTTGGAGTTGGACATTTCTGATCTTGAGAGTGGAGTTGCCACTTTGTTCAGGACACTGATCCAGAGCAGAGTTTCTCTTCTGAACACTCTCACCTTGTAGATCGATCATAAACCAACTCTAATCCCTGCGATTAGCATCCGCCTTTTAGAGGATTTGCTGATCATTGAACAGTTTTGATGTATATATGAGAGAAAGTGTACAGAAATATAATATGCTGGAAAGCAAAGTTTTGGGTCAATTTTCCTGCTGTCATTTTTATTGATTTTTTTAAACCTTTTCGCCTCCTGACTAGTAAAACAAGCAATAACTGAAATGGGGCTGCTGCAGTTGAAGTTTCTTCCGAAAAGATGCTCATATTATTGGTCCATTATTGGCCACCGTGACTATTAACAATAGGCATAAGTTGCTAATGAAGTGGATCCTGCTCCCCTTAACCGATAGCAGGCCAGCTCCACCCATTACATTCGAAATGGCAATGCATAAGAAATTGGGATGGCATGTGGATCATCTTCAAATTGCATAATTCAACTCTAAATGCTTAACGCACAGCAGGCAGGCGAAACAAACCAGCATGACACGAAGCATCAGGATTCACGAATGCTGAAGTCTAACTGTTCCTTCCCCTAGCATGCATCAACCAGCGTAGCCAACAGCTCTTCTTATTGCACAGCTTGCACTCCAATCTCATGATCTGTATCATACACTAAACTATGCACCCGTGCAGTCGTGCAGATGCTTTTGCTACCACTTATTGAAACATCCTATGCTTATCCTAACGCCCCAACTGCACCAAGAAAAGACTTCTAAAGCTATTCCGGACCTTTGCCTCTCCTCCATCGCTCTGCAGTCAAGATGGCTATGGTTGCAGCAAGCCGACGAAAGCCATGCCTGGGCTGAGCTGCCATTAACGGTGCCCCGTGATGTTGAGAGCTTCTTCCAGGCGTCCACATACACAATCATCGGGGACGGTCGCTCCACCGCCTTCTGGACAGGACGGTGGATCCAGGACCAAGCAGTCAAGCACATTGCACCATGTTTACTGAACTTTGTAAGCCGTAAGGACATTAGGCAGACGACCTGCAGGGACGCGCGTGGGTTCGCCAAATCTCCGAAGGCATCTTGGTCCAAGCAACAAACCAATACAGGCGGCTCTGGAGGTTGATTGCGACTGAGAGCCTAAACAATAACACAGACCATCTGGTATGGAGATAGAACCAAGAGGGAACGTACTCCTCCAACTCAGCTTACAAAGCGTTGCACCTGCCTTCGTACTCGATCCCCGGATGCACTCAGATCTGGAAGACCTGGGCGCCGCTTCGTGTCAAGATCTTTCTGTGGCTCGTCGTCTGGAAGAGGCACTGGACCGCAAACAGGAAGAACTGCCACAGGCTTGATGCGCGCAACGAATGCTACCTCTGCGACCAAGACCCGGAGACCATCGACCACATTATCACCACCTGCTCCTTCTTCCAGACACATCTGGTGGTCCACTCTGACGTGCTAGGGGCCGACGCCGCCCAGGTGGGGGGGGGGGGGCTCCATCGCCGACTGGTGGGAGCGGTGGAGAAAAGATGGCACAGAGGAAAAAGGAAGGGCGCCGACACCCTCTTCGCGCTCGTGGCATGGGAGCTTTGGAAAGAAAGGAACACAAGGCTATTCTGGAATGAAGTGGCCACCAGCGTGCAACTCGCCACGATCAAGCAAATCGCCGACCTTTGGATAGAGGCGGGAGCGCGCCACCTAGGAGAATTAGTCCGCGAGTAATCGCCATGTGTAACCAGGCTGGGAGGTTGCGCCTTTTGTATACTTTTTTCATCCCTAGTGCGCCCGTGTGCGTTGTAAAAATATCTTCTTCTTAAATACAAAGATACGCAAAAAATTTGCATATTGTAGGACAAAAGAAGGCATATATTTGTCTTTGCAGCACTCCCTCCAACAACATCCACCTTTTAGAGGATTTGCTAATGATCAAAACAGTTTGATGTTAATACGAAAGGAAGTGTGCAGAAAATTAGCCAAGAGAGGCTATGCTTTTTACAAACAGCCCCTTGTCACATTCAATGTTCTTATTTTTGCAAAGATTTTTTTTAAGAGATCAATGGGGGATGATATATCCCCTCGTAAGATGTTGGCAGAACCAAAAATGTTACAAAGCAAGGAAAAGGAGAAAAAAATTAGACACCAACAAGGCAACAACACATATAAGGAGAAACAACCACAACAACATACACAACTACAAGGTTAAGGCATAAGCTCCCACGATAGCGGCAGCTTGAGATCGCCGAACAATGCATCACGAAGCAGCATAACTTCGACAAACTATGTTTCACATGTGACCGTAAAGCACCGAGTCAAGATTAACATATGATAACCGTGATATACATCCTCTATCCTCTATGGGGCACATCCGAGATCCAATAGTTGTCTAAAGGACATGTTTGGATTCATCCAAGCTTTGGACTTTGGTTATAAGACCCACACCCATGGAGAGGCCTTTTCTACCTTATAGACAAGAGGATGGTACCCTCATATTCCCTACTGGTAAGTTTATTGGCGTCTACTTTACCGAAGAGTTGAAGTATGCTGAATCAATTGGTTATAGGGTATATACGCTCTGTGGCTATCATTTTAAGAGAATAGAAACACTCTTCCAAGGTTTTTGTTACCGATATATATAGTAGAAGGTTAGAGCTCAGAAAAAAAGGAACCAGTAGCCATTATTCTTAAAATGGTGATGAACAGTCTCTATTGTCATTTTGATATATCACCAGAAAGCACTGTTAATGAGATAGTATCTCACGAGGAGGGAATGAATCATGTAGAAAAAAACCCGGTTTTATCAACCTCCATCATATATATGGGGAAATATTCATAGCCATATAAGACGAATAAGATTAAAGGACATTGTAGAGCTTTGCTTTGTGTAAGTCTTTATTCCTAATCCCCACATCCCCAATTCCAGATATTGCATTGCTGCTTGAAATTTCATGGTTTCTGAATATTATATTCCCACGCAGGCTACCGCCTACCGACATCTGGAGATCAACAAACGATTCTATGAGATCAGAACGCAACAAGTGATCCTGTAGGCTTAGTCAACATCCGATCTATTCACAGGCTTGCAACGCGTGTGCAACAGCACATATTGCACGCTCGCGCAGAGATTCTCTGCTACTAGTAATCAGAACGTAACAGCATGACATATAGCTGGAAAATTATTCAGGAGCCACACACGTACACGTGGATCATATATATATATCAGAGCAGGTTGAGGACATTACGCTGGAACTGCAAACAAACAGGCAATGCACAGCTAAAACATGACATGCATGAGCGAGGAGTGTCATTAATGATTAATCCACCATGTAATGACATGACGAGATTGGACCTGGATAACCAAACACGGAGCCTGCAGGTGATCAGTCAACTATATGATGCTAATGCTATTGATCATTCCTCCAACAGCAACCTGTGGTTGTTGATTGATCCATCTCACGATCTTGATGAGATGCTAATCTCACCTCCAGAATCCACAAGATTTGATTGAGATCTTGAGGGTCTCTTTGCCATTTAAGAGTCTTGACAATAGCCACTTCTCACTCCAAACCTTGTTACTTCTCCTTTGACGGCTCACCAAGGACACAATTGCATGTGAAGAAGAATTGAACAATATATAGACCGCGTTTCAATTGATCAAGCGACAGTAAAGTATGCAACATCTTGATATATTCATTCTTATGCGGCTCATCAAATGTTACACTTAGACACATCAAATGCCCCAAAGGAGAAGTATAGTGATATACAAAAGTACCGAAAGAACCCTAAGCTCTGCGTAAATTACAAGTATATACATATCTAAAAATAATAAGGTAATCAAATGCACAACAGGGACCATGGATCTGAAACTTAGCCTCTCTTGGATAAATTTCTGTACACATCCTATCGTATACTCATCAAGATCAAATTGTTTTGATCATCAACAAATCCCAGCTCTAGAGTCATCTAGCTGCAGAGACAAACATATGCCTTTTTTTCTTCTTCCTGTTCAGCTCTAGAGTCATCTCTAGCTGCAGTTGGGGTTAGGATAAGCATGGGATGTTTCAATAATTGGCAGCAAAATCATCTGCACGGGTGCATAGTTTAGTGTTATATTCAGATCACAAGATCGGAGAGCAAGCTGTGTAATAGGAAGAGCTGTTGGTTACGCTGGTTGATGCATGCTAGGGGGAAGCAACAGTTGACTTCAGCTGCGTTCCTGCCTTCCTGGTGCATCATGTCATGCTGTTGTTTTTTTTCCTGCCTGCTGCGCGTTAAGCATTTAGAATTTGAATTCTGCAACTTCGAGATGATCCACATGCCGTCCAAATTTATTATGCATCGGCAGCATATCTATTGCTGATCAACTATTGATGGCCAGTTCTAATCTCATGGCTGGAGCTGGCATGCTATCGGTTAAGGGGAGCAAGATCCACTTAATTAGGATCTTATGCCTGTTGTTAATACTTACGGTGGCCAATAATGGACCAATAATGATGAGCACCTTCTGAAGAAACTTCAACTGCAGCAGCCCCATTCCAGTGATTGTTATTTTTTTTACCAGTCAGGACTCAGGAGACGAAAGAGTTAAAAAAAACATATCAATAAAATTGACAGCACGAAAATTGACCCAAAACTTTGCTTTCCAGCATAGTATATTTCTGTACACTCTCATATATATACATCAAAATTGTTTCCATGATCAGCAGATCCTCTAAAACACGGATGCTAATCGCAGGGATTAGAGTTGGTGTATGATCTATCTACAAGGTGAGAGTGTTCAGAAGAGAAACTCTGCTCTGGATCAGTGTCCTGAACAAAGTCGCAACTCCACTCTCAAGATCAGCAATGTCCAACTCCAACACCTGCAATTGCTCCTCCTTGCAAACAACTTTCTTCTTCTCAAATGCCTTGGACACCAGAGACCACTTGCTAGCGCTGGGCGTCGCGATCTTCTTTGAGAGGAGATGTGATGTTGATTCGAGCATCGACACAGCAATCTCCCTTGCTTCAGCCAACAGCATGACTACTCTGCATCCTTCAATGTCAGAAGTAGCCTTGCTGTTGATCTTCTTGAACTGCTTCTGTGCCTTCTTGGCCAAGCGGGCATATGATTGAACCTTGGTCTGAAGAGCCGCATTGTCTCCTCTCTTGAGAACCAGCTGCATCTCCTGGACGCTGACCTTGAGCTCTCCAAAGTTCTCTTGCATGGCGTTGCAGAGGTCAAGCAGGACAAGAGAGCGCTCGAGCTCCTCCTCCACTGCCTTCCTCTGCTGATTGTTGGGCAAAAATGTAAGCTCATCAATGCAGGTGAAGATGCTCACGATCTTGTTCAGACCATCAACCATGGTTTCGATGGCCACTGAAGGTGAGGAGATGGTTGCCTTCAGGCTCTGCAGCTGTTCATCGATGTTAGCTTTGTTAGAGACAGGGCTGGAAGGCATGCTCGTGGATCTAAGGTGGCAAGCCATGATTTGAGGGGAGGCTAAGGCCGTGAAGCTTCCTTTGTCTTGAAATGGAGAAGAGAATGCAAGCTGCTGCAATGGTGGTCTTCCTGGCTTTGGCTTTCCTCTTTATATAGCGAAAGAGGTGGAAGCAACTGCATAGCTGAACCAGCAGACAGCGAGAATCATTCTCATGTGTACCAACTGATGAACTTCAACAGCTGCCACCAAACCCAAGAAGCATCACAAACTTAGCTTGATTAGGAGGCTGTCATGTCTGCAATACGAGCAGCAAACTCGCCTGCATGGTTGAAGGGCAGCAAGATGTGATCATGAGATGATTCATTAGCAGGCAAGTTGCCACTGGAGGAAGGAACAGCTAGATGCCCTTGCTCGCCTCCAGCTACAGCTTCCCAAGCTAGTTGCATTTAATCACCCGATTCCAATATAATCACATCATTACATGGTGGATTAGTGAAGATAGTGATAGTCCCGTAGTCATGCCTCTGCTCTCAATTGCCAGTCAGGTTGCATGTCTCTGCTCTCCATTGCTTGTGCACTAGCAGTGTATATGCTTGGCCATCCACGTGTTTCTGCAATATTTATAGTCCTGAATAATTAGCAAGCTTTATACAGGATGCATTCAGGCTACTTTTAAAAACAATGTAGGCACTATTGCACTATGACACAACACTGCATTAAAAGAATTGTATTTTGAAAACTGCATTAAAAGAATCGTAGTCCAGAGAGAGGTGTTTAAAGCCTGTTCTCTCATCTACCCATCCCATTTTATGTGATCCAGGTCAGGATTCACTAATCTTTTTTACTGCAAAATGGATTCGCTAATCATCTAAATAGATTTCAATGTGCAGAACAGGAAATGTATATAAGTAAGTGGGACCTCCCCCCCAACTTGATCGAAAAAAATGTATATAGCAACTTTTAATTTTTCAGAGAAGTTCATATGTATATACATACAAATACTTCCTTAATTTACGCATGTGTGCCATTATAGCTATTTTGATTTTCCGGGACTGATCCATTCACTCATAAAACAAGGATGGATGATTGAGCAAGGATTCAAATGGACCTTGGCGGAAACACAGCATGTCAGAGGGAAAATAGCAGATTGGAGCACTGTTTTTTCCACATTTCCTTTCCCTCTTCATTTCAAACATTGGAGCGGCTGGACAGTGCTTGCATCCTGTCTTCCTGTCTAGACAATTCATGTTGCAAAATGCCAATGTTGGTCCAACATCAGCTCCACTAAAAATGTGGTCCAGCCTACCCAAAGATGCAACTGAAACATGACAGCAATGTTGCGTAATGAGGTATTGCGAACACAAGGTCGAGAAGTACTCTTGTGGTACGTTTTGTGATGAGTGATTGTCAACGTGATCCACGAATAGGTTGAGTTGGTGACTAACATTACCATGGCGAAAGCTATGTGTACGACATGTCTCTTGGCTTGTGGTGTTCAGCTGTGGAGCTCGAAGGCGGTGGTTGATGGCGAGGAGAAGGTCAAGTAGAGACGTGCCGTGCCGATGGACCTGGAGCGGTGAAGGATGGACGTGAGGCTTGGACCGACGGACCAGGAGGCCGGATGACCAGCTGCGGTGGCTGACATCTGGGACATCGACAAGTGCAAGTATACATGGGAGTGACCGTGTTGACCAAGTCAAGACGGCGGACGCGAGTCGAGCGAGGCTCAAGAGGACTTAGCGGGCCGGCCGGTCGAGGATGGCGGTGACACGTGTCGAGTGGCGGGGAAGCGTATGGAGTACGCTACTCGCGGCGGGTTTCGCGGGTTTGGGCCTCAAAACCCGGGCGGAGGTCCCGATGCGGACGGGTGGCACGTGGCGGCATCGGTGAGATCGCTTCAGAGCGAGGCTACCGGTGAGGAGGCGCGGTGGCCGTCGGATTTAGGTCATGTCGAGTTGGACTAGAATGTCCCTGGGGCTAGCTAGTTCGCTCAAAAATATCTAGGGGTATTTGGGGAATATGTAATATGTCTGATAAATAAGCCGGGGAGTCCCCCATCTCCCCTAACCCTTTTTCTCCAGCTCTCTCCCTCCTGTCTTTCGGCTGCTCTCTCCCTCCTGTCTTCCTGTTCCAGTAGGTTCTCGGTAGGTTTTCTTCCTCTTTAGTTCTTTAGTAGAGAGATTCACAAACTGTGATTTCGTGTATGATCTGAGATTTTTCGAGTTGGGAATGGAGGCCCTAACCTCTTGTTGTCCTCTGGACGTGAAGATTTGAGCAGTGGCTATGTTCTTCATTTTCCTCTATTTTCGTGCCTAGCTGTGATCTACTTTTTCTGGAGTTTAGATCGATCTCAGACATTGATTTTCTGGGAATAGTTTGGTGGCCTGTTGAATTTGGTCTGTGCAAAATCTGGGAACGATCCATGATGATTTGATCGGTTTCTCGTTCGTTTTTTTTTTGTTCTTTTCTGTTCTGTTCTTCTCTGTTCTTGCGTTTGTCGGGCTCCTGTTGGTTCTGTGGCAGCATGGGGGACATGAGCGAATAAATCCTAGCAGCAGTGCTATCAGCACCGTGCGCTCAGGCGCCGTGCACGCTCCATTGAGCAGCACTTGCAGCAGGTCTTTGTGGACGCCCGCCAATCGCTTCCCTGTTCCAGTTCGCTCGTGCCCAGCAGCTTGGCAGCTTCTCCTATCGAGCAAATTGCAAGTGGCGCAGAGCTACAGCAGCAGATGTCCCTGTCTCTGTGTTTGTTCTCTAGACGATTCTTGAGTCAGATCTCCTAGTTGCAGTCCACCGTTTCCAAGATTGCTCATTCAGTTTTCCTCCGTACTTGTTTGTTTCTGATTCAGGTGCAAGAGCATACAATCCAGTAGTAGCAGGAGCTTTTTGGTCAACAGAGCAGATCGCTGCTAGCTTCTGTGCAAATTGCAGCAGCCTGTGATTTTATTTCTGTTAGTTTACATTTGGTCAAAAGCTTTTATTTGCTTCCGTAAAAAGCTTCAGGCAATCCTTGGTTAATCCTTGATTTGAAGATTTAATTTACTTCTTCTTCTTGTTTGCTATTCACGGTGGTGAATTTATTTTGTTCTCTGTGATGGGTGCTAGGAGGCTTGGTCAGGTGTAGCTGTGCCGAAGTAACATGCTTGTGCAGCTGAGCGAATTTTTTTTTAGTGGATTTTCTGTCCAATTTTTTCTTAGCCACGATTTTGTGTTTCGCTTATTCTTTGGTCGTTCGAGCTCCGAATTGATTTCCGTCAGTTGCGTTGGTCCTCTACCATTGCAAGGAATTTTATCTAATTGCTCTTGTCACCAGTTGACTTGAGTAATTCAGTTTCGGATACTTGTTTGAATTTGGTGGTGATTTGGGACAGCGGCCAAAAATATTTCGGAAGAAAATTTACGGCTCCCATTCACCCCCCCCCTCTGGTCGCCGTTTTCGGTCCTTCAATTGGTATCAGAGCCGGTTAAGGATCATTCCACCTTAATCGGTCCGTGATCCACGAAGGCGACATGGAGCGTGGTTCCGGTAAACCACCGTTCTTCGATGGAACAAATTATCCCTATTGGAAAATACGCATGTCTGCCCATCTCCAGGGGATTGATTGGCTAGTTTGGGAAATTTGCGAGGATGCTACTTTCGTTGTGCTTGAACCCCGTGCTCGAACCACGCAAGATCAAAAAGATCGGCACAACGCAAATAGCAGAGCAAGATCTGTTCTTTTCTCGAGTCTTTCGCTTCCTGAGTTCGAGCGTGTCTCTGATTGTGCTACTGCTCGAGAGATCTGGGTGAGGCTTCAGAGCTATCACGAGGGTACAGCCCATGTCAAAACCAGACTCTATGAGACGTACAAGAGAGAGTACGAGAACTTCACTCAGCTTGATGGCGAGTCCATCGATGCCATGTTTTCTCGTTTTCAGACAATCATTAACAAGATGCGAGCAAACAAGGCACAGCTACCTTATGACGATCATGAGAGGGCTCTCAAGCTTCTATATGCCCTAGATCGGAAGGTATGGGATGTGAAGGTGTCCGCCATTATCGAGTCTTCGAACTACGACACCATCACTGTGGACGAGCTGTTCAGCAAGCTCAAGTCCACCGAGATCGACTACCAGACTCAAGCCAAGCTCAAGAATCCCTCTGCACCGACTATGGCTTTAGTCTCAGGTAACAGTTCAAGTTCTTCAGCTAACCCTTCACAGATGTCGTTTGCCTTGTCTTCTTTGGTGTCTGTTTCAGAGGAGCAGTTGGAGACTCTTGGGGATGACGAGCTGGCGTTGATCATCAGCCGGTTCTCGCGGTTCCACAACAACCGCTTGAACCGCCGCCGGGGTGGTGATCAAAAGGTGGGCTGCTACAACTGTGGAGATCTCGACCACTTCGTCGCCCACTGCCCCAAGAAGAACAAGCACTCCTCCGACAAGTACGACTCCAGCAAGCGCAAGGACAAGCGCGACTACACCTCCAAGAAGTACAAGTCAAAGAAGGGCTTCGACAAGGAGGCACTCAAGAAGATGTACCGCAAGAAAGCCAAGGCACAAGAGCGTGCCTTCCTTGCTTCCCTCAGCGACCTCGACAACGACTCCGGCGATGACCGCTCCTCTTCTCCCTCGAGTGACGATGAGTCCGAGAGGAAGATGGAGGAGAAGCTGACTGGTCTTTGCTTCGTCGCCGACTCCACTCACGGAGGCTTCTGCACCATGGCGATTGATGAAGAGATGAAGGCCAGCAAGGATGAGGTCTCCTTCGACGATGACACCTCCGAGGTACCTCCTTCTGTCGATGACCTTGTCGCTGAGCTTGATAGCATGAATATCACCTTGATTAGTCAAGATAAATTGCTTAAGCGTGCTGCCCGTGAGAGGAAAGAGTTTAAGGACAAGCTAGAGTTGGCGCTTAAGGAGCTTGAGGTTGCTAAGGAGTGTGCTGTGGTTGTGTCAGATGAAGTAGAGTGCGATGAGTGTGCTGTTCATATGTCTAACTTCTCTGAATTGCAATCTAAGTATGCTACTTTGCTTGATGAGTATGGTGAGCTGAAGGCTAGGCCTGTCTTGTTGGGTGCGTGCAAGTCCTGCTCGGGCTTGCAATCTGAGCTGGCAGAGAAGAATGCCAAGATCTCTATTCTTGAGAAGGCCAGTTCAGATAGCACTATTGCTAAGTGTGCACGTTGTGAGAGTTTGGTGCTAGAGCTTGAGTCTTGCAGGCACGATAAGATGAGATTCGAGGAAGACAACACATACCTTCGATCCATCTTGAGCTGGGTGTCTAGCAGTGAGCCACAGTTGGGCATGATGATGAGCCAGTTCAGGCGGAGAACTTGCACATCGGGTGTAGGCTTTGCTATTGGTGGGAAGGGTGAAAATCTTTATGGCAAGGTTGGTGAGTTTAGTGGTTTGAGCCCAAGTGAGAAACCATCCACTACTCCCAAGTTGATCAAATTCACTCCACCTGAGCCTTCCAAACCCACTGTCAAAGATGGAGTGTTTGAAGAACCTCCAAAATCCCCACCTCAGAAACAAGTGTGGATTCCAAAACCTAACCATCTCAGGAACCCACTTGACACTCTACCAAACATCTCTGAGGATCCCCTTCCTAAAGCCAAAAAGCCACCAAGAGTGAACCATACCCACAAGAGAGTGAACCAACAACCACCCAAGAGAGAGGTAAGGTATCACTGTGAGTATTGCCATAGGGATGGTCACCTTGTTGAGTTTTGCTTTAGGAGGAAGAGAGATGAGCGGCGAGAGTACGAGTTGAACAACCGGAACATGTACCGCCCACCCCATGGCGTACATGTGCCGCCTGTTCAGAGGCGCAGTGCTAGGCCTAGAGGTGCAATGCCTCAAGGTGCTAGGCCTCAGCTTGCGAGACCACGTGGTGGTCGTGCCCGACGTGGTTCAGGTCATGATCAATATGACTTTGAACCTCGTGGCGGTGGTTTTGTTTTTCCGTCCCACAGCTCTAGCGGACCACGTTTTCCCTTTCGTGGTGATCGCTTTCCTCAAATGGGACATGGCATGCTTGGTGTTTTTCCTAACACTTTTCCAGGGCAAATGACCCAACACTGGTATCCTTCACAGTTTACTAACCCCAGTGTTGCGCCATTTGCTCACCCCATGTCTTTCTATTGATGCAGATCGGAGGCCTGGAGAACACGTGGCTTGTTGATTCCGGTTGTTCGCGCCACATGACCGGAAGTTCAAAATGGTTCTCCAGCCTCGACCCCGTGCAATTTAAGGACTACATCACATTCGGGGACAATAGCAAAGGTAAGGTGCTTTCTCGTGGGACCATTCGAGTCAATGAGAGTTTTGTCTTGAAGGATGTTGCTTTGGTTTCAAATTTGCATTTCAATTTGCTTTCGGTTTCGCAACTCCTTCAGGATGGTTTTGAGGTGCGCTTTAAGACTGGCTTGTCTCAAGTTCTTGATTCTCAGGGAAATCTTGTTTGCCAGATTGTCCCTTTTGGTCGTGTTTTTCGAGCTGATTTCTCTCACTCTTTTGGGTCTTCTCGTTGTCTTGTGGCTGGATCCTCTTCTGATCTTTGGAAGTGGCATAGGAGACTTGGTCATTTAAGCTTTGACTTACTAGCTAGGTTGAGCTCACTTGACTTAATCCGAGGATTGCCCAAATTGAAATTTGAGAAGGATTTGGTTTGTCACCCTTGTCGCCATGGGAAGATGGTTGCCGCTTCTCACCCTCCTGTGACTCAGGTCATGACCAAGGGACCCGGTGAGCTACTTCATATGGACACAGTTGGTCCAGCTCGGTTTCGGTCAGAGGGAGGGAAGTGGTATGTTCTAGTGATTGTGGATGACTTTTCTCGCTACTCTTGGGTGTTTTTCATGGAGGGTAAGGATGAGGCTTTTTCTCATGTTCGAGATTTGATTCTTCGGTTACAAACTGAGTTGCCTAAGAATGTCATGAGAGCTATACGCAGTGACAATGGCACAGAATTCAAAAACACTCAGTTTGATACCTTTTGTGCTTCTTTGGGTCTCGAGCACCAGTTTTCCTCTCCTTATGTTCCCCAGCAAAATGGTGTTGTTGAGCGCAAAAATCGGACCCTTGTTGAGATGGCCAGGACGATGCTCGATGAGCATAGGACTCCTAGGAGATATTGGGCCGAGGCGATCAACACCGCTTGTCATGTTTCCAATCGCATTTTTCTTCGAGCCTTCTTGAAAAAGACTTCTTATGAGTTGCGATTTGGTAGACTACCCAAGGTAAGTCACTTCAGGGTATTTGGTTGCAAGTGTTTCATCCTGAAGCAAGGTAATTTGGACAAATTTGAGTCTAGGTCCTCCGACGGTATTTTTCTTGGTTATGCTTCTCATTCTCATGCATATCGTGTACTTAACCTTGAAACTAACCGAGTCGTGGAGACCTGTGAGGTCACATTCGATGAGACTATGCCTTGTTCTTCTCCTGTCTTTGAATGTGCAGGTGATCAGGAGATTGGTGAGAGCATCTTTGTTGATGATGATGCAGAAGATGCTGATTGGGGTGATCCCGAGCCGACACCACTGGCTGCCCCTCTCGCGTCTTCGACGACTACTTCGGCTGACGGCCCTGACCCTTCGTCTTCCACGACTTGGGGTCCGTTCGAGCAGCCTCCTCAGCCTACACCAGCTGTCCCTGAGGAGGCCCCAGCTGCAGTTGAGGGGGAGGCGACTTCTTCAAGGGAAGCACCTCGACACATTCAGCGTCGCCATCCACCTCAGACCATGATTGGTGAAATTGACCAACGAGTCACGCGGTCCAGGTCATATCACATCTCACACTTCGCTCATTCTCCTTTTGTTGCTTCTTTTGAGCCTCGAGATGTTGGACACGCACTATCTAATCCTGATTGGGTTAATGCTATGCATGAGGAGTTAGAAAATTTTGAGAGAAACAAGGTTTGGGTTTTAGTACCACTTCCACCAGATTGCCATCCCATAGGTACTAAGTGGGTTTTCAAAAACAAACAGAGTGAAGATGGGGTGGTAGTGAGGAACAAGGCTAGGTTGGTAACTCAGGGTTTTTGTCAGAAAGAGGGGATAGACTATGAGGAAACCTTTGCTCCTGTTGCCCGTCTAGAAGCCATTAGGATCCTTTTAGCTTTTGCAGCTTCAAAAGGGTTCAAGCTGTATCAGATGGATGTGAAGAGTGCTTTCTTGAATGGGTATATAGAGGAAGAGGTTTATGTGAGACAACCCCCTGGCTTTGAAAATCCTAAGTTTCCTAACCATGTTTTTAAACTCCACAAAGCCTTGTATGGTCTAAAACAAGCCCCGAGAGCCTGGTATGAGCGTTTGAAAGCCTTCTTGCTTGCAAAGGGTTTTAAAATGGGTTCTGTTGATAAAACTTTGTTTCTCCTCAAGCAAGGCACTGACACTCTTTTGGTTCAGATATACGTGGATGATATCATTTTCGGTGGCTCTTCTCATGCACTTGTTGGCAAGTTTGCAGAAACTATGAGCAGGGAATTTGAGATGAGCATGATGGGCGAGTTGACGTTCTTTCTTGATTTGCAAATCAAGCAAACTAGAGAAGGGACATTTGTGCACCAAGGCAAGTACACCAAGGACGTACTCAAGAAATTCGATATGGGCGAGGCCAAGCCTCTCTCGACGCCCATGTCGACCACGACGGCCCTGGATGCAGATGAAGAAGGAGAAGCTGTGGACCAGAAGGAGTACCGAAGCATGATCGGGTCGCTACTGTACCTGACGGCGACAAGACCGGACATCCAGTTCGCGGTCTGCTTGTGTGCGCGCTTTCAGTCTTCGCCGCGCACATCTCATCGTCAAGCCGTCAAGCGGATCTTGAGGTACCTTCGTTTCACACCTGAGTTTGGTCTTTGGTTTTCAGCTTCCTCCTCTCTTTCTCTTTGCGGCTATTCTGATGCGGATTATGCCGGCTGCCGTGTTGAGCGCAAGTCCACGTCGGGGACTTGCCAGTTTCTTGGGACTTCTCTTGTGTCTTGGTCCTCTCGCAAACAATCCTCAGTTGCTCAATCCACCACAGAAGCCGAGTATGTTGCTGCTGCTGCTTGCTGCTCCCAGTTGCTTTGGATGATAGCTACTTTGAGAGACTTTGGGTTAGAGTTTAGGCGAGTGCCTCTGCTTTGTGATAGCACTAGTGCCATAAGCGTTGCTAAAAACCCAGTCCTCCACTCAAAAACCAAGCATATAGATGTCCGCTTTCACTTCCTGCGTGACCACTATGAGAAAGGAGATATTGACCTACACCATGTTGATACCCAAAATCAGCTTGCAGACATCTTTACCAAACCCCTTGACCAAGCCCAGTTTGCTCGCTTGCGAGGGGAGCTTGGAGTGTGTTTCCCTTTTTAGTTGAGGGGAACTTTGGTTTTTGTACTCTAGTTTTGTTTTGTTTTCTTTTAGTTTAGTTTTTATTTTATTTTTTTGTATCATATTGCATTGCATTTCATCTCATCATGTATATTAGAGCATTTTGAGCTTCATGATTATAGTTGTTAGATTGAGATTATGCTCTTTGTGATATGTCTTGTATGTACATGATGGTGCTTGTCGCTTAGGCTCTTTTTGATCACTTGATGCATGTTATGAGCTAAGCATGTTTTATAACTTGTGAACTTGACATAAACTTGTTGAAACCTAAAAATTGTTCACCATTGTCATTGGCAACTAGCATGTGTAGGATGTGTTGAGATCACTTGAGCTATCATTTATATGCTAGGTTGCTATGTCTCATGCTTTGAGTTATACACTTGCTTGGACAACTTGCAAAATCTTGTGCTAAAAATTGAAAATCAAGCTAAGTGAAAAGAAAAGATCGAGATGGGTCTATACTGTCCTACGTCAAGGTATCGAGACTGCTTCCAATTGCACTTATGGATGAACTTGAGCCTTGTAGTGGATGCCGAGATCATTGTCTTAAGCTTGCGATTGTCTTTGACATAGGCTTGGCATGGTCGATAAGTTGGTTTGACGGTACAGATAACCTCTCGCACTCACACATGTTTTTGACTAAACCTTGTGATATGCTGCAAACTCCGATAAAATAACATTTTGATGAAAACACAAGTCTAAAGTTAGTCTTTGACATGATGTATGAACGCTGCTTGGGGTAGTTCACCTTGTATACACTTGTTAGCACTAGGTTGATTTCCTGCTTATCCCTGCTATGTGCTACTTTCAGTGGTGAACTCCTTACAATTGCTTAAAATTGATCAAAAATGCTTAAATGTCATATTTCGTTTCACTTGATCAGTTTGAGCATTTGCTAGCACTTGTACTTATTGCTATACACACATGACAGCACCACCTAGAGCATCTTTTCAATCTGATTGCTATACTCCTGAAGCTTTTGTATTTGTGCATTTCTTGCATTCATAGCATGTTTTGAGGGGGAGTTGCACTCCTTGGGCAAATCTTGATAAGTGCATGTGTCAACAAGGGGGAGAAAGTTACACACAAAAAGAGAGACATGCATTCATTTGAGAGAGATTGCATTTGCTCAGGGGAAGTTGCATTTGAGTTGCTTTTGCTAGATGTGTTGAGCCTTTGCCTCTTCTGGAGGGTCTAGCTATTTTCTGGCTTTTCGAGCTTTGCTAGTGGTGTTGAGCCCGTTTGCCTCTTCTTGAGGGCTAGCTGTGTTTTACTTGGTTGTGTCGAGCCTTTGCCCATGTCTTTGGGGACCAAGTTTTTGCCAAGTGTTGCTCACTTCAAATGACCCTGTTTTGGCTTTCTCTGGCTTTTGGTCATTTAGGTGAGTTCTTCCTTCCTCTTTCTCTATTTCTTCTTTTGCTCAAGTTGTTCGTGTGAGGATGTTGACAATGCACTCATCAAGGGGGAGATTGCGAACACAAGGTCGAGAAGTACTCTTGTGGTACGTTTTGTGATGAGTGATTGTCAACGTGATCCACGAATAGGTTGAGTTGGTGACTAACATTACCATGGCGAAAGCTATGTGTACGACATGTCTCTTGGCTTGTGGTGTTCAGCTGTGGAGCTCGAAGGCGGTGGTTGATGGCGAGGAGAAGGTCAAGTAGAGACGTGCCGTGCCGATGGACCTGGAGCGGTGAAGGATGGACGTGAGGCTTGGACCGACGGACCAGGAGGCCGGATGACCAGCTGCGGTGGCTGACATCTGGGACATCGACAAGTGCAAGTATACATGGGAGTGACCGTGTTGACCAAGTCAAGACGGCGGACGCGAGTCGAGCGAGGCTCAGGAGGACTTAGTGGGCCGGCCGGTCGAGGATGGCGGTGACACGTGTCGAGTGGCGGGGAAGCGTATGGAGTACGCTACTCGCGACGGGTTTCGCGGGTTTGGGCATCAAAACCCGGGCGGAGGTCCCGATGCGGACGGGTGGCACGTGGCGGCATCGGTGAGATCGCTTCAGAGCGAGGCTACCGGTGAGGAGGCGCGGTGGCCGTCGGATTTAGGTCATGTCGAGTTGGACTAGAATGTCCCTGGGGCTAGCTAGTTCGCTCAAAAATATCTAGGGGTATTTGGGGAATATGTAATATGTCTGATAAATAAGCCGGGGAGTCCCCCATCTCCCCTAACCCTTTTTCTCCAGCTCTCTCCCTCCTGTCTTTCGGCTGCTCTCTCCCTCCTGTCTTCCTGTTCCAGTAGGTTCTCAGTAGGTTTTCTTCCTCTTTAGTTCTTTAGTAGAGAGATTCACAAACTGTGATTTCGTGTATGATCTGAGATTTTTCGAGTTGGGAATGGAGGCCCTAACCTCTTGTTGTCCTCTGGACGTGAAGATTTGAGCAGTGGCTATGTTCTTCATTTTCCTCTATTTTCGTGCCTAGCTGTGATCTACTTTTTCTGGAGTTTAGATCGATCTCAGACATTGATTTTCTGGGAATAGTTTGGTGGCCTGTTGAATTTGGTCTGTGCAAAATCTGGGAACGATCCATGATGATTTGATCGGTTTCTCGTTCGTTTTTTTTTTGTTCTTTTCTGTTCTGTTCTTCTCTGTTCTTGCGTTTGTCGGGCTCCTGTTGGTTCTGTGGCAGCATGGGGGACATGAGCGAATAAATCCTAGCAGCAGTGCTATCAGCACCGTGCGCTCAGGCGCCATGCACGCTCCATTGAGCAGCACTTGCAGCAGGTCTTTGTGGACGCCCGCCAATCGCTTCCCTGTTCCAGTTCCCTCGTGCCCAGCAGCTTGGCAGCTTCTCCTATCGAGCAAATTGCAAGTGGCGCAGAGCTACAGCAGCAGATGTCCCTGTCTCTGTGTTTGTTCTCTAGACGATTCTTGAGTCAGATCTCCTAGTTGCAGTCCACCGTTTCCAAGATTGCTCATTCAGTTTTCCTCCGTACTTGTTTGTTTCTGATTCAGGTGCAAGAGCATACAATCCAGTAGTAGCAGGAGCTTTTTGGTCAACAGAGCAGATCGCTGCTAGCTTCTGTGCAAATTGCAGCAGCCTGTGATTTTATTTCTGTTAGTTTACATTTGGTCAAAAGCTTTTATTTGCTTCCGTAAAAAGCTTCAGGCAATCCTTGGTTAATCCTTGATTTGAAGATTTAATTTACTTCTTCTTCTTGTTTGCTATTCACGGTGGTGAATTTATTTTCTTCTCTGTGATGGGTGCTAGGAGGCTTGGTTAGGTGTAGCTGTGCCGAAGTAACATGCTTGTGCAGCTGAGCGAATTTTTTTTTAGTGGATTTTCTGTCCAATTTTTTCTTAGCCACGATTTTGTGTTTCGCTTATTCTTTGGTCGTTCGAGCTCCGAATTGATTTCCGTCAGTTGCGTTGGTCCTCTACCATTGCAAGGAATTTTATCTAATTGCTCTTGTCACCAGTTGACTTGAGTAATTCAGTTTCGGATACTTGTTTGAATTTGGTGGTGATTTGGGACAGCGGCCAAAAATATTTCGGAAGAAAATTTACGGCTCCCATTCACCCCCCCTCTGGTCGCCGTTTTCGGTCCTTCATAGTCATCCCGCAATGTTGAAGCATAATGTGCACCTAATAGACGTAACCCAAACAACATCACTGTGTACTTGTTTGCCTCCAACAACTGAGACATGACAGGCTCATATATAGATTATTCAAAAGAAAAGAATCAACCTGCCGTAGAGATGGACAGCAAACTCACAAGCAACTAGACTGGCATGATTCTTCTTGTCTGCTGACTCAAGTTTGTAGTGCTTCTACTTCTTTCATTATATATAGAGAGAACCCCAAGGAGAGTAGACACCATTAGAGCACTATTCCTCCCCCCTCCTCTACAAAGAAGACAGCACTGCATTTTTCGCACCAAGCATGGCTTGCCATATAAGATCTGCAAGTGTGCCTTCCAGCCCTCGCTCCAACGAAACCAGCGTTGAGGATCAGTCGCAGATCATTGAGGAAACCATTCCTTTAGCCTCCGCAGCCATTTGAACATTGCTTGAGCAAAGAGTGGAAGACTAGCTTGAGTGCTCTGTCCTGCTGCTTCATCTCTTTAGTGCCATGCAAGAGAGCGAGCTCGAGCAGGAGGTGCAATTGATTATGAAAAGCGGAGATACCGCAGCAGTTGAAGCCAAGATTCAGTTTGAATCCTATATCTGCATTGCAAAGAAGACGCAGAAGCAGTTCAAGAAGATTAACAATAAGTCTACTTTAGCTAACTAGCAGAGCTGCAGGGTAGTCACGCTGTTGGGTGAAGACTGAGATATTGCTGTCTCAATTCCCAAGTCATCGTCACATTTCCAGTCAAAGCAGATTTCAGCATAAAGATCTAGCAAGTGGTCTCTCATCCACAAGACAAAAAGAATTCTATGTGAGGTGGATCAATTACAAGCCTAAAGCCTTGGAGTTGGACATTGTTTATCTAGAGTGTAGATTTGGGACTTTGTTCAAAAAACTGATACAGAACACAGTTTCCCTTCTCAACACTCTCAGCTTGTAGATAGATGTACCAACTCTGAGACCCTTTGGCATCCGCCTTTCAGATGATCAGCTGATCACTGTATATGAGAAGTATTGTACAGAAAAACAGTCACTTGAAAACAGAAAAATAATTTGAACTACTTCTTGTTTTACTGTTATAAATCATATGATACAATGCCCCAAGTTTGCAGCATCTGTCCAAAAAATTCTTTATTAAGAAAAAAATGGTTGCCCAAAGATGCTCAATACCAGTGCCTGTTATTAAAGTAGTTAGTGCGCGTTGTTCAAGTTGATCTTTACATGGCTTTATTATGAGATGTCCACGTTGCTAAGATGCAATATGTTGCCTCAGCAACAAGCAGCAGATCCTTGTCCAGTGGATCTTGCTAACTACTACTAAAGCAAGCCAGCTCCAACACACGAGGTAGAGCGTGTAAGTAGCACGAGTTGCGTAGAATAAAATACCTACTGGCATTTACGACTGTGCAACAGCTACATAACACGTACTTCACCAATAATACTTGGTTAGTGATCACTAAACTAATCCCTGGAGCATGCAATTGTGTCAAGATTGTCCAGTAGAGTAACTAACCTGTTGATTCTTGTTGCCAATAGTTGGAGCATGACAATGTGATAGATCACTGGGAGAATAGTTGGCGCACTAAAAAATTAATAAACACACACGGCGTGATGAAGGAAACAGATTCCATCTGCTGCTGCCAGATCTCAATCCTTGACCTTGATAGACAACACTGAGGAGATGAAATGGCAGGATTCTCTTTGTCTACCACTCAAAAGATGCTGCCTCATACCCTCTCTCTATAAATAGGTCTCGGCAGAGACTGAATCATCAAGCAAAAATTTTCGCTTCTCATTTCTTCCACCTCATTTCAATACACAAAAAGTTTCAGCTAGAGACTACAGAACGATATGGCTTGCCATCTCAGGTCGATAAGCTTGCCGTCTAGGATTCACTCCAGCGAAGCTGCAGTGCAACAAGAGTTGTGCATTCTAGAGGCAATCATCTCCTCACCATCCACATGTATCGTCACGATGTGTGACGGTTTGAGGAGGCTTGGAGACATCTACAACAGTGTTGAGGAGATGACTCACTTGCCAAGCAACCAAGTTTGCTCTTCCCAGCAAAGGAAAATGCTTGATGTAGAAATTGAGTCTTCTCTCGAGCTGCTGGATCTCTGCAACACCATGCAAGAGATCTTTGTTGAGTTGAAGGCCATTATCCAAGAGCTGCAAGTGGCTCTAAGAAAAGGAGATGGTGCAACCGTTCAAGCCAAGATCCAGTCTTACAGCCGCTTGGTGAAGAAGGCTAAACAGTCTTTCAAGAAGTCAAGCAAGAAGGCCACTTCTGACAAGACAGATTGTGCAATGATCAGGCTACTGACCAAGGCCAGGGAGATCGCCATCTCTCTACTTGAGTCCACGGTGCAGCTCCTGTCAAAGCAAATTGAAGTGCCCAAGCAGTCACTTGTCTCGAAGGCATTTTCCAAGAGAAAAGCAGTTGTCTGCGAGGAGGACCAATTACAGGCGTTAGAGTGCAGCATTGGAGATCTTGAGAGCGGAGCAGGACACCTGTTCAGGATATTGGTCCAGAGCAGGGTTTCTCTCCTAAACATCCTTAGCTCATAGAAACTCCTTGTTGCTTTTGACATCCTGTGATTGGCATCCGCGTTTTTGAGGATTAGCTAATCTTGATGCAGTTTTCTAGTATGTATAGAGTACAAATGCACAGAAAAATTCGGAAAGGAAAAAAGACACAGTTTTGATCCAATTCATGTTTGTTGATGTGATTTTGTCCATTCAGTATGGATTGCTTTGTTTTCAGATCCTTATTTAGTGGATCTTGCCCTGCGTACAAGAAGCATGCCAGATCACAGCCAAAATGATTAAGCTGGGAGAGCAGAATAAATAATCATCCAGATTCCCCCTACCACCTTTGTGCAGTATAGCACTGCCATTGAATGGATGTAAATTTCAAATCCATATGTTGAAAAAATAATGGCCTCAACATCCAGATCATTTTGTAAGCAAGTTATTGTGTACTTCTTTCGAGAATACACTCTGGCTGCGTGCGTTCCATCGTGACTGTTGAGTCTAATTATATATCTAGATCACTAGGTGATTTATAAATTTCGCAAATCCATCAGCCCCAAAGATAACGAAAATTATCGAAAAAGTGGTGTGGCTTACAAACTTGTTTGGAGCCTCTTGGGCTGCAATCTCCAAACAACTATCAACTGAATCAGTTCACATCCTAACAAAAGCAATTTCAGCTGCCCTAAACCAACTCCATCGGTCAAATGGAATGCAAATCGAAGGTGCGTGAAGCCCTTACCGCCTTACGGATCGGGAGGAGCCGTATGTCATGGTCCGTCCCAGACAGAGTTGTGCAGGGAGCTTTGGGGTAATAGACAGACTCCAACTTCCCGTCCCCTGACTTGAACCCCGCCGCGGCTTTCGAATTTTAGATCTCCTCGCAGTCCTCCCATCCGCTGCAACTGCAACGCACTTCCTCCCGTTTCATCCTCCTCATCGTCGGCGACCCCGCCGTCTTGTCCTCCTCGAGGCCACGGACCCGGCTACTCAGCATTGCATTGGTGGCGCCGTGGTGGCGTGCAGCGGAATTTGTCTCGGAGCACGGAGCTCCATCTCCTTCCGGCCGAGTTGAGCTTGAGCCACGCCGCCGCGCGACGCCCGACGGACAGTCGGACATGACGGTTCTCCGGTCCAACTCTGAACTCTGAATGAAGGGATTTTTGAAAAAAAAAATGAGTTTGGTCGAATATTGCAACACATGCATAAAGTATTAAATATAGATAAAAAATAATTAATTGCACAATTTATCTTAACTAGGTAGCGTGCCCGTGCGTTGCTACGGGATAACTAACATTTTTTATTAAAAATACATGTATCGCACAATAAGATAATAATATTATAATAAAACTTAAATACCAGCTATAAAGTGATATTTATCTTAAAGAAGCAAAGTTTCTAAAATCAAACATAGCCACGAAGAGCATTATGTTATAAGTTCACAAATTCTACTTTATAGACTTTTCGGTGATATGACCAAGATAATGTTTAATATCGGCAGGAAAAAATCTTCGATATCCATTTCTTTCGTGCGCTAGTAAATCCACAAATAAGTTTCGCAGCATCTCCATACCATTCTGTCACATATTTGAGTATATGTATATATATTAGTGTGTGTCGCATGAATAATACAACGTTTTTATGAAATAAATCTTGTATAAAAATTGAGACAAACTGTTAAACTCACGGTATAAATGTGTGTGGCTTGTGGTCTATTCCATGCAGACATATACTGTAGGATGAGAAATCCACTTAAGTGCCTGTATCAAGATTCACGATCAGCAATATATAGAAATAGTTAAACCATATGTATTTGTTATTGTAAACGATGGTAATTTTGAGTTTTTTACCCATCTATGTCCTCTGCAATGTTTTCTGCCCGTTTAAATTTCCATTTGAAAACATCTTCATCCCATCCAGGAATATGTTTATTTACTGCGGCCGTGTAGTTGTAGCTAAATCCAAGAGTGTATTTGGCATACATAAACGCTGGTGTGTCTTTACACCATTCTTCAACAGGTCTAGGGACAATCATGATAAGCATTTTTTCTTGCTGATCGAAAACATAAAGCTAAACATGGCAAGTTTGTGTATTCACATTACATATTTTACAATAAATTCTACAATTAAGAATCTAATCTCTCAATAATACAATCACAAATATGTGCTTTGCAGAGATTTATACATCGTTCCCACAAGACAAAAAACTTTATTTTGAAATTTTAAAAAATATATTCACATTTAAAAATGGAACATATTTTTTCTCCATATAAAATTAGTTTACCCCTATTTATACAATTTAAGTATACATAAATAATTTTTTACTTTTATTTAAATATAGGTTAGCATGCCTATGTGTTGCTATGGGATAGCTAGTATTTTATACTGAAAACATATTTTGTAGGATTGCACTGTTTAGTTTCTACTAAGGCCCTGTTTAGTTCTCCACCTAAACTTTTTTCATCCATCCCATTGAATCTTTGGATACATGCATGGAACATTAAATGTAGATAAAAAAATAAACTAATTACACAGTTAGGTTCAAAATCGCAAAACAAATCTTTTAAGTCTAGTTAGTCTATGATTAGCCTTAAGTGCTATGTGCTAATGACAGATTAATTATACTTAATAGATTTGTCTTGCAGTTTCCAGATGAGCTATGTAATTTGTTTTTTTATTAGTTTCTAAAAACTCCTCCCGACATCCTTCCGACATAACCGATGTGACACCCAAAAATTTTTCACCTCCAATCTAAACAGGGCCTAAAAGTTTTTTTGGAGCCTGAAATGAATAAAACAAAAAATAATTAATCGCCGACGCCTACACTCCATCCATCTTGATGTCTCCGTCGGTTCCATCCCTTTCTCACTCGCTCAGGAGCTTCTTCCTCTTCCGACTCCGTCGCTTCCCCTCCCCTTCTCACTCGCTCACCTCTTCCTCTTCCGACGGTGAGCATCGCCCTACCAATCCTGGACGCCACCATAGTCCTTCCCTGCTCCATCTCTCCATCCTCCAGTGCCCCTCCTCTCTCACCCCTCGGCTATGCTGGATGCCGGTCGCGCCAGGCTGCCTGCTGGTGAAGGAACGGCCGAATCTGGCCAAGGGATAGAGCTCGGGGGTGAAGGAATGGCCGAATCCACCGAAGGGTCAACCAGATGCAGCGAAGGGAGGACCATATCTACAATCCCTCGTTCGAGCGCGACGCGTGCGGCGTTGGGTTTGTCGCTGAGCTTTCTGGCGATTACAAGCGCGCGACTGTGAGTTTCATCGATTCCTTCAAAGAGGCGATGCCACATGTATTGTAGTTACACTATTTTGATTTATCACGTTTGGGATGCCAATTTTGCTCTCCTTTTTTTTACCACAGGTTAATGATGCTATTGAGATGCTTGAGAGAATGGCACACCGTGGTGCCTGTGGCTGTGAGAAGAACACAGGAGACGGTGCCGGCATCATGGTCGCTCTACCACATGACTTCTTCAAAGAGGTGAGTTCTTTGCAACAAAAAGAAATATAAGAAAGCGAAACTGTTCTTTTGGACAGTTAATTCATTGCTTTTGCTTTGGTGTTCCTGCAGGTCACAAAGGATGCTGGGTTTGAGCTACCGCCACCAGGCGAGTATGCTGTTGGAATGTTATTTATGCCAACCGATGAAAAGCGTCGTGAGAAGGGCAAAGCTGAGTTTAAGAAGGTTGGTGTAACACTGTTAATAAATTTGATAGCCTATTAGCAATGCAGGATTTGCATGTTTTCATTTCCTCTGATTAACGATGTTGTCCTTGCAGGTCGCGGAATCACTGGGACATGTAATACTCGGGTGGCGTCCAGTTCCAACTGATAACTCAGACCTGGGTGAATCTGCACTGGAGACAGAGCCAGTCATTGAGCAGGTTTTTATTACCAAGAGTTCAAGATCAGAGGCTGAGTTTGAGCAACAGGTAATTCCATAGCATTAGATGTAATTGCACATCAACAAATGTGATGGATTTGGCTTTAACATTTTTTCATGAATTGTTTCAGCTATATATCCTTAGGAGACTCTCAATCATCTCCGTCCGAGCAGCTCTGAACATTAAGCGTGGAGGAGAGAGGGATTTCTACATGTGTTCTCTGTCTTCAAGGTGCTTCCCTTTTCTCACTTGAGAAGTTTTTGTTTTTGTTTTGTTTTGCTTTCATTCGGTTTCATGGCTGAAAAGGATCAGGGAGTCCCCACTAAGCACAGTTTTTGAAATGAAACTTTGGCAAGAAATTTAAATTTCTGTAGGGGGAGAACGGAATAACCATGTTGATACCCGATAACCATGTTGCAGAGTCCAGCTGCAGTTCTGCTATGGCCGACTGCTATGCCCGACTCGTCAGGATGTGACCTCCGATTAGGTGGTGGGCTACGTTACACCGATACGCCGGCCAACTGCCGTACCGGTATCGCGATACGTATCCGATACCGATACTTCCCGATATGCTTCCGATACGTATCGGAGAAGTATCAGAAAAAAAGACAAATATGATTAATTTCGATACTTCTCAATACACCTCCGATACGTATTTGGGAAGTATCGGTGCTGCAGTCTGAGCAATGGCAGACCGGACCTATCGAGGAAGGGAGAGGGAGTATGCAGAGCAAGGTGGGAGGGTGTGCGGCTCCACATCTTCGGTAGGGATTCATTCATGGACGGCAGCTTGGCAGCTTGGGGGCTCCATCGAAGAAGAAAGGAAGGTGTGAGGATGCATGAGCACTGCACAAACAGCTTGAGATAGGCGGCGGCGGCGGCGGCCAGCATCACGAGAATCAGTTTATATAAGGTTTATTTGCAGGTGAATTGTCCCTATTGGGCTGCTCGGCAAGTGGATTGGGACTCTGTTTTTTTCCTTTTCCTAAAATAAAAGCTATTTTTCTTTGCTATTAAAAATACATTATACTTATGCATATTATTAGTAATAGTAATTATACAATATTATATGTAGTTGCCGTATCGGCGTATCCTATATTTTGAGAAATCACGTATCGCCGTGTCGCCGTATCCGTATCGGCGTATCCGTATCCCGTATCGGTGCAACATAGGTGGTGGGAAGGAAATGTGTTTGGTTTGAGGTAGCTTAGGGCTCCCAACTGTTTTGCATGAAATTCTGTGCAACTGACGCTTTATTTTTCGTAGTGCTAGTGCTTCATTCTGATGTTCTATTCAGCATCTTAAAGCTGCAAACTATGGCTGTAATAAGATTTCTAAATCCATATATTAAAACAGGTTCACTCAAGGTTCTCAAAAAACACCTTTCCCAGCTGGGACCGTGCACAACCAATGCGCCTGTGCACAACCTATTAGTGCCTATATGTGACACATTCCATCTCAGCCCTCTGTTAGTTTGATCATGCGGCTGTGTTTCATTTAAGCTATCATACTATTTAATTAGTGTCATTTTACGCCGATGCTGCTAAATCAATAGAATTACCAATCTGTGAAGTTTCTACTTTTCACTTCTCTGTTACTAAAATTACCACTAAAATTGAATGACAGAAACATTTAGAAGGTAAATGTTGTTATATTGCTTAACTTCATTTATTTGCATATATTGTCCTTTTGCTTTTTTTTTACTGCAAGTTATGTCTGAAAATAGTATATGTTGATCTATAGCTATGCCCTTGTTACCTTCACATTTTACTAATATGCTTGCCTTTCTGTTTGGCAATTCATTAGACATACAGTTGTTGGTTGGGTACTTTCTTGCTGGGTGTGACTTTCCAAGAGTGCAGAAATGAGCGATTTGCAGAATCGCACTCCATTTGGTTTGAGAAGATTCTGGGCAATTTGCAGGTGATGCATATTACTTTCGTGCAATTTATGTAGAATGTATGTTCACAAATTTCTAACTTATAATATCCTCAGAAGTTAGTTTTGCCTTTTCTTTTTATTCATTGCTGTTGTGTGTCTGCATTGTATTCTTATATGTTTTTCTCCTTGCATTGATCCAGAAATTAGGTAAAGATTTAAGTGTGCATTTTTGGTGTCTTATGATAGCCTGTTTATGTCTTTTTGATAGATTGGAATGGACATCATAGCCACATGCCATCTATTGATTTGAGACTTTGAGTGCAGATAAGTTGAATCATTTTTTTTTTTTTTCATGATCTATTTCAGTTTTCATACTTCTCATCAATATTTCAATATAAAACTGCTCTAAACTACTATATTTGTCTTCTATGGTACATATAGTTTTCTTAAAGCGATATAGCGTGTTTAGCCCCTCCTTATATTTTCATGGATTTGTCTTTTGTCACTGGTGATACTTGATAATAGATAGAGCTCTTTTTATATCATATCTCCAATTATTTGGCACTTTGTGTTATACAGCATGTGGATTTGCAGATGATCCTAATCTGAGTTTACTGATTCTTGTTCTTTCATCATGCTTTATTGCTTTGGGAAAAGAAAACCTAACGAAGGCATATATACTAAAATTTAGAATTCACAATATAAATTTAATAAGAAGAGCTCTTCCACCGTATCTATTTTTCTGTTCTAACTTCTAAGAACACATCCTCATTATTTCAGTCACAAACCTGTCTTATTTTTATTATCACTGCACTATCATAATCACCACTATAATATTTTATATATCTACATATGACTTATTACGGACCATCTGGTCTTAACATATCTTTACTTTATTTGTCTATGTACTCACGCCGCCTAAAAGTATCGCTTGTTGTCTGTATGTTGTCTTTTTTAGCATGCACTTGGTCATATATTTATTAAGTAATGTATAAAAGTTTTTCTTAGCAAGCTTTCAATTGGTGATCATTTTATGACATGAATATTAAAATATGGAACCTTTGTCTGGTGTATAATAGATTAATAGTTCTGAAGTAATTGGGGCTGGGCCCTTCCATTTTGAGTGCCACTGAAACATTCTCTGTTCATTTATAAGGCCGTATGTAAATGCATTTTTCCTTTTCCATTTACAGGGTGGACTTTTTGTGTATGACATATTCTGGGTGTTCTTCATTCCAGTTATGGTTAGTGTGGCTAAGTATTTTCAATGCAGGAGATAGCTGCACCCCCATTCTATAATTTTTCAATTAATATTAGTTACTTTGAACTGTGTAAAGAGCTGTTTTAAATTTTTTATTTGAATAGCTGCACCCCCAGTCTAAAATTTTACAATTAATATTTAGTTACTTTGAAACAAAATGATGTGTATAATATGTAACTCACCTTGTTTTATGGTTGTGGACTGGCCAGGAAACGCAAAGGCGAGGGCGACTCCAGGAACTGGCAAAACGCAGGATTGACGGCTTCAAGGACGGTCGCAGGACTGAGGTTGCCAACGCAGGTTGGGCTCGGGGGTCGGGCGACGGCGAGGGCGACCTGGCAACGCAGGTCGTGCGAGGGCGTCGGGCGATGATGAGGCGCAGGTCGGCGAGGGCGTTGGGCTGCGGCGTCGGGGGCGAGGGCGTCGCGCGTCGGGCGTCGAGGCAACCCGACGCAGGTCGTGCGAGGGCGTTGGGCGAGGATGAGGCGCAGGTCTGCGAGGGCGTTGGGCTGCGGCGTCGGGGGCGAGGTCGAGGGCGACGGTGTCGATGGCGTCGCGTGTCGGGCGTCGCGTGTCGGGCGTCTAGCGTCGGGCGTCGAGCGTCGGGCGTCGGGGTCGAGGCAACGCGGGCGTCGAGCGTCGGGCGTCGGTGGCGAGGGCAACTCTCCAGACCTGGCAACGCAGGTCGGGCGTCGGGGCCTTAGGCGAGGGCGACGGTGTCGGGGGCGGGCGAGGGTGAAGGGCGAGGGCGTCGGTCGTCGGTGGCGGAGGGCGAGTCTCCTGACCTGGCAACCCAGGTCGGCCGTCGGACTTCGGGGGCGAGGGCGTCGACGAGGACCCAGGACGATGGAGGAAGAGGTGCGACGTCGGGCGAGGGCGAGACGTCGGGTGAGGGCGAGTGCGAGGGCGTCGGGGGCGAGGATTTGGTACCGTGCGAGTCTTTCCTTTAGAAGAGCATGCGATTAATTTTGTTTCCTTTACAGGACTGAGATTTTATATCAGGAATCCTTTCTTTTTCTTTATTTTATTTCGCCCCCTTCCACCTCTCTGTTATATATTATTGTGTGTTGTAAATTTGCATCAGGAATCCTAAGTTGTTTTTTTTTTTCAATATTTACCCTTCCACGTTGGGGCGTCGGGGGTTTCGCACGTCGGGGTGTGGGGGAGCGACCCCAAAAAAAAAGTCGCACCATCTGGTCTTACTTTTGTTCTTTTTAGTTGTAGGAGATTTGCAAGACGAATATTTTAAGTCTAGTTAATCTATGATTGGTCGCAGAAAATATAATGTGGTAATGTAATTAAAAAAGAGAGGGAAAGAAATAATTTTTAAGACCGAAAATAAGTTACTCTCGGCGAGAGTTTTATCATAATTTTATTATTTAATAAATTGTCGCATAAGTGTTTTTAGTGATGTGACAACGTTTTTAAGAAGAGAGAAGTGAGTTTTATGAGGACAAAACTCTCTTGGCATCATTATCTACTCTCTATAACTATGAGTCATGAAATTAAATATTTATAAAACTATAGAATGAAACTAGTAAGTGTTTCATCTATGTTTCATATCATTCTATCATTCTATATAACACGGTAGTTTTATAAATAACGTCATGAAACTCCTCGCTAAAACTGATCTAATAAGAAACCATGTATATACGAGATCCAAGACACAAAAAGATATGGTAAGTATATGAATGAGTGAGAAGTCGTGTAATAATTGGAGTAATTGGACAAAAGATCATTATGTAGAAACTATCCATTGGGAGCATAGTTTCCACGTGTAGTATCTACACAAATTAAATAGACATATAAATTAGAATGTGGTTTCTAGCATTTGAACACTCCTCGTAGGCCACTCTACTCTATGTCATAAAAATGAAAAAAAAACTCTTTGAACTAGTCTGATCCGCTAGTGAGTAGGTTAGGTCATAACTTTTAACATAGACACAGCCAAATCCAAAAGAGATTGGGCTCCAAGCCAAAAAAACAACGCTTGATTGGGTCGGCTTCAAAGATTTGGACCACAATTAGTTTTTCTTAGATCCTACTTTTATAGAGCAAATCAACAAAGTTCACAAGACATGTAATGCATATGCTGTAAAAAACAGCTAACTATACATCATCAACCGACGAACACAACTAATAGTATGAAACTCCAAAAGAGCAAGACAACTTCAACCTTTGCCAAGTGCGTTTTTCATGTCGTGGGCTAGAGGCCATGATCCCAACACACGCCCTCAGAGAAAGTCCCTCCAGACCTCCACCCTCAGATCCTTTAGTTTCCTTCGAGAAGTCCTCCAACTATTTTCTCATAGTCTTAGATCTTATCTTCTATATATCAACATCGTCCCCCTTTAAGAGACTTCACCACCTATAAGGTAAAAAAAATTGTGAAAATATCATTAGATGTCTTTAAAAACTTCTTTTCAATCCTCGTTTTGTGCCAAATATTCCAACCCCCAAAGAATGATAGAGAGCAAAAAGAGTTTAATATGATATCATTATAGCTCAAAGGGATCTAGTGATAAAAGTAGCACGATCTGTCATGGGCTTTTATGTGTCTAGCACGACTTTTGTGCACTATTTTTTTATCTGATCTGAACCTGACTTAACCGGTGTTTGATCAGGACTACTTCAAACGTTCAAATGTTTGGATCATGGTTAGTAATAGTAGCACGGTCTATTTTAGGGGGGTTTTGAAAACTATAGGATCACATCACAAGTTAACCTATACCTCAATAGAGATCTACTCTAAAATCTCAAAATCTCTTGTGGCACAGTTGGTTAGGTAGTTGAAAGGAGAAAATGGGATTTTGAATGTAGGAGTTTACAAATCTTCTATTTGATTTATGGAGTGGAGTTTTGGTGGAAAGAGGAGTAGAAGTTTAGAGAATCAGTTTTCTACTAATAATTCAGGAGGGGAGGTAATTGGGTGAAAATTATGTTTTCTAGTGAAAGATGAATACATGATCACCTTCTATCTTGATTTGTCATTAATTTCTCACAAAAAATACACACATCAAATTAGGGATTTCCAATTCAACCTCCCTTTTATATTTCCTCTCCATGAAGCAAACAAGAAATTAAGACTAAAATTCATATTCTCGTCAATTCCTTCTATCAACCCCTACCACTAACTTATGCACCTCTTTCCATATAGTTGCTAAACACATCGATAGAGCAACTCATCCAACAGATGCACAAATTATTGAGTTAAAGTGTAAAAGCTCCCACCAACAACTCTCTTTTATTGCACTAAAATTTGGTCTCCCTAAAACACCACCAATAACCCTCAAATCCACACAGGGTGAAGCCCTCAATATCTTTTCCATAGATTTTAAGACCTGTGGTGGGGGTTGTAGGGAGAACATGTTTTAGGAGCAGAGAGAGAGAGAGAGCTATCACAAAATCCATAATTTGCACCTAATAATCTACCTTGCCAAATTATTAGTGGGAGCTTTAGCTCTATAAAGTTCATTTCCCTCCAAACTTCTATTCCATCCTTAGTTACCTAAATAAATATGCCTGAAGAGCCCATTTAGATTCCATGAATTGAAACTTTTTGGTTTTATAATTAAATTACTTTTTAATTCCTCTCAATCGCCGAGGACCAAATAGGACCCAGAGAATTTGAGATTTCAGAGCAGTCATCTCTGAGGTATAAATGAATGAACTTGTGATGTGATCGGATTGTTTTCATAAAACATCCCAAAAGAGATCGTGTTAGGCCTTGTTTAATCCCCAAAATTTCCCAAAATCTTTTAAGATTTTCCATTTCATCGAATCTTTGGACAGATGCATAAAATATTAAATATAGATAAAAAATAACTAACTGTACAGTTTGGTTGTAATTTGCGAGATGAATTTTTTGAGTCTAGTTAGTCCATGATTAGACAACAATTATCAAATACAAACGAAAGATATCCAAAGCCAAAATTTTTCACCAACAACAAGACCCTATTAGGCCAGTCTCAATGCATGTTTCATGAGAGTGTCATGCACATTAAATATGGTGCCACATAAGCAAAATTGCTGACTTGTCAGAGTCATTAAATGAAGGAGTTTCGTCAGATGAGAGAAGAGTTTCATCCCCATAAAACTATTATGGCTCGGTTACCTAGTTTATAGTCTTGGTAACTATGCTATGAAACTATGCATTGAGACTGCCTTACCAAAATCGAGTCGAGTCATGTTTGGAGGAGCCGAAAAAACAATGACTTGTCAAAGTTTTTAGACTTCGTGTAACCTAAAACACTTTCGGATCATACAATTGCTCGGGTTTTCTACTATTGTGGCTCGGTTACCTAATTTATAGTCTTGGTAACTATGCCATAAAACTATGCATTGAGACTGCCTTACCAAAATCGAGTCTGAGTCATGTTTGGAGGAGCCGAAAAAACAATGACTTGTCAAAGTTTTTAGACTTCGTGTAACCTAAAGCACTTTCAGATCATACAATTGCTCGGGTTTTCTACTTTGAATCGAGTTAGATCGGATCATGAGTCACACATTATGAGCTATAATCATGTGAGTAATCATCAGGTCTACTCTGAGGAGGAGGGAAACCCTACTCTTCATTTTCCGAAAATCCCTTCATTTCGAGTTGGACCCTCGGGCGGTCGTCGTCCGGCGTCCGGCGGGCTAAACTCGGGCGGAAGGAGATGGAACTCCGTGAGTTGGACCCTCGGGCGGTCGGCGTCCGCTGCACCCTCCGTGAGTACCCGGGTCCGTGGCCTCGTGGTGGAGAAGTGCGTTGCGGCGGATGGGAGGAGCGCGAGGAGCTCTACAGTTCGAAGGCCGCGGCAGGGTCAAGTCAGGGGACCGAAAGCTCCCCGCACAACAACGTCTGCTACGGACCGTGCCATCCAGCTCCTCCCGATCCGTAAGGGCTACACTACACGCCTACACGCACCTTCGATTTGAATTCAATTTGGCCGATTGAGCTGGTCTAGGCCTCTAGGGCACCTGAAATTGCTTGGATTCGGATGCGAAATGATTCGATTGATAGTTGTTTGGAAGATTGCAGACCAATGCCCCAAAAAAGTTTACATGCCACACCACTTTTTCCAATGGTTTTTGTTATCTTTGAGGCTTAGGATTTGTGAAATTTATTAATCATCTTAACATCTAGATATATATATTTAGTCTCAACTCTCCCGATGGAACGGACGCAGCCTAGAGGTGTATTCTTGAAAGGAACGCATACATTGAATACACGGTAGCATGCTTACAAATGATTTGTGTTGAGGCCATTAGGTTTTTTAAATACATGGACTAGAAATCTACATCCATTTTAAATCAAGAATTATTCAATGGCAGTGCTATACTGCACAAACCTGGTAGGGGGAATCTGGATGATTAATTTATTCTGCTCTCCCAGCTTAACCATTGTGGCTATGATCTGGCATGCTTCTTGCACGCAGGGCAAGATCCACTAAATAAGGATCTGAAAACAAAGCAATCCATACTGAATGCACAAAATCACATCAACAAACATGAATTGGATCAAAACTGTGTCTTTTTTTCCTTTCCGAATTCTTCTGTACATTTGTACTCTATACATACTAGAAAACTGCATCAAGATTAGCTAATCCTCAAAAACGCGGATGCCAATCACAGGATGTCAAAAGCAACAAGGAGTTTCTATGAGCTAAGGATGTTTAGGAGAGAAACCCTGCTCTGGACCAATATCCTGAACAGGTGTCCTGCTCCGCTCTCAAGATCTCCAATGCTGCACTCTAACGCCTGTAATTGGTCCTCCTCGCAAACAACTGCTTTTCTCTTGGAAAATGCCTTCGAGACAAGTGACTGCTTGGGCACTTCAATTTGCTTTGACAGGAGCTGCACCGTGGACTCAAGTAGAGAGATGGCGATCTCCCTGGCCTTGGTCAGTAGCCTGATCATTGCACTGTCTGCCTTGTCAGAAGTGGCCTTCTTGCTTGACTTCTTGAAAGACTGTTTAGCCTTCTTCACCAAGCGGCTGTAAGACTGGATCTTGGCATGAACGGTCGCACCATCTCCTTTTCTTAGTGCCACTTGTAGCTCTTGGATAATGGCCTTCAACTCAACAAAGATCTCTTGCATGGTGTTGCAGAGATCCAGCAGCTCGAGAGAAGACTCAATTTCTCCATCCAGCATTTTCCTTTGCTGGGAAGAGCAAACTTGGTTGCTTGGCAAGTGTGTCATCTCCTCAACACTGGCGTAGATGTCTCCGAGCCTCCTCAAACCGTCACACACCGTGACGATACATGTGGATGGTGAGGAGATGATTGCCTCTAGAATGCACAACTCTTGTTGCACTGCAGCTTCGCTGGACTGAGGCCTGGACGGCAAGCTTATCGACCTAAGGTGGCAAGCCATATTGATCTGTAGTCTCTGGCTGAAGCTTTTTGCGTATTGAAATGAGGTGGAAGAAATGAGAAGCGAAATTTTTTGCCTGATGATTCAAGTCTCTGCCGAGACCTATTTATATAGAGAGGGTATGGGGCAGCATCTTTTGAATGGTAGACAAAGAGAATCCTGCCATTTCATGTCCTCAATGTTGTCTATCAAGGTTTGAGATCTGGCAGCAGCATAAGGAATCTGTTTCCTTCATCACGCCGCTTGTGTTTATCAATTTTCTTAGTGTGCCAGCTATCTCCCAGTGATCTATCACATTGTCATGCTCCAACTATGGGCAACAAGAATCAACATGTTAGTTACTCTACTGGCCAATCTTGCCACATTGCACTGGGATTAGTTTAGTGATCACTAACCAAGTATTACTGGTGAAGTACGTGTTATGTAGCGCAGTCGCCAACACCAGTAGGTATTTTATTCTGCACAACTTATGCTACTTACACGCTCTACCTCATGCGTTGGAGCTGGCTTGCTTTAGCTGTAGATAGCAAGATCCACTGGACAAGGATCTTCTGCTTGTTGCTGAGGCAACATATTGCATCTTAGCAACGTGGCCATCTCTTAATAAAGCCATGCAAAGATCAACTTGAACAACGCGTCCTAACTACTTTAATAACAGTCACCAGTATTGAGCATCTTTGGAGCCCCATTTTTCTTAATAAAGAATTTTCTAGATGGATGCTCCAAACTTGGGTCATTATGATTTATAACAGTAAAACAACAAGAAGTAGTTCAAAATTATGTTTCTATTTTCAAGTGACTGTTTTTTCTGTACAATACTTCTCATATACAGTGATCAGCTGATCATCTAAAAGGCAGATGCCAAAGGGGCTCAGAGTGGGTACATCTATCTACAAGCTGAGAGTGTTCAGAAGGGAAACTCTGATTTGGATTTGGACAATGTCCCAAATCTGCCCTCTAGATAAACAATGTCCAACCCCAAGGTGGCTTGTAATTGATCCACTTCACATAGAACTCTCTCTTTAGGAATGTCTTGTGGATGAGAGACCACTTGCTAGAACTTTGTGCTGCAATCTGCTTTGACAGGAAATGTGACGAGGACTCGAGAATTGAGACAGCAATATGTCTAGCTTCACCTAACAGCTTGACCACCCCTTAGCTCTCCTGGTTAGCTGAAGTAGACTTATTGTTAATCTTCTTGATCCTCCTGCAGCTGTCTGGGTCTTCTCTGCAAAGCAGATATAGGATCGAAACTGAATCTTGGCTTCAACTGCTGCAATGTCTCCCCTTTTGATAATCAATTGCACCTCCTGAACGCTCGAGCTCACTCTCTTGCATGGCACTGAAGAAATCAAGCAACAGGAGAGAGCGCTCAAGCTCGTCCTGCACTGCTTTCCTTTGCTTTGGTTGGCACAGGCTGACTTGGTTGCTAGTCAAGCACATGATCTCCTAAATGTTGTTGTACACACTTCAAAGCCTCCTCAAAACATCTGCATTGTTCGAATGGCTGTGGAGGCTGAAGGGATGGTTTCCTTAATGATCTGCAACTTATCCTCAATGCTGGTTTCGTTGGAGCAAGGGCTGAAAGGCACATTTGCAGATCTTATATGGTAAGCCATGGTTGGAGCGAAAAATGCAGCGCTCTCTTTGTAGAGGAGGGGAGAGGAATGCTGCTCTAATGGTGTCTACTCTCCTGGGCTTCTCTCTATATATAATGAAAGAAGTAGAAGCAATACACAATTGAATCAGCAGACAAGAAGAATCATGCCAGTCCAGTTGCTTGTGAGTTTGCTGTCCATCTCTATGGCAGGTTGATTCTTTTCTTTTGAATAATCTATCGACTGACATATAAATAATGTATGAGCCTGTCATGTCCCAATTGTTAGAGACAATAAGTACACAAGGATGTTGTTTGGGTTACATCTATTACGTGCACATTATGCTTCAATGTTACAGGATGACTAACCTCATTACACAACATTGCTGTCATGTTTCAGTTGCATCTTTCGGCAGGCCAGACCACATTTTGTACCAACATTGGCATTTCGCAACATGAGTTGGCCAGACAGGAAGACAGGCTGCAAGCACTGTCCAGCTCCAATGCTTGAAATGAAGAGGGAAAGGAAGTATGGAAAAAAACAGTGCTCCACTCTGCTATTTTCTCTCTGTTGCTGTGTTTCCACCATGGTCCATTTGAATCCTTGCTCAATCATCCGTTCTTGTTTTATGAGTGAATGGATCAGTTCCAGAAAATCAAAACAGCTGTAACGGCACACATTGACACACGTGTAAATAAAGTAACTATGGTATGTATATTATATATGAACTTCTCTGAACATTAAAAGTTGCTATATACATTTCCTGTTCTGTACATTGAAATCTATTGGATGAATAGCGAATCCTTTTTGCATTAAAAAAAGATTAGTGAATCCTTTAGACTTGGATCACATAAAATCATATGGGTAGATGAGAGAATAGGCTTTCAACGCCACTCTCTAGACTGCAAATCTTTTATTCTTTCATACATTTTTTGTCTTCCTTAATGTTTTTTTTTTTCTGGAGGAAGCAAAAATCCTACTGGCCACTTTGCAACCTTTCGTTCAATATGCTTGGGCAGAAGATGCATTGTTGATTCATAGTGCAATAGTGCATATGGCATTTTTGTAAGTGTCCTGACCTATTCAGGTAAATGCAAGGCTATGCTAATTATTCTACAAAAATGTAGAAACACGAGGATCGTCAAGCATATACATTGCTAGTGCACAGGCAATGAAGACCGAGACATGACAGCAGGACTATCACTATCTTCACAAATCAACCGTGTAATGACATGATTATATTGTATCGGGGTGATTAAATGCAACTAGTTGGGAACCTGGGCCTGGAGGCAAGCAAAGGCATCTAGCTGCTCCTTCCTCCAGTGGCAAGTTGCCTGTTAATAAATCATCTCATGATCTGGAGGATCACATGTTCATCTTGCTGCCCTTCAACCGTGCAGGCAAGTTTGCCACCCTCATTGCAGACATGACAGCCTCATAATCAAAGCTAAGTTTGCGATGCTTCTTGGGTTTGGTGGCTTCTGTTGCAGTTCACCACTTGGTTACACATGAGAATGATTCTTCTTGTCTGCTGGTCAAGCATATACGCTGCTAGTGCACAAGCAGTGCAGAGCAGAGACATGACTACAGGACTACAACTATCTTCAATAATCCACCGTGTAATGATGTGATTATATTGGAATCAGGTGATTAAATTCAACTAGCTTGGAGGCGAGCAGAGGCATCTAGTTGTAGCTTCCTACAGTGGCAACTTGCCCGTTAATCAATCCCATGATCTGGATCAGATGCTCATCTCACTGCCCTTCAACCGTGCAGGCGATTTTGCCGCCCATATTGCAGACATGACAGCCTCCTAATCAAGCTAAGTTTGTGATGCTTCTTGGGTTTGGTGGCGTTGCAGTTCATCAGTTGGTTACACATGAGAATGATTCTTGCTGTCTGCTGGTTCAGCTATGCAGTTGCTTTGACCTCTTTCGCTATATAAAGAGGAAAGCCAAAGCCAGGAAGACCACCATTGCAGCAGCTTGCCTTCTCTTCTCCATTTCAAGAACAAAAGAAGCTTCACAGCTTCAGCCTCCATTCAAATCATGGCTTGCCACCTTAGGTCCGCGAGCGTGCCTTCCAGCCCTCGCTCTAACAAAGCCAACATCGATGAACAGCTCCAGAGCCTGAAGGCAACCATCTCCTCACCTTCAGTGGCCATTGAAACCATGGTTGATGGTCTCAACAAGATCGTGAGCATCTACAGCTGCATTGACGAGCTCACATCCTTGCCCAGCAACCAACGTCAGCAGAGGAAGGCAGTGGAGGAGGAGCTTGAGCGCTCCCTTGTCCTGCTTGACCTTTGCAACGCCGTGCAAGAGAACTTTGCAGAGCTAAAGGTCAGCGTCCAAGAGATGCAGCTGGTTCTCAAGAGAGGAGACCACATGGCTCTTCAGGCCAAGGTTCAATCTTATGCCCGCTTGGCCAAGAAGTCACAGAAGCAGTTCAAGATCAACAGCAAGGCTGCTTCTGACATTGAAGGATGCAGGGTAGTCATGTTGTTGGCTGAAGCAAGGGAGATCGCTGTGTCAATGCTCGAATCGACACCACGTCTCCTCTCAAAGAAGATCGCGATGCCCAGTGCTAGCAAGTGGTCTCTTGTGTCCAAGGCATTTGAGAAGAAGAAAGTTGTGTGCAAGGAGGAGCAATTGCAGGCGTTGGAGTTGGACATTTCTGATCTTGAGAGTGGAGTTGCCACTTTGTTCAGGACACTGATCCAGAGCAGAGTTTCTCTTCTGAACACTCTCACCTTGTAGATAGATCATAAACCAACTCTAATCCCTGCGATTAGCGTCCGCCTTTTAGAGGATCTGCTGATCATGGAAACAATTTTGATGTATATATATGAGAGAAAGTGTACAGAAATATACTATGCTGGAAAGCAAAGTTTTGGGTCAATTTTCCTGCTGTCGATTTTTTTCCCTCTTTCGTCTCCTTGTTCAATATGGAGGACAGCTAAATAAAAAAAAAACAATAAATGAAATGGGAGTCCTGCAGTTGTTTCTTCAGGAAAATAAATTATCATAAGGCTCTCATGATTATCTATCCACTATTTGCCTGTTAATATTAACAATAGGAGTATGATCCGAATGAAGTGGATCTTGCTTCCTTAACTGATAGCATGCCAACTCTAGCCATGAGATTTGCACTTGCAATTAATAGTTGTTCAGCATTCGGTTAGGTGCCAATGCATAAGAAATTTGGACGGCATGTGGACATCTTGATACTGCAGGATTCAGATTCTTAATGCTTAACGCACAGCAGGCAGGAGAAACAAACCAGCGTGTTACGAAGTATCAAGAACGCTGTAGTCAACTGTTCCTTCCACTAGCATGCATCAACCAGCCTAGCCAACAGCAGTTCTAATTGCACAGCTTTGCTCTCCAATCTCATGATCTGAATCTTAGACTAAACTATGCACCCGTGCAGCAACTCTTTTTATTACCATACTATTTTTCTTGTGCAAAATGATTTGGAGGGGGCTACAAATACCCCTTGTTCTAACAAATGTTTTGGACTGAAGGTAAACTTCTGTCGGAGTGAAATATCTGGCATAGCAAATAAAATGTAAATCCACGAAATATTAACCTGTGAGTCGAAATAGGGAATCTTTTCTGTTGTTCAGCCCTTATAAAAATGATACATCTATTATCTCACGAGTTTAAGAGAGATGGATATCTCTGGCGAAGCGTGCACATATTATGAGCTAGAAAAGATCCTTTGCTGCCGGTACTTGCAACATGACAGTGCGATAATAAGCTAATTATTCAGGAGCTGCACCTAATGGGTCTAGAATCAGATGATTAAACACGTTTTGGGAGCCTGGAGGTGAGCGAAGTCAAATAGCTGTCCATGCTTCCACCGGCAACTTGCATGTTAATTAACGGATCACACGATATTATGAATCTGATGCTAACTCCCCCTTCACCCGTGCTGCTCATTTTGCCACCCATAATGCAGGACATGACAGCAGACAGCCTTGTAATCAAGCTCAACTAGTGATGCCCCTTGAGAAATAATTGTTGTTGTCTGCTTATTTCAGCTGTGCAGTTGCTTCAACTTATGTCCCTATATAAAGAGGGAGCCCAGAGCTGGGAAGACACCATCGCAGCAGCTTGACTTCTCTTCCATCCTCCAGCGAGAAGAGGCTTCGTAGCTTCTGTTCCATTCCATTTCCAAGCATGGCCTGCCACCTGAGATCCGCGAGTGTGCCCTCAAGCCCTCGCTCCAACAAAACCAACGTGGAGGAACAGCTCCAGAGCCTGAAGGCGACCATCTCTTCACCCTCCGCGACAGTCCAAACCATCGTTGATGGCCTGTCCAGGCTCGTGAGCATCTACAGCTGCATTGATGAGCTCGCATACTTGCCCAGCACCAGCAGCCAGCGTCAGCAGAGGAAAGCAGTGGAGGAGGAGCTAGAGCGCTCCCTTGTTCTGCTGGACCTCTGCAGCGCCATGCAAGAAAGCTTGGCGGAGCTCAGGGTGCTCGCCCAAGAGATGCTGCTGGGTCTGAAGAGAGGAGACGATGTGGCTGTCCAGGCCAAGGCTCAGTCTTATGCCCGCTTGGCCAAGAAGGTGCAGAAGCAGTTCAAGAAGACTAGCAACAAGGTTGCTCTTGAGGACACTGAAAGCTGCAGGGTGGTCAAGCTGTTGTCTGAAGCCAGAGAGATCGCTCTGTCGATGCTGGAGTCGGCACTGTATCTCCTGTCAAGGGAGATCGTGATGCCAAGCGCCAACAGGTGGTCTCTTGTCTCCAAGGCATTCCAGAAGAAAAGAGTCGCGTGCAGGGAGGAGCAGTTGCAGGTGTTGGAGTTGGAGATTGCTGACCTTGAGAGCGAGGTTCAGGTTGTCTTCAGGAGACTGATCCAATGCAGGGTCTCGCTTCTGAATGCTCTTACCCTGTAGAAAGGTCATGCACCAACCAACCAACTCCAATAGCCTGCGATTAGCATCCACCTTTTAGAGGATTGGCTGATCACCAGAACAATTTTGATGTATATATTGAGACAAAGTGTACAGAAAAATAGTTGATGAAAGAGCAAGATTTCGATCCATATCATGTCCCAAACTGTCTGCTACTATATTTCTTCTCCTAGCTTGACATGGAAAACACAAAACAAATCACCTGAAATTGGGAGCTTCAGCTGAAGTTTAGCTCGAAAAAAATATATTAAGAAGATGCTCTTCATGTTTGGTATCATCAAAGAAATTAGTCGATGAGATGCCCACGTTTATATTCACATGGATGTGCCTCAACAACAGGCACAAGATTCTTGCAAAGTAGATCTTGCTCTCTTTAACCAATAACTTGCCAACCCCAGCCATGAAGTTTAAGTTCGTTCGCAACCAATAATTGATCAGCACTAGAATGAGCTTCCATGCTGATTATTGCTGTTAATAGTTGGAACATGACAGTGCGATTGATCACTTACACAGTTACACCAAATGCTCAAGAAATTTGGATGACACGTTGATCATCTTGCAATCGCCGGTTTCAGAGATTATTCTAAATGCTGACAGCACAGCAGTCAGGCCAAACATGCCAGCATTGCAAGGTGACATGAAGAATAATCATGAATATTGAATTCAAATGTTGCTTCTGTTAATATGCAGCATCCAGCTATCCTCTCTTCATACGATCTGAATCTAACATTAAATGATTAAACTACACAATCGTGCAGGTGATTTTGCTTCCAGTTATCTAGACATCCCATGTTGGCCAGAAGCTCAATAGCACCTTGTCACCGATAAGATTCTTGCTGTCTACAAGGTCAGCGATGCCACTTCTTCAGCTTTTTCATTATATATATAGAGGACAACCATGGCAGGTCGACAGCATTTCAGCAGTTTCCTTTGTGCTCTCTTCTCTTCCATTTCTAGAGGAAAACAGAGCACTTCAGCTTCCATTGAAGCCATGGCCTTCCACCTCAGATCAGCTAGCGTGCCTTCCAGTCCTCGCTCCAATGACGTCAATGTTGAAGAACAGCTCCAGAGCTTGAACACAACCATCTCTTCATCTTGTGCCACCATAGGAACCATGTGCGATGGTTTGAGAAAGCTTGGAGAAATTTACAACTACATTAGTGAGCTTGTGTGCTTACCTAGCAGCCAAGTTCCAAAGCAGAGGAAAGCAGTGGAGCAAGAGCTTGAGTGCTCGCTTGTCTTGCTCGACCTTTGCAACACAATGCAAGAAAGCTTCTCTGAGCTCAATGAAAGCATCCTGGACATGCAGCTGGCTCTCAAGAGAGGAGATGATGCAGTTGTTCAAACCAAGATCCAGTCATACATCCGTATGGCGAAGAAGACACAAAAACAGTTCAAGAATATCAGCAAGGAGTCTGCAGCAGCTGATCAGGAAAGCTGCAAACTGATCAAGGTGATGTCTGAAGCCAGGGAGACTGCTGTCTTGATGCTGGAATCTTCATCCCAACTCTTGTCGAAACAAATGGTGGTACCAAGTCACAGCAAGTGGTCTCTCATCTCCAAGACTTTCCGGAAGAGAAGAGTTGTGTGTGAGGAGGAGCAACTGCAGGAGTTGGAGTTGGACATTGTTGATCTTGAGAGTGGAGTTGAGACTTTGTTCAGGAACTGATCCAGAGCAGGGTTTCTCTTCTGAATGCTCTTTGCTTGTAGATCATACACCAACTGTGATTCCTAGTGATTAGTATCCGACTTTTCGAGGATTAGCTAATCATGAAAACAATTTTTTGATGTATATTATGAGAAAGTGTACATAGATATTCTCAATGAGAAAATCAAAAGTTTTGATCCATCTCATGCTGTCAGTTTTTCTGCTGTTTCCTTTTTCTTGTCCAGAAAATAGTAAACTTTTCTGGTGTTATGAAAAAAAATGGTAACGGTTCAGTCACAGCTAAGCAAATGAAATGTTGCTCAACAGCAGACAGAAGATCCTTGTAAAGTGGATCATGCTCTCTCTCTAAGTGATAGCATGTCAGCTCCAGCCATGAGGCTTAAGCCTGCAGTTGATAATAATTCAAAATCAGATGCAATAACATGTAGAGCACATACAGTAAGCTCCATGCTTATTCTTGCTGCCGGTATTTACAACATGGCAATGTGATTCGGTTAGGCATAATACATTACAAAATTGAACAGCATATGAGTCAGTCTCGGGATTATGAAACCCAGATTCTAAATGTTGTAAACACAGTAGGGAACATGACAACGATGCAAGGAGCTTCGGAGCCTGCAGAAATGAAGCAAGCATTCCTCACTAGAAGCATAAACTGCCAAAGAAACAGCTCGCTCATATTTCCTTTCATGATCACTGTTGTCACAAGCCCTTTTTATGTATTTATGAGATATAAATGTACACAAAAAAAATTCAAGTGAGAAAAAAGTGTCCACATCACTGCTTATGCATGCAATGCGTGAGTATGCTAGATAACACATTTTTGTTTGCTATTCCAAATTCAAATAAATATTATCAGAAAAAAAATATGGTTGTATTTGTTGTGCAGCAGCCAGAATCAAGATGGACATGATAGTCACTCACATGAGATGTGCCTGCTAAACAACAAGCAAAAGATGCTTGCAGAGTGGATCTTGCTCCCCAAACCGACTAGCATACATGCCAGCTCCAGCCAATTGCTATCACACATCACGAAATCTGAGCTGCCTTGCTGATTCCTCCTGCCAGCATGAGAAACAACCAGGCAACGAGGCAGCAACTGTGGGTGAAGCTAGCAGGTCAACCGTTCTTTCCTTGTTTCCTTGCACGTTCACTGATCTCATGATCTAGATCTCAATGTAAACAACATAATACATGCTGCTTATAATTGGGAGATAGCACTATGAGAGCTTCATCAGGCCACATTCAGAGATTCCTCTTGCTCAGGTTGAACATACAGAAAGCATCAACCTGCAGTGGAGACTAGTGGCTATGTCGCAACAGCCCAGCACTTCATGACCAGAGAGATTCTTCTTGTCGGTAGGGTCCACAATGCCATTGCTTCAGCTTCTTTGGTTATATATACCGGGAAACCGTATACCTGGTCGACACCATTGCAGATAATTTTCTCTCCATTCTCTTCACTTCCAGTTTCAGCCATGGCTTCCATTATCAGATCCACGAGTTTGCCTTCCAGCCTTCGATCTGAAGAAATCGACATTGAAGAACAGCTGCAGAGCCTCAAGGAAACCATCTCTTCTGCTACCATTGAGACAATTGTCGATGGTATCAAAAGGCTTGGAGAAGTGTACAACAACATTGAGCAGACAATTTGCTCATCCAGTAGCCAAGCTAGCCTGTGCCGATTACAACAGAGGAAAATGGTAGAGCAAGAGGTCGAGCTCTCCCTTGTCTTGCTCGATCTCTGCAACACCATGCAAGAGAACTTTTCAGAGATCAAGATCAACATCCAGGAGATGCAGCTGGCTATCAAGAGAGGAGATGACTTGGCCCTTCAAGCCAGGATCCAGTCTTACATCCACTTGGCCAAGAAAGCACATAATCAGTTCAAGAAGATCAGCAAGAAGCCTACTTCAGTTGATAAGGACAGCTGCAGGGTGGTCAAGCATTTGGCTGAAGCCAGGGAGATTGCAATCTCCATGCTAGAATCCTTGTCCTATCTTCTATCGAAGCAAATTGCTATCTCAAGTTCCAGCAAATGGTCCCTTGTTTCCAAGGCAATCAAGAAAAGAAGAGTTGTTTGCGAGGAGAAATTGCAAGATACAGAGTTGGTCATTGTAGATCTTGAGAGCGTAGTTGAGACTTTGTTCAGGAAATTGATCCAGAGCAGAGTCTCTCTCCTCAACACTCTCAGTTTATAGATTATGCACCAGCTCCAATCCCTTGCGATTGGTCATAATTTTGTAGCATACCTGTAAATGAGCAACTGTACAGAAAATTACTGAAAAGGTCACAGTTTTGGTCAAACTACTGTTACCAATTTTACTGTTTATGGATCCGCTCAAAAAAGTATTGTTGTCAAGTTTTTTAACAGTTTAATTATGTTAATTTTTAGAATACTCAAAAGATGCTCATCGTTATTGACGCTTAAAGAAGTTAATCTTTGTAATGCTTCAGTAGAGATGTGCATGTTATGTAGATGCCATGTGTTGTCCAAGCAACAAGCAAAGGATCCTCGTGGGGTGGATCTTGCTTCCCACACCTAAAACAAGTCAGCTCCAACACACGAGGTTGAGCGTGTAAGTAGCATGAATTCCGCTGAATAAAGCATCTTTTCAAATTAAGAATTGCACACTGGCTCCATAACACGCTTGTCACCACAAATAATAATTGGTTAGCAATCCACTAAAATGAGCTTGAGCATGCAATTATGTCAAGATCCACCAGTTGAGCTTAACTAACCTGTTGATTATTGCCGCCAATAGCTGGAACATGGCAATGTGATAGCTCATTGGGAGGATAGCTACTGAAATTAAAAAAAAACAGAACTAAGCTGAGTCATGTAACAGACTCCATGTGCTGTAGCCACCTTGCAGGTTTCAAACCATAGTAGTTAGAAAGTTTGGAAAACAAAAAGGAAGAATTATGTTTGTTCACCATCAACATGATGCCATGCCACCTCGCACACTTCTTGGGTATAAATAGGCCTCAAGCTGGAGGCCAGTACACTCAACCCAACACCTGCTATCTCACCTCTCATCTCCACAGCCAACAAACATAAAAGAGCCAGCAACAGCCATGGCTTGCCACCAAAGATCAATCAGTCTACCTTCTAGGCCTGCCTCCAAAGTTGAGGAGGAGCTACAAATCCTTGAGGCATGCACCTCTTCGCCCTCGATGACCATTGAGACAATCTCCAATGGTCTAAGGAGGCTTGGAGACATCTACAACTCCATTGAGGAGATTATGTGCCTGCCTAGCAACCAAGTTTGCTCCTCACAACAGAGGAAAATGTTGGATGGAGAGATGGAACGCTCTCTTGAGCTATTGGATCTCTGCAACGTCATGCATGAGGACTTCACCGAGTTGAAGGCCATCATCCAAGATCTGCAAGTCTCTCTCAGAAAAGCAGATGATGCTGCAATTCAGGCCAAGATCCAGTCTTACTTCCGCTTGGTGAAGAAGGCAAAGAAACATTTCAAGAAGGCTGCAAAGAAGGTTGCCTTTGATGAGGACTGCAGGATCTTGCGGCTGTTGAGCGAGGCTAGAGAGATCACTACCTCTCTTCTTGAGTCAACAGTGCATATCCTGGCCAAGCAAATTGCAATGCCCAAATCATCTATTATCTTGAAGGCGTTCCAGAAGAAAGCTTCAGTTATCTGCGAGGAGCAGTTGCAGGTGTTAGAGTGTAACATCAGAGATATCGAGGATGGAGCAGGACTTCTGTTCAGGAGATTAGTCCAAAGCAGGGTCACACTCCTGAACATGTTTAGTTCATAGATCCTCTAGCTTAGACACTCTTGACATCTGCGATTGTTATCCGCTTTTTAAAGGATCTGCCAGTCGCTATGTACTTTACCATCTGTATAGCACAAATATATATAAAAAGCCCAATGGAAAACAAAATTTTGGTTCAGTTCATGTTGTCAACCTAGTACTTTAGGCATGCTTCAATTTCAAAGGTACCAAGGAAGTGATTTTTACCTTCTCCATGGCCAAAAGGTGCATATGTTCAATGATGAACCTGAACATTATACATTTGTAATACACAAACAAAAACAAAAGGAGGATGTATTTTTGTTTACAAATAAAAAAACTGAACATACACTATTGTGATCAGAAAGCAATATTCTAATAGAGTGTAGCATAATTGTTTGATTTTTCAAATAGGCATGTTGTCTCAACATCTGTTTCACAATGTAATTTCGACACCGTTTTCACCTTATGCATGGATACACCAGCTCCACCATGAAAGGCATATAAACTTATAGTTAGCACACAGCTGATCTAACAGACAACCAATCTATCAATAATTTCCTGAAAACAGGCTGCATCACATGTATCACAAAAGAAATAGATTCCACTAAAGCTCACGAGTAATAAGCTACACACTAATTTGGATTCTTTTCTGCAACAGTTGGAACATGAAAAAAATGAACAGATTTGAGTCTCCTAAAGCAGGAAATTAACATACAAAGCTCATGGCTCCATTTCAACAAGTAATAGAAGAGATGTTGAGGCAACAATAACAATAAGCCTTTAGTCCCAAGCGATTAGGCATAGGATAAAGCTGAAACCCACTATCCATTACATAAAAAATACAACATGCATGTATGCAAGGTTCTCAGATGTAGACTAAACAACCATAGTAACTATTGGTGCCAATAGCTGGAGATGAAAATGTGTCCACTTGCCTTGCTACATGTATCACACTAAGATTTTGAATAGCATGTTGGTGATCTCTTACAATTTCCAGCAGACGCTGAATGATGTGAGCACGGCATGCCAGTGAAATGTTGGATGGAGAAATGGAATGCTATGTTGAGGTACTTGATCTCTGTAATGCGATGCATGAGAACTTCACTGAGTTGCGAGTTGAAGGCCATTGTCAAATATCTGCAAATGTCTCTCAGAAAAAGAGATGACACAGCAGTTCAAGCCAAGATCCAGTCTTATTTCCGCTCGGTGAAAAAGGCAAAGATTCGTGAAGGCTGCAAAGAAGGTTACTTTTGACAAAGAGGATTGCAGGATCCTGAAGCTGTTGAGCAAGGCTACAGGGATCACAACCTTCAACCTAACAGTGCAGCTCCAAGGCAAACAAATTGCAATGCCCAAATGGTTTTTGTCCAAGGCATTAGAGATATGAATAGTCTAACACATGTATATCATGTGACTTGTACTCCAAGTCGTACCTTGACCATATATATGAAAGCCACCCCCCATATTGGCTGTGAGGTGTTCCCTAATTCTCTACACAAGGCATTCCAGAAGAAAATTTTGGTTGGTTGCAAGAAGGGGAAGCTGCAGGTGTTAGAATGCAACAATGGGGATCTTGAGGATGGAGCAGCACACTTAGTCAGGAGATTGGTTCAGAGCAGGGTTGCTCTCCTGAACATTCATCGCACATACATACTGACATCTACAATTGACATCCGCCTTCTATAGGATCCATGTGTCATTGTATACTTAACAGATGTATAGTACAGGTGCACACATAGTTGCTCAAATGGAAAAATAAAAAGTACTAGTTCAGTTTGTTGTACATCTAGTACTTATGGCATACTTATAATATCAATTTGGTTCTATATTACGCTGTGTGGACACACAGAGTCGGGAAGTTCCGTGCCTGTTGAAGAATGAGCCGGCGACTCATAGGCAGGGGCTTGGTTAAGGGAATGGAACCCACCGGAGCCGTAGCGAAAGCGAGTCTTCATAGGGCGATTGTCACTGCTAATGGACCCGAACCTGGGTGATCTATCCATGACCAGGATGAAGCTTGGATGAAACTACTTCCATTTTCTAAAAAAATGTGGTTCAATATTTGCATTGAACATACCACAAATGTGCATAAATTTGAACACACTAATATACAGTCATGAAAAGAATGCATATAATCATCCACCAGAGCCTACAGATACCTTTGTTGAATAATTTAAGTTGACATGAAACCATAGACTCTATGCTGTTTTGCACAAACTTCAGAACTTTGATAGCTCAAAATGTTAAGATTCTATACACATCATCTAATAGCACAGAGCATTCTTGCACATGCAAAAATGCAAATATACAGGAAAAAAATTGTGCTCACTCATCTGTCATTTGAGGCACAGATCTGTAAAATATGTCCCCAGGTCACAGAAATACTTCTTATCAAAAGAATATGTCGGTTTGCTTGGATTGTGCCTTCAGATCCTTTAACTTCTTCAATATGTTGGTAAAATAATCTTGTAAATATTTCTCTAAGCTGAGGATGTCATTTCCATCCACCCCGAGAAGCTGGTAGGTCTCATTCATTGGAGCAGAGAAAACTGTGTCACTTGAGAGCACCTGGTTTAAAGAAATGTTCTATTAGTTTTCACAAGCTATGGTACAGGTTACCATTACATGGACACATGTAGACTGAACAGAAAGGACAACATGATAACCTCTGAAAATGCCAGTCTGTCAGCCACATCATTTGTCCATTGGAAGAACCGTGTCAACTGACGAGTAAATCTCAAGACTGCAACAGGGACAGTGGTTACATTGGCATCTTGCCCAGCTAATCTCTCACACAAAGTAATCACCTGGAGAGGCAAAATAAAGAAAAAAAAAGATGAAGTACAAACAATAAACATAATTCTGAGAAGCATCATTTACAATATCTAGCATCACAAACAAAATGAACTGTATAACAGTTTGAAAGACAACAGTGATACAAACTTAATAATATATGAAGATAGATTTATTGTTCAAAACTTTTCTGGACATACTATGTAATTAATTTCCTTCAAAACGACAGTGTGCAGTTTAATACCTCTTGAGTTGTCCAAGCTCGTGGGCCAGCAAAAGTCATGAGTTTCCTGTTGGCCTTCTCGTTCCGCATAGCTATAAACGTTAGTCGAGCTACGTCCTATAATTTAACCAGAATGTGTCAAAGGAAAGGTGTGGAGAGGTCCAAAAAGAGATTGGTGATCCCATTTTCAAATGGACAAGGAGGAAATATAGACCTGAGTATCCATGTAAGCAATCCGAGTTGGAGCATCAGTTCCCCAGACAGACTTCTCTTCTAGTATAGGCACAGCATATTGCCCAATAAGGCCCTATTGCAACCAATGTTAGACAGGAATTTATTTCTGGATATAACAAGCAAATATGACAATGGCACGATGTATCAACTCGAGGTCATGTCGCCACTTGATCTTTTAATAGTATAGTTCCACTAACAAGGAACTGCCTTTTGTAACCTATCATCATTGTACTTCACTAGGATCATTGACAGTAAGAAAGCGTTTTCTAGCCAAAGACTCAGAATCACACGGAGAGGATCAAATCTACCTGCATGAAACCACACAAACGGATGATGATATAATCCAGACCACTGTCCTGAATGAACTTCTCAGTGCAATACTTGATTTCCATCAAGGGAACCTCAGGATGCTTGTCACAGTTGTGGATGGAATAGAACACATACTTTTGAATTCCCATAGCCTTTGCACACTGTATTAGAGCAACTTTTCCTTCCCAATCTACCTAAATGGAATAACCATCAGCAAGTCTAATCAAGTGATCCATGGCATATATGTTTGTACAATACAAGAGCACGCCATCCTTACGACAACAAAAAATGCAGCCAGATGAAATTCTTCACTACTAAGAGCAATAGAATTAGCTTGAGTAACAACCAGCAAAAACATATTAATGCAAGAATAATATTCAGGACAACAGAGAAGTACAATAATTTGTTACTGTATTCACTGAAATGGCCGTAGCATACCGTCCGGATGGGCTCTTCTGGCCGTCCTGTCGCACAGTCAATGACTGTGTGAATACCAACAAGTGTCGCAGGTATGGTCTCCGGCTTGCTGAGGTCGGCCTAATCAGTTCGAATGCAAAGCACACAAAATTACCACCAACAGCGAAAACAGGTACAATTGCACAGATTGAATAGTGTAGTAGCAATGGCAACCCAAGGTAACCGTACATTGACGACAGTGGCGCCCCAGTCCCGGAGGAAATCTGCGGGCGCCGGGCGCGGCCTGACGAGGCACCTGACGTCGTAGCCCTCGTCCAGCGCCCTCCTGACCACCTGCCGCCCCAGCGTCCCCGTGGCGCCCACCACCAGTATGCTCGTCGGTCGGACGGGCGTCCCCTGCGCAATGCTGGTCGGCGCCACCGCCTGCGCGTTGCAGGTCACCGCCAGCCTGCATCGCGATCCACCTGCAGAAGCAAACACGCACTCTGTTACCCGGGAGGCAGCGCACGACTCGCAGGCGGCTCTCGGGAACGGGAAGCAAAATGGCGGGGGTACCTTTGGTTGCGCGGTGGAGGAGGAGATTCGAGCGGCTAGCAGAGGAGAGAGCGGCGCGGCGGCGCAGGCGGCCCGGGGAAGCGAGCTGCGATGGCAGCGCGGCGAGGCTGGTCGACGCCATGGCGGTGGGCAAGGGGCGGCTGGTGGCGACGTGGCGTGGCCCGCCGCGATGCTTTTGGGGTGGGGAGGAGTGGTGGAGAGGGGATGCGGACCAGCCGATGCCCGTTGCGCCACGTCCACAGCCGTCCCGTCATCCGCTTCCTCCTCCACGTCACCATCCGCTTCGTCTTCCTCTGCCATTGCGCCAGCTCCTCTCTGAACACGTATTTCCTAAGAAATACGCTTTCACTCTGCCAAAGCGTATTCTTTCTTCGTCTAAAGTAGTGTGGAAGGCGGCTGCCTGCTCCGCGCGGTCTCTTCCCGTCTCGGAGCGAGCGATCAGCGGCGTCGCCGCGCGGATCCGAAGCGCGCGCGAGAATGCAGGGCGGATCCAGCGGCATCGTCTATGGCGGCCTCAAGTACCAGGCAAGCAAAGCAGCAGCGGCACGGCGCTTTCTGGAACCTTCTTGAGCGACCTGTCTTAACCCCTTCCTCCTCTCTCTCTGCACTTGCAGGCGCGGTGTATCGCCGACGTGCGCGCGGACGCCGGCTCGACCACCTTCCTCGCCGGCACCCTCAGCCTCAAGGAGGAGAACGAGGTGCGTGTCTCGCCGCGCGTCGCGCCTGGTGGGATTGCGATTCGAGTACTCCTAGTACTTTTTCTGTCAGGGGAAATGGGGTGAGATTTGATTTGGATCTCGAATCCTCTGCGTGCGTCCAAGTAGGTGCACCTGATCCGGCTTTCGCCGGCGGAGGGCGAGCTGGTGTGCGATGGCCTCTTCTACCACCCCGACGAGATCTGGGACCTCAAATCATGCCCCTTCGATCACAGGATCTTCTCCACAGTCTACACGTCTGGTAAAGAACGGAAAAGTTGCCTCTCTGTTCGTGAGCATTGCAATTTGCAAATCTGTAGTGTGTGATTTTCTTGTAATTTGAAAATTTCGTGATGTGAATGCCAGGTGAGGGCTATGGTGCGTCAGTTTGGAAGATGCCAGAGGTCAATGGGCAATCAAACTCACCGCAACTTGACCAGCTCTTTGAGCTTAGTGGGCATAGGGGCAAGATTAGACGGTGCACTCCTGTTTCTGTTGATTTTTGGTTGCTCTAGTGATGTTTGATCTACTTACTGTACTAGATAGATTCTTCCTATGCTTTGAATTTCAGACTTATGTGTCCAACTTTGGTGGCTGAAATGCAAATGTGGGGTTAATGTTCCTTCCTGAACCGCATGGTGTTTATTTGTAGTTATATTATTTTGGCCTCATTTTTGTGACTACATCACTTGTTCGCTACACATGAACATTGAGATAAGAGTATAGTTACTAAGAAAGATGCAATGAATTCTTTCCTATCTAGCATGCTGCACGTGTTTCACATTATGAGCACCAATTAAGCAATACAAGGATTATTTCCCACAGTGCTCGTGAAGGACATAATAGATGAGAATGTTTTATTTCAACTTCTATAGTTATTTCGATATAAATCTTTTAAACTAGTCTCACTTGTTTCATATTCTTAAAAGCTGCTTGTGATATGTGTGTCATCTTTATTCATGGTTCTTGACACCTCTAAGCTGGTTTGCAGTGTGATCTGGTGGCCACTTGGAAAGCATGATAAACTAATTAGCATTGATGACCGAAATATTTTTCTTTGGAGCATAGACACGTCAAATAAATCAGCTAAGGTGTGCCATCATCCTTCTGTTCATCAATATATCATCAGCATACTTGCAAAATACTTTCTCTGTTTTCAAACATTAACTTAAGTACCAGATTATGAAATGTCAAGAACCTACAGACCATCTGTTTATATACTTCATACCTCACAATGGTGTTAATTTGAATTCATACATTACAGGTGATCTCACAAGGATCAGCTGACATGCTTCCAAATTTACGTGGTGGAGCTTGGGATCCACACAATCATAATTCAGTTGCTGCAATATCTGATTCGTCACTTCAGTTGTGGGATCTACGTTCTATGGAGTTAATACTTTATCTTGACCTTCTACTATTTACTATGTTTTTATCTGTAGTTCGGTTATTGAAATGTTGTAGTTATATTTATCTTTAAATGTACCATTCTCAGAAAATCAACTGCAATTGAACATGCACATATACGGGACGTGGATTATAACCCCAAGAAGCAAAACATTATCGTAAGTTCGACACTTTCTTGTTTCCCATATCAAGCAATACTTCATATATATTTACATAAAATGAATATTCTTATGAATTAGCTTTCTGTAGTAACACTGAAGACAACAGCTTTGTATTACCTTCTGTTTCTTGGTTACATTTCAACTTTATTTTGTTATATTTTGTTTGTGGATTTTGTATATTTTTTCTTGCTTCAGTAGTTAAGCATCATGTCCACACTGGGGTATGACATGAGTTGTTGCTGTGTTATTATTAAATAACTGATTAGAACTCTTGATTGTGTTTTACCAACAAATTCATTTTTTATTGGTTCATAATTGCATTAATTTAATCTAGATAAGTCCCAATCCAATTTCATAGAGTCTGCCTAATTGGACACCCGTGTTCAAGTTCAGTAACAAGGACAGCTATTACTGGTTCATTATTGAATTGTTATCAACTTATACTCCTGTGCCCAAATAAAATATTTGCTTCTGATTAGTAATCGATTATACACTTCAGGCAACAGCAGAAGACGAATTTGGAATTCGCTTGTGGGATCTCAGAATGCTTAAGCATCCTCTAAAAGATCTCCCTGGGCACTCACATTGGTATGTACTGTGTAAAAATATACTCAAACTAGAATCTTTCGCTGCAATCTTTAAATGTTTTCAATCTGTTCTGTTTGCATATATGCTGTGAATGTGTACGGTTTGACATTTACCTTCCATCGAACAAGAGCAACTTCATCCTTTTCAGATTTAGATTTCTAGAAATGCTTCGGTCACTAACATTTCCATCGAACAAGAGCAACTTCATCCTTTTCAGAGTTAGATTTCTAGAAATGCTTCGGTCACTAACATGTGTGATTACACAGACCTGTTTTGTCTTTCTTATATCTAGCAAATATCCAGGATTTTATGGTCTCATTATTTTTACAGGACATGGGCTGTTCGGCACAATCCTGAGTATGACGAGTTGCTTCTGGTCCGTCTCACTCCTCCCCTCACATGCAACTTTTTTGTGGGGTTAAAGTAATGATATATTGGTTTTATTCTGTACTGATGACATTGAATCTTTTGTCGAGTGCTGGAACAGATTCAACTGTAAATTTATGATATTGGTTTTATTCTGTACTGATGACATTGAATCTTTTGTAGAGTGCTGGAACAGATTCAACTGTAAATTTATGGTTGGCTAAAGTTAGCAGTGACGATTCTGAATCTGATAGGTCTGTGTTTTCTTTTTTGGTGTGTGTTTGTTATATCATTTTGTTTAAATTTGGGATATTGATGCCTGGTCATTTTCCACAGCCCTTCTGGTTCACCGAATAGGCAAGAAGAACCATTACTCAACTCATATACCGACTACGAAGACAGCATCTATGGTATCCTCCAACCTTCATACTTCACTTATCAATTAGAACTTTGACAAGGAATCACAGGGTTAATTAAAATTGTAGGTATTGCATGGAGCTCCCATGATCCATCATTATTCGCTTCTTTGTCGTATGATGGAAGGGTATGTGCTTGCATCATTTATTACCTTGTGGAACTTTGCCTACATGTTCTAAACATTCATGAGGTTCTCTGATGGTCAGGTTGTCTTGGAATCAGTGAAGCCCTACTTGCAGAGAAAATAAATCTTGCTCGTCTATCTTTTTTTGAATTGTAAGGCGTAAAATATGATTCCTCATTTCCTTTATCTTGTCCTTATTATTACCGAGTTTACCTCATGTCCTAATAAACTGTTCTCTCCCTGCAACCTGCAGGCTTGTTTGTTCATATTTGAAGCCGTGTAACTTTGCCTTGCCATTCTGTACCCTCTTCACAAGCATTTATGTGATGATTCATTTTACTGTTGTAGCAATGGCAGAAATATCGATAACAAGATTGATGCAGAAATCATCCTGGCTGACATAAGGTCTTCGGCCCAATTATTAAAGCCAGCAATGGTCGCAAAAAACCAGATCTAGCTTCAGTTGGAGATAGTACAGCACAGTTGAGACTGTCAGCAGTTTCCTTTCCTGTATCTTCAAATTTTGTTCGCTAGGATTTGGTGTTTAGTTGCTAGAAACTTGGCTGTGAAGATCTGATCTGTATGTTAATAACCGTTGTCCATCTGTCTGAAATATTGTTGCTTACTTGATTTGTAGGATGTTGTATATTTGAAAAGTGTCCATAAAAAGGTCTTGCGTTGTATGATGAGGTGGAGTTGGACTGAATTTGTAAAACCATTCAGAAATTCAGATTACCAGGATTAGTTAAAAAAAACTTTTGTTTTGCATTCGAAATTTCGTCCTTTGCAGGTAGAATTGAACTGAATTTGGTAAAACCACTCAGATTAGCAGGAATAATTTATTTTATGTAATATGTTCTGTATTCAATTTTTTCTTCTTTGGTTGACAGTAGTTGCCCATCTTCTTTGCGAGTTACATGTTCCTATAGTCGGTCCATGCCCAAAAAATGTGTTTAATGGCTCAAATAGGCCATCACATGTGTGCATTCCTCAACTTAGAAAAAAATGTGAGTTTTATTTCCAACGCCCGGGTAACAGCTAGGCAATCCTAGTTCTTTGAATTAATAAGTGAACCATGACCGAAAATTCTTCTGTAGTTGTCCAGGTTGTGCAATATGGTCTGTTAAATCTAAAAACTTTTTAAGATTCCTCATCATATCAAATTTTGTTGTGTATGTATGGAACATTAAATATAAATATAAATAACTAATTACATAATTTGTCTGCGAGACGAATCTTTTGAGTCTAGTTAAGTATCTCTAAGAGATTCTCATATTTTGTTCTCTAAAGTATGGTGTTTGTCAACTCCTAAATTAGTATGAGGAAAAAATATATTACTTTTCTCATCCCGGTCTTATGTTTTGTATCAGAAACTTTAAATTTGTTTCTGAACATATTTAAACCCTTCCATTACATCTTTCTCTTTTTATGTTTTTCTCACTTGGAACTTGGAACCCTATGTTTCTTTCTACTTACTAAACGGCCCGGGAAATTCTAGATGTGCCCTCCTAGGCCGCGCATATATATGCACGCGGATAAAATTTTGTGAGGTTGGGAAAGATGGGGAGAGAAGATGTTAAACTATTGGAGAGAATTTTTTCTTATTTTGCTAAAATAAAAATAAGGATGGAAAAGCCGAACAAACTGTTTTAGATGCTTTTAATCTATGGTTGGACAATAATTACCAAAAATAAATGAACGTGCTACAGTACCCAAAAACTTTTAACCTAGGGTAGACCTTGTTTAGGTCGTGATTTTTTAGGTTTAGCTATTGTAGCACTTTTATTTGTACTTGATAATTATTGTTCAACCATGAATTAATTAGGCTCAAAAAATTTGTCTCACAAATTATAGCTAAATATACAATTAGTTATTTTTTATCTATATTTAATATTTTATACATGCATCCAAAAATCTGATATGACGAGAAATCTTGAAAAAATTTGGGAACTAAACAAGGCCTTAGTTGCCTGCATAAGCTTTTATGCAGGAACACAGTGCTAAAAAGCAAACTGATTCGTATGTAGTAGTAGTTAGTGAGATTTTGATTGTATTACCGCACATTAAAGTTGTTACTAGAAAATTAAGATCTCAACTAGAACATGAAGCTAACTATATTTAACAAAATGCAAGAACCAAACACAATTTTATCAAAGCATGGCATACCCATGTAGGATAACCAAACATCAAGACATTGTTTTATGTTTATAATGGTTTGAGTTATGCTACATAAGTACAATACAGACTAAGACTAGTGTAACCAACCAATTAAACCTATAGCACCCCTTGTCTGATACTCCCTTCAGCCCAAATATAAGTCATTTTAATTTCTCGAAGAGTCAAAATATGTTTGACTAAATTTATATAATAAAATAATAATATTTATGGTACCAAATAAGTATTTTAGATTCTTCATAAATTATATTTTCATAGTGTACCTATTTGGCATTGTAAATCTTTATAAATATCTCTATAATTTTGATCAAACTTAAAATGCTTTAACTCTTCAAAAAAATTAGAATAATTTATAATTCAGAATGGAGAACGTACATCTTATTCTCTCGGATCACACTTTAGGGGTGGACTCCACATGCATTGTTGTCTCCTCCAAGAATATATCGAAGGCTTCAAAGCCATCTAGAGTAATGAGGAACACAATTTTTCACAATTATAAGCAATTTTTCACAATTATAAACATATATCCAAATTATCGCATAACTTCCTTACATTGAGCAGAAAAAATATCACAAAATATATCAGTTCATTGTTTGGTGTCTCCAACCAAGCTAAACAAAAAAGTTTAGCAAAAGCGCGAGCTACTTGGTATGAGCAGGTCCTTGACGTTTGCACTATAGAAGCTACGGCGTGTCGTGATGGCATCAAGATGGCAGTCCAAGCTGGGTTCCAACGAGTACACTTGGAGACTGATTGCCTTGACGTTGTCCAGCTCTGGAAAAGGAGAGGAATGCAACGCTCAGTCATTGCCCCTGTTCTGAAGGAAATTGTGGAGCTTAGCCAAGGCTTACTAGATTTCTCTTTCTCTTTTGTTAATCGAGTTTGTAAATTTGTAATAAAGTAACCCATGTTTTAGCCAAGCAGGTCTCTGAAACACATAGGCTGGAGAGGTGGCATGTAACTCCAGCATGTGTGGATGATCTTGTAATACTTGAGGCCTCGGCCAGCTGAGCTTAATACAAGCTAGCAAGTCACAAAAAAAAACAAAAAAGTTCGTTTGAACAGATCATGTTACCACAGCAAACCGCTATTGTAGTCATCAATTGCAGGACAAATCTACATCTAACTACCTCTATAATGTGTTTTTCAATCTTGGGCGAGCAGCATATTTTTGGAGGAAGGAACCGACTCCAAATGATCTCTTTGTATTTATTATTTTTGTTGGCCGTTGCGCGTCAAAGTGTCATATTTTTCTTAATATCTTTCAGATCTTTCAGACACTTTTTAGTTCCTCTTTGAGAAACTTTTTGCAAATAGGAGAACCATTTGAATCAAACAGTAAAATTAGTTCAGATATTTTTTAGTGATTGCAAAACAATTCTATTCAACCATAATTAATTTTTAAAAGAGACAGTAAAATGTGCCCCATATCTGATAAAAGTTACTAGTTATTAAAGCATATAATTTGATCATGAATAGGGTTCTTGTTTTTATTCTCAAACAGTGTTGATATGATATCAACAAAATGCTTTTTTTGTCTGCAATTCCGATGGGAAAAGGGGCGAGCAGACAACCCGTGTTTAACGACGACACACTCGCCGTACTGTGCTGTGTGCTGTAGCAGTGTAGTACTACCGTCCCTCCCTTTCCTCCGGAGTTCAAACAACCACTGATCCAGAGGCGGGCGGGCCTCCCATGCCGCCACCGCCGCCTCCAGGACCGTCTCACCAGCGCCGTCGCAGCGGCGCCCCCTCGCAGCTCCCCTGAGGGGCACGCCCTCTGGCCGCGGGACATGGTCCAGTCGCGGCGGCGCGGCGGCAACTACCCGTGCCCGCGCCGCGCCGCACTGCCGGCGGCGGGGCTCCTGCTCTTCCTCCTCGCCGCCGTCGCGCTGCTCTACGTCTCCCCGCCGCCGCTCGCCGACCACCCCGTGCTCGCCTCCTCCCGCCGCCGCCGGCCGCCCCATACCCTGGTATCGCATCGCACTAGTGACCTAGCCGCCTCTGTTTTTTTTTCTTCCTCCACATTTCTCGATCTAACTTGACTTGCTTTATGCGTGTGTGCTCTCGCTCGCGCAGCTGAACAGCTCCGGCAGCGGTGCAATGGAGGAGACCGAGCGCCGCGAGATTTCTCATGCTCCGGTAATTATGCGCTTCTCCGGTTAGACTGAGCACAGCAGATCATCACTAGTCTTTATCCTGTTTATTAGTAGAGTTGTGAGTTCAACACTCTGAATACTGAATTACCTCCTGTTAGTGTGACTTGTTAATCAGTTTGGGTGATGTTTGCTCTAATTAGAGTAAATGGATTGGGTTCCACTTCATGTTCCATTTTTTGGCAAATTAGATTGTGACAAGCTATTGGATTATTATTATTTTGTTATTTTTATTCTAGACGATTGAAATTTACTTGCTCTAGTAGATGTTTAAGCTTAACTGGATTTTATTTATGTTGCCATAAAATTATCTTGAAATGCACGGCTCTTATCTTCAGAGCTCCTGCCTCCTGCATCATTGATTTGGTTGCATTTCCCTAAGGCATGTGAAATTTGAGTTTTACTTTTATAATTGACGAGTTCATTACAACATTCTTTAAAATGTAGACGAATGGTTCGACCGTCAGGGATGACCTTTGGGGTTCAAAGCTTGCTAGCAAATTTTATGGGTGCAGCAATTCAAGCAGCAAGTTCCTTGGTAGGCAAACTTTTTGAAATCCACTGTTGGTTGAAATTTGGTGAAGCTGCATAGGACAATTTTATTTGTTCCACAGTTTTACAAGGCCACAAATGCTATGTGTTCAGTTGTAATTAATGCTTTTGAATTTCTGCAAATAGTTTTGACTGTATCTCTTAATTCATTTAACATGTAGTTATTGTTTCAAAATTGTGTAGATTCAAATATTACTACCCAACCAGACCGCTATTTGATGATTGTTACAAGTGGAGGCCTGAATCAACAGAGAACAGGGGTAAGCATGTGCTACATTGTTTTTTTCCCATAAATAATTTCCACATGGATGGATAGGTGTGTAGGACAAAGCATGTGTTACAACCTTGTTATACATGTTACAACCTTGTTATACATGTTACAACCTTGTTATACATGTGTTACAACATTTATGGTCTCATTGCCCTCTAATTATAGTAAACTGTAAAGCTCTTGAATTTGTACTGAAATCTGCTCCAAATGGTAGGATTATTTTCTGATGTTTCCCTGTGCTGGGTATCCAAACTCTGAAGTGATGCAACAAATATATTGCCAAGTGGCTAGCTAAACTAACACTAGATTCATTTATTTTACAAAGAAGCTAATGTTTTGTATCATATGGTCTGCCAACTTTCCTTTGTTTATATAATTTGGAACGATGTTTTCTTTTCCAGGCAAAGCATGATACATACAATCAATGTGAATATGTAATGGCCCATATCCATATACAGAATTAACTGTGTAAACTTGGATCATCCTTTTATGGATCATGTAGTCCTTAACTTAAAACATACTCCTTCCGATCCCAAATATAACATCATCCAGCCTTGTCCTAAATGCACCAAATGTAAGTCAATGATAACTTCAATACATCTGTCTGCTTCATTCTTCCATGTCTACCCCTACTTAAGTGAACACTAATCAGTGCAATACACTTACCACCCATCTTAACTCTAGCAATGATTGATTGGCAATATAGTCATTGTAATCCACCTTAATTCTTGTGCCCCAGTCCAAATGGACTTATATTTGAAATCAAAGGAAGTTTAGAACCTCAATGTATATATATAAACACTAGAAATCATGTGCTGATGCTTATAATATCCATACTGTTGCTTACTAGAAGTATATAGTGTCAATCCTCATGAGTCCTGACTAGTGCCTGGGAACATGTTGAACCCTTGAAATTTGAGGCCCGCCTGCAGGAGTGATTTTTTATGCTTTAGGGATAATTGTAATACTTATATGCCTTTTGGTCCCATGCTTGTTGTTATCTTTATATAGACCTAATTAGCATGCGCAGTGCACTTTCAGATAATTGATGCTGTTGTTGCTGCACGTATTCTAAATGCCACACTTGTTGTTCCCAAACTAGACCAAGCATCCTTCTGGAAAGATTCCAGGTTAGTTTGGAGTGCAAAGCACTTCTATGCCAGAATCTTCTAAGGCTTCTTGTGTTTCTAAGATGACTAAAGTGCTTTTGGGTTGTACTTAATACAACTTTTGCTGTAGCAATTTTTCGGATATTTTTGACGCCAACTGGTTCATCTCATCCCTATCAAAGGATGTAAAGATTGTGAAAGAGCTTCCACATATAGGAGGTAAACTTCGGGCTCCTCACAGGATGCGTGTTCCCCGAAAATGCACTGAGCGGTGTTACTTGAACCGTGTGTTGCCTGCACTCCTTAAGAAACATGTAAGTCATTGTATTGTAGCTGCGTTTGTTAATTTGTTACCAAGATACATAAGTTTTATATATGCTGTTATCTTGTGACTTAACCAATTTTATCCACTTGTGTATATATTCCTCGAGCTATATATATGAGATATTTACTCATTAAACTCCACGAATATATGAGGCTTTTTTCTGTGGCTATTTTAGATATTTTTTACTTTCTATAATTTTGAGTATTAAGATATCAGTTCTTTCACTTGATGCAGGTTATCCGATTGACAAAGTTTGATTATAGATTAGCAAACAGGTTGCAAACTGACTTGCAAAAGTTGAGATGTAGAGTCAACTATCATGCATTGAGATTTACTGCTCCAATTCAAGAGATGGGTGAAAAACTAATACAAAGAATGAGGGAGAGGAGCGAGTATTTTATTGCTCTTCATTTGAGGTGCACTCATATAATACTCTCATGTTTCAGATCACATATATCATTTCCTTTTTCTGCTAATAATTGAGAGGAGGATGGGCCTAATGCAAATAACATAGTTTCTTACTTTCTTTGTATAAGCAGATTAGACTTGAACCCCATTTAGAGATTAGAAGCTAGAACATTGGGAGCGCTTTCATCACCTGAGCTAGGGTGTGCAGGATGTCGATATCCCTCTTGTGTCAATCTGGCCTCAGCCTCTTTTCGGATTGTGGTAGGTGTAGCACATATCATGAAGTCAGAGTGACAACTTAAGGAGGGTCCTGAACTTCTGACTTGGCAGTTTGTCTTATCAAGGCAGACGTGTATTCTGTAGAATGATATTGCCTGGACACAATAAATGCTAGTGCAATGATAACCTTTGATTCATAGCTACCTAGCATCATTTGGCCAATAGGACCAGTATGGTAGTGGTAGAAGTACATGTGTGATCAGTTATCTTAGTCTGAAGTTACAGGATTTTTTATTTTTTATGACTACTTACAAATACCTTTTCCCAGTGCATGTAAGTTTTCTTTACAGCTCGTATTCTTGTCCCTTCCCTAAACATTATTCCTTTTGCAATGTCAGATTCGAACCTGATATGCTTGCCTTTTCGGGGTGCTATTATGGTGGTGGAGAGAAAGAGAGGAGAGAACTTGGTGCTATAAGGAAGAGGTGGAAAGGCTTGCATGTATGTATGCTATTGTGCTATCATATGATAGGTGCCTTGGAAAACCAAGATCGAATTTCCTAATGCAATGTCTGCTGTTCTGTATTTCAGCCTAACCCAGAGAAGGGAAGAAGGCAAGGTAGATGCCCTCTAACTCCTGAAGAGGTGGGTCTGATGTTGAGAGCCCTGGGCTACAGAAAGGATGTCCACATCTATGTAGCTTCTGGAGAGATATATGGAGGTGCAAGGACTCTGGCACCTCTTAAAGCTCTCTTCCCCAATCTCCATACAAAAGAAACAATATCTAGCAAAGAGGAGCTGGCTCCATTCTCTAAATATTCTTCTCGCATGGCTGCACTTGATTTCATTGTCTGTGATGAAAGTGATGCTTTTGTGGCTAACAACAACGGCAACATGGCTAAAATTTTGGCTGGACGAAGGTATCCGTTGCTTGACTTGCTTCACTATTCTTACTTGTATAACCATGTCATTGGTGGTTTATTACATGCCCTGACCATATTTCCTGCCCTCTGCAGGAGATACTTTGGGCACAAGAGAACGATCCGACCAAATGCCAAAAGGCTCTATCCCTTATTTTTGAACAGAGGAAACATGTCATGGGATGCATTCTCCTTAAAAGTACACATGGTTCAGAAAGGATTTATGGGAGAGCCCAAAGAGCTGAGGCCAGGGAGGGGAGAATTTCATGAGAACCCCTCTACCTGCATCTGTGAAAGGACTGATGGCAAAGCAGTAGCCAGAGCCAAATCTCAAGATGATCAAGTATTGAATAGTGGTGCTGACCAAGGCAAAGGCATTGGTGAGCCAGTTGTTCCTAATCGTACTGACGAAGAGGTGGGCGAACCTGACGATGACGAAGATGACCCAGCAGAGAGAGAGATTGTTGATGCTGAAATGGACGACGATGTGTTGGTCGGACCAGAGGATCCTGAGCTAGAACAGATTCTTTCAGACTAGTATCCGGCATCAAAGATGTTTGCACAAACTAATTTTTGGCTTGAGTGATTGACGAATTTTGCCCCGCCCCTCTAGATTGTACATACTTTTTGCGATGTAAATGTACGTATACATCCGATCTACTCTAGCTTAGCTCGCAGCCTTCTTAATGGTCCCTTTTGTAACATTTGTGGATTGTTATAGCTTGTATCATGGGTTTTGCTTTTGTGTAGCAACTCTTTGATGCCCTTTTTGTGTAAGCATCTTAGGGCATGTAGAATGTAAGGTGCTTACACACGGATAATTAAGGAGAGAGAATGTTGTTATACCATTAATAATTGATATATAAGTTAATTGATTAGGTACATTTGGTCATCTTGTTAACACACGTTAAACATTGGTCTTAAGTACCATTTGAGTTTTATATTTTAGTAGCTATTCTTCATATCGAACGCCTGAAATGAATTTCCAAAATATGATACTTAGCATCTTAGGATCTTATCCATCTTCTAAGCATCAGTTGTGAGTGTCTGGTGAAAAAAAAAGGGTTATACATGCTGTGCAGCAGGTGCAATTGTGTAACCGAATAGTGTTGCCTCATGCCTGTGCTGTGAACCAGCATAGCCTATCAGTAATGCCTGTTTCCCTGCCCGTTGGGAAACTGGCAAAGAGAAATCAAATTGCTTTTCAGAGTGCTTCTCTTGTTCAATGCTTGGTGGCTAGATACCTAGCAAGACAGTAATGATCAATGGGAAACTGGCAAAAAGAGAACCGTGAACCAGCATATTCCTATTGGGAAACTGGCAAAGAGAAATCATGAAATCAAATTGCCTTCAGAAGTTCAGAATGTTAATTACAATGGAGAAACAGTATGAAATTGCAGTTCCATTTAGAGGTGATTCATTCGGATAGATGATGAGTCATTCAGACAGTGGATGCCATAATATAATCTAACTGACTCCAAATGTAATCTGAATTCAAATGAAGCCTTTGATTACCCTCATAAAAATTCCACTTAATCAATACAAAGTCTTGCTCTCTCGCTCAAGTTCAAATTTCACAATGTTGCTTTTTTATTAAAGCTCATCAATGCATCATTTGAATTAGCAAGTAGAGACCAGGTGGATGTATTCTATAGTACCCCTTTTGTTCCAAATTATAATAAGAATTTGATCAAACTTGAAATATTTTAACTCTCAAAAAAAAGTTAAAGAAAGTTGAAATAACTTATAAACAGGGCCTTTTCTGCAACGTTTTCTCTCTCTCTCTCTCTCTCTCTCTCTCTCAAATTTCTTTAACTTCCGGCGGTATCGGATTCTCCGATCCATCGCGCTGCATATTCGCTACGTGCCGAACTGCCGATCGATCGAGCTTCATATTATACCAACTATAGCCGGGACCAGAGAAGACCCTGCTGCTTTCCCATCTCTCATTTGCATATCCAAAACGTACGTCAGCTAGTGCGGCCGTTCGGGTGCCTATGGCGGCGCCAAACCACGTCGACCACCACCAGCCGGCGGCCGGCGCGTCGTCGTCGGATTCTCCAAAAGTTGGTGGCCACGAGCCAAGTGTCGTATCGCCAGATGATCGTAATCCGACTCGACTCCTTGGGATGCCGATGGCCGCGCCGAATCAAGTCGATCAGCCCCAGGCTGCTGCTGCTGCGGCGGCGGCGGCGGCCGGGGCGTCCGTTTCTTCTGCCACCGCCGGCCACTGTCCGGGCGTAGCGCCAGATGGCGACGACCTTACTCTAACCCTAACCAAACAATTTGCCACAGCAACTCTCGAGACGGCCGCCGCCGCCGCCGTGGCGAATAATAAGTCGTCGCCCGGTGTGTCCGAGTCGTCGCCTCCTATCCGGGCGAGCCTAGACACGCCGCCGGCGGCGGCGGCGGCGAAGCCAGCAGGCAGCCGCGCCGAGCGCCGGGCGCGGCGGCGCACGAGGCTGCACCTCATCCGGGTGCCCACGGACTACCTGCGCGCCGGGCAGGAGAGCCGCGACCGGAGCCGCAGGCGGGAGCTTGTCCGGCGATGTGTCGGCAAGCTCTTCGATGTCCACGAGGACCGCGCGAGCGAGCGAGGCATCTCCGCCATGATGGCTCGCCTGACCACGACGCTGAAGTCGGCGTCTGTGGGTGGAGGTGACGCCGCTGTCTCTGCCGCGGCGTCGTCGCCTGAGCATGCTGGGCTGGCGGATCTGCTCGAGAAGATGGCGCTTTCGAAGAAGCGTTGATCGAGGATTCGAGGTAGGCTGCTCGGTGTCTCTTTTTTTTTTTTGATAAGGCCTTGTTCAGTTCCTATTTTTTTTTGTTTCAGCTAGTGTAGGATTTTAATTTTTATTTAGTAAATATTGTCCAATCATAAATTAATAAATTTAAAAGATTCGACAAACTGTACAATTAATTTTTATTTTTATCTATATTTAATACTCTATGCATATATTATAAGATTTGATGTGACAAAATTTTTTGAAAAGTTGTTAGTTTCTAGGTAAACTATAAACAACATGTTCGTCTCCTCCTGAAGACCTGAACCATCCCAGTCCGAGAGCGATAAACTACTGGTTTTTATGATGGGCCGAACAGAAGTACAAAAGAAGTGGGCCGTGGTAGCAGAATTGAATCCAATTTGGCCCACTGTGGTAGTATCTTTGTTACTTTGTGAACAACATTGTTGGTTTGGCGGGCGTTTAACATAGCGGATTGATAGTGACAATTTAATTTTGTGTGACCCTGAGTCTCCGTCATCATCATTATCTAACTCCAGTGCCAACCACGTTTGTCCACCTGCTCCAAATCTATGTACGAACCTAATAACCCATTAAAAATATTCCTTGCTCAAAATAGAAAGTTTAAGGTTCGCGTGATTTTAAGTAGTAATTATATATGGAATATTCATAAAATTTTACAAAATTTTGAAATTATAACTGTACCTCCAAGGGAGAATATGGTGATATTCGTGCCTGTCGACGCCCAAATCCATATCATCATTATTTATTTCTCTCCGTCTTTAAAATCTTATTCATACTCGTTGGACAGTGATCAAGACATCAAGTTAACGAAGGAGGTGCGCTTTGAGTTCAACTACTAGCTTTTATCACTATTATGTGCAAATATGTGTGCTATACATATATGTGGGCTCCAAATCGAAGTTGAACCCTTAATGGAAACCTCAAATTCACTCCTTCAAATTTTAGTAAATTGACTAAAATTTGTTGAAAGTTTCTCATTACAACAACTTGCTACTTTTGTACATATTGATACGAGTAGATCTTTATAAGTGACTCACATTAAAAGACGGACCCCATGGTTTCACATTCACACCTAAAAATTTGTGCAAAACAGTTGATTTTTTCTTTAGAGATGACTTAGCATAGAAGCCCACATCTAAAAAGGCAGAACCTAAAACTTAAAACCTCGTGTTCACACTTAAAACTTAAAAATTTTAAGTTGATGCACAAATTAGTACTTAATACCTCATGTTCACACCTTAACTAATGCACCACTTGTACACCATTGTTCACACCTAAAAATTTGTCACATTCACACCTAAAAATTTGTGCAAAACAGTTGATTTTTCTCTTTAGAGATGACTTAGCATGGAAGCCCACATCTAAAAAGGTGTGGACTTGAGCAAGTATATAGATACATGTCTCATAGTTGGATGAGAAATTTTGTTGCCATTTAAATGATGTATGTATGACTACATTCATGTATCTAATTGCACTTCAAAAATGCATAAAAGCTATAATTCTATACAGCTACGGTGAAAATCATTTAACCATTTAGTCGGTTGCCTGAACCGTCTAAACTCTAAACGAAAGATTACTAACTGTTTAGAGCAAGGCCATAAACCGTCTAAACTCTAAACGAAAGATTACTAACTGTTTAGAGCAAGACCAATAACTTTGACTATAAGCCAAGTCCACATCATCTTGAGACAACATAAGAGACAAGTAATACAACAGCTTGGCTGTATAAAAAATATTCATGCATTTAAGTCATTAAGACTTGGTGATCAACACTAAACACATCTCTGTAGCTACTTGTGTTGCTGGCACACTCAAGTCTATGGACATGCTCACAAATAAATCAAACAAGGTGTCAACTGAAGCAAAAATAAGCAATAACATAGTTCACTGGTAAATATATAATGGCTCTTACAACCAAGTTCACAACATTAGATAGACTAAGGACACACAAACATAAAAGCTTGAAGAACAAAACATGGTCTGTAGTGGTGGCAGCGCCGTCTCTCACTTTGACTGACGAGACATCCGATTTGGCTAGGGCTATCAGATCGAGATGGCAGATCCTTTGAACAAGTTGGAGGAGAGGCCTTAAATCGTCCCAAAAGAAGACGATTCGACTTTGGGAGAGTAGGATTTGTCTCGCCCACGGAGCTAGAATCAACGATTTAGGGCCATGCGAAGAGGATTTTGCGCGCTCTTTTACAAGATGGAAAGGGGGGCGTGGATTGCTGCGGGAGGGAGAAGAGAGGAGATGCACACGGGACCGAGAAAGGCTCACACCCTACATTCCTAATCGACTAGCTCGACGCTAAATCGGCTCTGCGGCGTGATTTCTCGTGCTGCAGCTCGGCGCAAGATGCGTCGACCAGCTGGTTGTCTCCTCCCCCTTTTTTTTCCTCCACGTAAGATTTTGCTAAGTTGGCTTAACTAGCCAAGTGGCGTGACCTTATTGTACCTCCTCTTAGACTGTCTCTAACAGACTTGGCAAACGGCGAGGCAAACGCAAAATGAGTCGCCTCTCTCCACAGTGTTTTAACCGAAAGAAACACACTCCAACAGAAGAGGCAAACATGTAAACCATTTTGCGTCCTGGGTGAACCAGAAGGCAAAAATGAGTCGCCTCTCTCCTCGACGCAAAACTGGATGAAGCTGACGCCGTCGAGGTCCTGCTCCCTCTCTCCCTCCCTCCTTTTCTTCTGCCCCCACTTCCACTTCTCCTAGCCATCTGGCTCGCCGCGCGCCACTGGTTCCTGCCTCCGTGCGATTCGAGGAGGCTGGTCGGAGCGGCCCGCAGACGACGACGGCGAGGCGCGAGCGTGGTGCCGACGAGGGGCGGCCAGGCGGGCTCACAGATGACGACGGCGAGTCGCGACCACGGTGCCGGCAGGGTGCGACTAGGCGGGCCCACAGATGGAGGTGATAGGCAGGCGCTCGACGACCTCGGTGCTTGATAGCTCGGCGGGGAGGATGGCGAGATGCCAAGATCTGCTCGGCGGGGAGGGAGGCGCTCCCATCGTCGCTTGGAGATGTCGCAGGCTCGCAGCCATGGCGTCCCATCCCCACCGGTGGAGAGAAGAAGGGAAGAGGCGGTGTGGGGCGTGGCTCACGGGGGAAGAGAAGAGGATGCGTCTGCTGTTGGAGAAGAGGAGTTATGAGTTCTGTATTCTTTTCCTGTGCGTTACCCAAATCGGCGAATGCGTCTTGTATTTGGGTCATATCTGTTGGAGACAGCCTTAGCGATTAACCTAGATGATAACACTGTTGGGAACTGTGACAGCCTCGGGGGCCAACGCAGGCTTTTTGGTTGGGACTTGGGTGGTCATAGCACTGAACTGCTGAATCAGGAGACTTCACGGTCGGCAATAGTTTCGGTCAGTGAGTTTCAAAACATTGGGGCTGCTGCTGCTAACAATAGGCCTCACCCCATGTTCTGTTCGTCCTCTCAAATTTGACTTTTCAGTTCAATACTTCAATCCAATGAACAAGTAGCACTCTGACCTTCGTAACCCAGCGAAGTACTAGTTGCAAAATACTCCTACTATTTATATATTTCTTCATTTTGCTTAGCTAAAAAATTATGATAAAAAATATTGTTCGTTGATTTATTATGAGAGAAAAACATACTCAAATAACATATAGATTCGGCTGATAAGCTTAGATAAACGGAGCTAACAAGGGTAAGTAAGTCAAATCGAAAGGGGTCCGATGCTTGTCACAGTTGTAAAAATCCTTGTTGGGTTCCTCTTTTTGCCCGTGTCTGCCATTACTCCTGCTTTGCGTGCTGCTCAGCCTCTCTGCAACTGTAAGCTCCCAGGTACCATACCGCTACTATGCTCTTGTGATCCACTCCACTGCTCTGCTTGTGTGCTTATATTGTATTTATATTACTGTAAATTCCTAGGCGATCCTTGCTTTGCCTAGCTAGCTCGATCAACCTCTTGTCCTGTGTCTGGAAGCTTTCTGCTTTCACCCACTCCAGTCCAATACACTGTAACTTGAATTCCTCTTGTGATGGAAATGGAAGTGATCAACAAATCCATGCGCTCGATCCTACTGCAAAACTCAGAGTAATCGACCGTACTTGCTCGGTGCTCTAGCAAGGCAGTAACAGCCCGTGAGCATGGCATGGCATGGCAGCTGTCCTGCTCTGCCTACCGGAGCAGCAGGGGATGACATGAGAAGGTAGAAAATTCCACGGATCACATGCGTGACGACGACTGTTCTTTGCCGTCCTCTCTGCATGATCGGCCATGGCGGATGAGAGAGAGAGAGAGAGAGATCTCGGCGAGATCCAGGAAGACGAGGCCAAAACACTTTCCCCAATTGCCTTGCCAATTGTCATCGGCATCGGCCTCCAGAGTCTCCACTCTTCACCAAACTTTTCGCCTCACGATGCCGTCGTCGAGACGAGACGATGGCGACACGCGCTATGCGCGGCAGCTGCCGGCTTCCACGTGTCCATGCCTCTCTGGCTCTGGGCGGCCGCCCACCACCGTGATTTGCCTTGCCATACTTAATTAGTGTAGAGCTCGGATTAGCATCTGATACTATTCTGATTAACAATGGCAACATCGATTGCCAGTCATTGCTGAATCATGATGTTTGCAAGGGCACCAACTATAGTCTACCAGTACTACTACTTTAACCAAGAATTCCAACAACACCTCGCAGTGTGGGCTTAACAATCATTGTCAAATCTATCCAACTGCCGAAAAAGAAAAGAAAAAAGATTCTTCGTTTCCTGCTTAAACCAAACTTCGGATAGGACTGGCCGACGCATTCAGATATTCCTTTTCTTTGACACGCACTCATTCAAATGGTTCAGATCTTTTTAGGTTGTCTTTGGCAAGATTTTTGTTGGAACTTCTTCACTAATAATTTAATTAAAAGCTCTATAAATTTTAAATTATAAGTCATTCCAAAAATCTTGAAAAGTCAAAGAATCTTAAGTTTGACTAAAATTGTAGAGAGAATTATAAATATTTTTGACATCATGAAAATATAATCGATAAAGAATCTAATGATACTTAGTTGATATTATGAATGTTATTCTTTTATCATATAAATTTGGTCAAACTTGAGATGTTCTGACTCTTCAAGATTCTTCAAATGACTTATAGTTTAGGATGAAGAGAGTATACATGAGAACGGCCAGAAACTATGAAGCTATTTCTCTTTCTTTTACTACAAGCCTGAATCGTCAAAATATGGTTTTTCTCAGGCTTTACCTTATTGGAGAAGTCAAATCCTTGTCAAAGAGAGCCTAAGGTTGGAAACAGTGACTGCATGTTGATGCTAAAATTAAAATCGTAAGGTTCTGTTTGCATCTCTATAGATATAGTTATTTGATAATATATAGTTCTCTTTGGATACAAACATATATAGATAATAGCCTAGCTAATTGTTAACAACCATTCCGCTAGACTAAATCGGGTAATGAGACATTAGCCACCTAACTATTATATCATATAATGAATTCAAACAGGGCCTAAATCAGGGTAGGAGTCATCACTGACACTTTGATCAGCCTAACTTTAGGTACGTACTCACAGATGAAACACGGCTCTGTTGAAGGCAGGATCGGAGCTAATAGCGTCATTTAGAACGGCTTTCGGTGCAGCCACAAGCCAGCGAGCCACTTCCGATCTTCGCCATCCCTGCAGCGGACAGCAAGCACTCACAGTCACAGGTGTGCACTGCCGACCAACCACCAAGAATTGAAGACGCGGACGCCCTCAATATTCAGCGGACTGCCAGAACGGACGCCATTGCCGCCCTCCTCCTCGCTCCATCTCCTCCTCCTCCTTGGCTTCAACTCCACTCCTCCTCGCATGCTTGCTTTCCAAACCAAGGGATAACAGATAACATAACCGCCGCCCGTCTACGCGCCCGCCTCCACGTACGCCGGCCGGCCCATCCCAACTGCACCCAGCAACAGCTAGTGGAAGACGAAAGGGCTTGCTCGGTTGCTCCGTCCATCATCCATGGGCAAGCTTAGGTACTACTCCTGCTCCTGTTGCTGCTAATCGCATCCATGTGCTTAGGCAATGCCGCCATTACTGCTCCTAGATTTATCAGCCAGTTTCTCTCTATATATACACACATACACACACTCACATCACATGCCCTCATCTCTCGTGGTGCCGTACGCATCTCTCTGTTTGAAGCTGTAGGAGCCTCTGTGCCTGCTGCATGGGCCCTCCGCGGGCGGCCTCGCCGGCCGGCGCGGCCGTCGACGCCACCGCCGGCGTCACGGTCAAGGTCACCGACAGATATGTGAGTAGTCCCCGTCTCTGCCCGCTTTTTTTTTTCTTGTTGTGGGGTTGACGTCTCACCCGCGCCGTTCTGCCACGTGGATGGGGATATACTGAGCCGGGTGCGAACTGCACGCGCAGGTCGAGATAAAAAATGGCATCTTTGAGCTGACGCTGTCCAACCCGGACGGCATCGTCACCGGCGTGCGCTACAATGGTGTGGATAATCTCATGGAGATTCTTAACAAGGAAGACAACAGAGGGTACCGTTTCTGTTTTTTTTTTTCTTCTTCCTCTGCCTGTCCTCTGGTTACTTTATTCTTCATTACTATGATGACTTTTTCAGTCTCTCGTTTTGGTTAGTTCAAGAGATTGCTACTAGTTGGATCTTTGGCACAGTTAACACTGTTCTATGTTCTTCACTTCATTAACATTTCTGTTGTGACAGAGCTGACAAATTGCTGCATGTCGTGTCAGGTACTGGGACCTTGTTTGGAACCCACCAGGACAGAAAACTGGCATCTTTGATGTGTAAGAGCTCTCCTGATTCAAAGTTCAGACTAGGCTACTGCCTCCCTATGATTTCATTTTGCTTCTGATTCAGACAAAAAAATCCCAAATGAATCTGAAATGGAGCACTCTCATTCAGGATCAAAGGCACAGAATTCCGCATCATATACCAAGATGAAAACCAGGCTGAGGTATCCTTCACCAGGAATTGGGATCCTTCCCTTGAAGGAAAAGCTGTCCCCTTGAACATCGATAAGAGGTGACTGATGCACAAGTATAGGAATCCAGCTATCTCACCAGTTCATTTCAACAGGCCAAGAAAAGCATGTTCAACAGAGCAAGTGTTTCTGTGCAGGTTCATCGTTCTCCGTGGTTCATCCGGGTTCTACACCTATGGAATCTATGAGCATAAGGAAGGATGGCCTGATTTCGGCTTGGGAGAGACAAGGGTGGCTTTCAAGCTGCGGAAAGACAAGTAAGCCTAGTTACTGGTTTTTCTTCTTGTTCACTGAATGTCTGAATGTTGCTGTCCACTGAAACCATATATGCATTGGTGTAATTGCAGGTTTCATTACATGGCACTGGCTGACGACAGGCAGAGAATTATGCCAATGCCTGACGACCGATTGCCTCCCCGAGGCCAACCATTAGCATACCCTGAGGCTGTGCTCCTTGTGGACCCAATAAATCCTGATCTCAGAGGGGAGGTAAGATGGCCTGACAGAGATAAAGATGATACATGCTGGTTATCCATGGTAAGTATCTGAACGTCGCTGATAATGTTTGTCAAGGTTGACGACAAGTACCAGTACTCTTGCGAAGACCAGTACAACAATGTCCATGGGTGGATGTCATTCGATCCTCCAATTGGCTTCTGGCAGATCACTCCGAGTGATGAGTTCAGGACAGGAGGACCCCTGAAGCAAAATTTGACTTCTCATGTTGGCCCCACTATGCTGGCTGTAAGTTCAATCATCATCATGATCTGGAATGCACAGAGTCTGGAATCTGAACCAGCGCTCAGATCATTCGATGATATGACATTTATTCTTCTGAATGTGTTCCTTCATATGTTTGCAGATGTTTCTTAGTGCACATTATGCGGGGGATGACCTCTCACCAAAGTTTACGAATGGAGAATACTGGAAAAAGGTCCATGGACCGGTATTCATGTATCTTAATTCTAGTTGGGATGGAAGTGACCCAACTATGCTATGGGAAGATGCAAAAGTTCAGGTGATAATATTTCAGACACATAAGCGCTTGAGGATAGTACAGGTTTATTTTCACTCAGAAATTCAGAATCAGTATAGGGACACTCATAATGTACTGGGTGGGAAAACTCTAAGATTCTCAATTACAAAGGACTGAAGGAGTAACTACTGCAGTGCTGCCTAGTTATCTATTCTGCATGTTATGAGTATTACCAAACTGTGGAAGTCACTTTGTTTTCTTTTTTGTTTTGCCTCGCGTAATCAGATGATGATTGAGAAAGAAAACTGGCCATACTGTTTTGCACTTTCAGAGGATTTTCAGAAGACAGAGCAAAGGGGTTGCGTCTCTGGTAGATTACTAGTCCGAGACAGGTATCGTCAAGGACTACCACTTTCCAGTCTTCACAGCAACAAGTTTAGGAATTTTACATTACCCTGGTATATATATAAAACCATTGACTTTTCTTAACCACGATGTCAATTAGGTATATAGATGATCAAGACCTTTATGCCTCAGGAGCCTATGTAGGCTTGGCGCTACCAGGAGAAGCTGGATCCTGGCAAAGAGAGTGCAAGGTAAATCAGCATGCCATGTACATCACTCCCGGTTTCTGTTCACAGAATGAGTTGTGTTGTATTGTACTATTAGAGTACAAATTTTATTCTCACATATTGCATTGCTACAGGGATACCAATTCTGGTGTAGAGCAGATGTAGATGGGAGCTTCTACATAAGGAACATTGTAACTGGGAAGTACAACCTGTATGCGTGGGTTCCGGGTTTTATAGGGGACTACAGATTAGATGCTACACTGACCATATCTTCAGGTAAGCATCTTCAGTTAGCATATGCATTCCTCTTGCAGCTTTTAATTTTTTTCCTGAGATATTCTCTATGCAGGGGATGATATTTATTTGGGTGACCTTGTGTATGAACCGCCAAGAGACGGGCCGACTATGTGGGAGATTGGAGTACCTGATCGATCTGCCGCTGAGTTTTATGTTCCTGATCCTAACCCCAACTATGTCAATAGATTGTACATCAACCATCCTGCAGATAGGTAAACTGAAACTGTAAAGCTACATGCTGACTTGTTTTTTGTTGAAAGCATCAAGTCATCATTAGTTCTCATCATATTGTGTTCTTGGTTGGCCATTGCAGATTTAGACAATATGGACTTTGGGAACGATATGCTGAACTATACCCTAACAGTGACCTGGTATACACAGTTGGCCAAAGTGACTATACCACCGATTGGTTCTATGCTCAAGTTAACAGGTGATGTTTTTCCTGTTTCTTTTGTGAAAACAAACATAGCTATGAATTATTGCTTCTGCCTGGAACTAACATCTGTGGCGGTCTCCACATCAGAAAACTTGATGACAACACTTACCAGCCAACAACATGGCAAATAAAGTTCAACCTTGACAGTGTCAGTCCAAGCAGCACCTACAAGTTCAGAGTGGCTCTCGCGTCTTCTGCACTCGCTGAGCTGCAGGTTATTTCAGAAAGAAGACTTTGCTCTTTATTTCCTATCTGCATTCCTGTCTTCTTTCGTCAGATGTCATCACTGAAACACCTACTCCTGCATGATGAATCATCTTGCTCAGGTTTTCTTCAACGATCAGGACAAGGCTCGTCCTCACTTCGCCACTGGGCTGATCGGCAGGGAGAACGCGATAGCAAGGCACGGGATCCACGGTCTCTACTGGCTGTTCAATATCGATGTGGCTAGTGCTTGGCTTGTGCAAGGGGTGAACACCATCTACCTGAAGCAGCCCAGGAGCCAGAGCCCGTTTCAGGGATTGATGTACGACTACTTGCGTTTGGAGGGGCCGTGTGGCTGCTAATCTTTTGTGTGTGGAATTGCGTTGCTAGATGTAAATTTAGAACTGCATTCACTGTATCAACCGAATGCCACCACCAGTTTAAAACTGGCGCCAATAACCATGGCTTATTTGTGGACAGCAATGTTTTTATCTCACAACAATTCAGCCAACAATACTTTCAGACAAGCGAACAGGCGGAGTGTCAAGTCATGATCTTCGGGTGGTCTTTGCCCTCAAATCCTTAAAATTCTTTTGTCCCCATTTGTAATCCCTACAATAAACTCAGAGCACCTGTGCTTAGGAACACAAATTGATCGCCACTGGACATAGGGCAAGTTGCACTTGTACGAACCATACCCCGAGTCTCTGAGTTAGCTATGCGGAGTCCGGAACCAAAGCGTGACTCTTGACTACTACTTGGTTTTACGAAACATCGACTACTACATGGTTCTATCTATGAAACATCGACAAAATGGGATGGAATCGAACTTGTCGCCCTTCTTTAATTGTTGGGTGGGCCTAATTCAATAGGACCGAGACATAGCCTTATTTAATTGGTACTCCCTCCGTTCCAAATTATAAGTCATTTCAAAAAATCTTGGAGAGTCAAAGCATTTTCAAGTTTGACAAAAAAATATAGAAAGAAATATAAAGATTTATGTCATAAAATAGGAACACTATGAAAAATATAACTGACAAAGAATCTAATGATACTTTGTTGGTACCAAAAATGTTATTATTTTGCTAATCACGTTGATGATCATGTCTGGTTAGAAAATAAAATGGGGGTACAGATGTTTTTTATGCTCTCTCTTAATTTGTCTTAAAATTTCTAGAATACACTATATTATAGGACAGAGGTAGTATGTCACATATGAGGAAAATATTAGAATATAGAATATATGTTGTGTACTTTTTTAATAAATATAGTTTGTTAGATCATCGTAAAATATGTTGTGTACTTTTTTAATAAATATAGTTCGTAAAATCCAACGATGCATACTCTTTTTTTATTACTCCCAAAATTTCTATGCCTTTTAATTTGGACCTCTTCAACTAATGATCTAATTTCTATAATTATTTTATTTAATAATCTTGGGAGTGTATTGAGTTGTAATCAATTTACGTGTGATCTCATCTTTCCTAATTTGATGTAATTTTCCAATTTAGCTTATTTTTCATCGCTCCCATCATGTCTAGACCATTAGAATTTGTCTCGCACAACCAATGGCACATAATATTTTTAACCTTTAATTAAAAAATATTTAATAGGTTTTATTAGTTTTTGCTTTGTAATAGAAATAGAATACATGAATAACTTTTGTCTTTAACACTAATTTTGGCTAGTTATTGATTGAACTTGAACTTGGCTCTTTATTATTTGTACTTGACATTACCTATGCGTGTTCGTCAAGTCTTTGTTGTGTTGTGCATCGAGAAGATATAATCTATGATCATCTACAAACGAGCAACCCACCACATTTTCTGTATTAACAACACATGTGTGGATCTATACATAGCATTGTTTACATCATAAATCCTGGAAATTTTGTCACAACAGTGAATTCTATGTCGTTTGTGACATGAAAAATGGTTCATAGATCATGCGTGTTAACCAATACTTTATGACAAAAACATGTTTTTTCGTCGTAGATTTTATGATAACCATTGTCTCATCATAAATTTATGACACTTAATTTTTGTCATTATCCAATCTAAAAAGTCACTAAATGTACTGTATTGATATAATGTTCATATACGTGAGCATTTATTTCTTTTATAAAACACGCAATTGGCCTTTGTCGGTTGACGACATATTGACAAGACTTTTTACATGTTGCTAACAAATTAACACACATACTCTCTAGCTCTATACCCGAAATACTTGACGTTCTGGGCTAAGGGCTTGTTTCCACAAAGAGTGATGTTGTGGCCGCAAGAGGTGCGAAGTTGACGTGTTTGCCCCTGGCGCTGCGCGTCTCTTTGGCTGCCACATTGAACGCTCGCGCGTGCTCTCCTGCTGCCACATTAAAGGCTCGCACGTGCTCTCCTCAAACACACCCGCAAAGATACTGAGTCCATTGGGTTTTAAACGCTGCCACTTGAGCTCCACAACTTTCTTATTTAAGGAGCAATCATAACTCTATTTAAAAGGGATAGATATAGAAAAATACCCTCTAATTAATCATTCCTTGGTAAGCACAATCATGTCATAAACGTCAATAATTTCGGGTATAGAGGGAGTACATTCCATCCATCATAGCAATATGCGTGGAGTACCAATGCAAACACTTCGCTACATGACCTCATAACCATGTTCTTTCGTAATAAAGACTGTTTAGCTAGTCACATAATGAGAAAGCAAAAATAGAGTAATTTAAAGTACTCTATACATATTTTTTGTCTCGAATACGTAAAAGGTCTGTGCATCTTTGTATTAAGCATGAAAAAAATTCTTACAGTCACGCTGTACTACTGGACGGGAGAGGGTCTAACAGGTATTACAAGCAGCAAGCCAGCAAAGTCTCTCCCGCACTGTGCTCAAAACCAAGGGCAGAGCCCAGTGGAAGCGAAACTGGGCTCTCCCCTTGCTTGCGTAGCTTCACTGAGCTTGATTGTTGCATTCCATGGCTGCTACTGTTTGAGGATTTGAGAAGATGAACCTGCAGTAGAAAGAGAGAACATTAAAGGGTTATTGCTCGGTAGTCTTTCCTTGGTGGCCCAACTATAAGGAATTGTATTGTCGCAAAAAAAAAACTATAAAGAATTGTAGCCCATTAACACTTGCAACTAAGATAAATCTGCATGGACCACTGTATAACAACAAAAAAAATAGCCCCCCTTATTTTACCGCCACGCTCCGCCACTGCTCAAAACCTATTACTCACGAATAAGACAACCAGGTTTCGTGCCTCGGCGTCGATCCATAGATCAGCAGTATGTTTAATGGTGGGCAATAGCTGGTTGATGGTCGAAGGGGCGCTTCGGAAGCACCATGTGTTTCGCTCTTTCTAGATCTCCCAAGCCACCAGCGTGAATAGGGTGTCTGCTCCTCTTTGCTTGTCTTCATGCCATCTCCGCCGCCACTAATCCCACCAGGCTAGCAGGGTCCCGTCGCCTACCTAGGAAGCGTCAACCTCAAGAACCGCTAGAATGGTCCACCAGACCTGACGCGAGAACGAGTAGGAGGCAATGATGTGGTCGATGGTCTCGGGGTTTTGGTCGCAGAGGTAGCAGTGGTCGTCCACGTGTAACCTATGGCGTCGTCTCTTGTCCGCAGTCCGATGACAACCCCTGATGGCGAGCCATAAGAAGAACTTTACGCGAAGTGGAGCCCATGTCTTCCCGATCCTAGAGCATGGGCCCGATATATATGCTGACTTGGAGAAATACTTTCTATCCGGCGTCCATCGCCAGATGAGGTTGTCCTTGCCGTAGCCCAGCTGTATTTGTGACACTAAGTCCCATAGCATTAGGTAGTTGAGGATAATCTATACATATCAATCTGACCTATAGCCAACCATGCAATTTTAACCTAGATAAAAAAAACACGGTTCATACCACTACTTAGCATGCATCAGAGCCAAAATTAAATAGATACCGGCATTTAATTTAACAACTGGTCCAGCCTTCTCTGCTATTATTTCTTTTGATCGATTCTTACATCCCCAGCAGGAGCTACACTATAGTACTACACTAGCTAGTATCATCAATCTCCAACACCATTCATGCACCGTGCAGCACCATAAACATATCATGGTTGATGGCATCGTCTTCTTTTTTTTTAGCACGATAGATGGCCTCATCTTCATCAGCCAAATCCATGAACCCTAGTCGTTGGTTAGGCTGCTGCTACTTACCTTGCATGCAACACAAGAGCCAAGAGTGGAGCATAATGCTGCATGCGGTGGTCGATCGTTTCGGATTTCGATCGCCTACTTCATTTCTGGGTCCAATGAGCCCATGCCAATGCCCGCGGCACCGTGCCGCAGCGGCAGCCCCGCCGCGCCACCCATGCTCCGCATGACGCCGCCGCCGCCGACGCCGAGGAAGTCTCTCGTGCTCAGCTTGCTGCCGTCCATGCCCGGGAACCCACCGCTGAACGCTGTGCCAGCCCCGCTCCCGGACGCTGCGAGCGTGTTCATCAGGTCCCGGAACTGGCTCTCGTTCTCGGCCTGAGAAGTGCTCCTCGACGAGGAGCTCTCCCCGGCCATGAACCTAGCTGCTCCGGCGGCAGGCCTCCCGTTCAAGGTGCCGCCGCCGTTACCAAGCCCCCTGAGCAGAGAGTTCACGTTGCCGCTGCTCGTCGTCGCGCCCATCTGAGCGGCCTTCTGCAGCAGCGCCGTCGCCGACATCTGCGGCGGCGCGACGGTCTCGGACGAGTTGTACAAGGAAGAAGAAAAGCCGGCGCTGCTTGCCATTTGGTTTCCCATTAGGTTCCCGGAGAAGATGGCCGCTGACTCAGTGTTGGCGCCGCTGTTACCGTGCTCTCTGCCGTCGCCGCGGACGTTCCCGCCCATGGCGCCGTTGAACTGGTCCGGGAACACGAGGCGGGCGTCCTGTCCGCCGCTCCCGCCCGAGAAGAACCCCAGGTTGAGGAGGCCGTTGTTACTCCCCGGCTGATGCTGCTCCGGCAGCTGCATCAGACCGTGGTAGACCTGCTTGTTGCCGTGGAGCAGAGAGGAGTGGCTAGGTTGGCTCTGGTGGCCGTCCTCGGCGCCGCCGAGGTAGAACGGCGAGGAAGACGACGATGTCGGTTGCGCGCCGCGGAACGCGGGGGAGCCGGTGGACGGCTGCATGAGGTGCTCGAACTGCGCCGCCGGATTGCTGCCGATGGTGGTGGTGGCCGAGGAGTGGGCCTGGTCTTGGAAGGACTGCAACTGATGGGAGGCGGCCATCCCGGAGAGGCCGAGGGCCATGCCGCCGGTGCCGTACATGCCAGCGCCGATGGGCGGCACCCGCGCGCTCTCCTGCGCCAGTGCATCGCAGAACGCACGGTGGGTGATGAAGCTGTCCCTCCTGCAATGCCCAGCCAGTTAAGAAAAAACACATCAAATAATGCTAATAATTAGACAAGTGAACTTTGTAAACTGAATCTCATAAAAGAAAATCTGTAAACGGAAATCAGTAGTCCTAGGCATAATGTGAGATAACAGGCCGGCATGTAAAATCTATCAAGGGCCTCGAAAGAAAAAAACTAATTCAGCACAGTTGGGGAATATAGCAACTCTTTTTCTTTTTTTTTGAAATAACTCTTTTTTTTTGAAAGTAAGGGAATATAGCAAATCTGATGAGAACACTTAATTAAACAAGAACGTCCATCTTGAAAAATTGACTAGATTTGCATCTGTTATGAAGTACCTCCTTGTATGGAATTCTTTAGTCAATGTTTTATAGATCTCCATCTATGACCTTTAACGGATACCTCTCAAAAACAGTTAATAGCAGAGCTAATGAAGCTATAGCTACTAAATTATACTATATGATGGACAAAAATAGCTTGACCTCCCTTAAATTAAACAACTATATAGGCGAAGATTTAAAACCTCGGTAGATATGTAAATATGCATGCAAAAGAGTTCATTTTTAACCATGTGAACTATATTAGTTAGTATGTATATATTTTGACGGGGAAAATTCAAATTTTAAAATTTTAACCAACACAATTAGTCAAATTATATGTAAGTTTATTAGGATATAAAACTTGATTATATTAATATATTTCCGTTTTTAAGTGCCATTGAGAGATGATATTATTTTTTTTGGCAATTAGCAACATACTACAAGACAAATTAAAAGTCAAAGTCTATTTTGTATGAATTGTGTCTAGTGAAAATACTCCTAACGTTCTGGAGTGATGGAGGAGTAAGCATTAACGAATTACTACTACACATTCACTTTTTTTCACGTTTTTCACACGGAATCTTGACTTGCATGTAGTTCTATTTGCTTGTTCCGAAACAGCAATTTATACTGACCGAAGGGAGTAGTATTATTTATTCAGTTTTCCTCTCTGTATTTTACGATTTATTGTTCCCCTTGGCAATCTGGTGAGTGCGCTGGTTAGATTTTTTGTGTTCTGTATCTGATTAGATATTAACCATAAAATTAAAGGAAAAAATAGACATGTTCAAGAAAAATTAAAAAAAAACAGGGTGCCAAACTGCCAATCGAGTTTCCAAAATAGATTTCTTCATCAAGCCAATCTCAGCAGGGGGTTTATGTCCTAGTTTGCATTGTGTTAAAAACAAGACTACTTTGCCAATTTATTTTGACTAGTTTCATTCTCAAAAAACTTATTTCACCTCATGAAACTTTGATTATCTCTCTCTGTCTTCATTTATATAATGCTATATTAGCATATTTGCTAAGGGTCTATTTAAGACAACTCTACTCCATCTTTTTGCTTTGTTCCTAACTTCGCTGGACAAACAAACACAGCTCCACAAACTCTACTACCAGAAAAAATGTAGAGTTGGGGGTGCTTTTTTGAAGCACGCAAAGGTGTACTCCAGAAACTCCATATTTTTTATGGAGCTCGTACAGACCTATAAGGACCTGTGATTCACCATGGGAAGGATGAAAATGATGTGTTGGCCCACACAACAGTAACACAGACAGTACAGTGTCCATGTATGGAGGGTCCACATTCATTTTTTTTTTCTAGTGGTGTAGTCCTAAACAGACCTTAATAAGTTGGTTGTTTATTTAGTGTCCATAAAACTCCTATGGAGATGCTAAGTTGAGACTAGCCTAAAGATGTTAGCCAGGTTTGAACTTGGTTGTTCCCGAGCTATTCAGAAAATGGAAAAAATATAACAAAAAAGCTTGCATTTCCCGAGCTATTCAGAAAATGGGAAAAAATATAACAAAAAAAGCTCAGAAAATTTTGTTTGTTGCCAAGTTTTCAAAATAAATTGAAATGATTTTCAGAATTTTGTAGTTCTCTCTAGTAATTTCTGAAAAATGCGACCACACTGACTAACACACCTAACAAAAATTTCAGCCAACGTACTTATGAAGAGACCGAGCTAATTTTTCTTTAATTAGGATGGATCGTAGAAAAGGGAAGACCCCCATGCATGACAGTGTGAACCGTGCAATATGTGTGTATTCAAGTTGAAGCCAAGGACAAAAACAATGGGGATGCAAAACTGACTGAATTAGGGAAATTACGACGCCCAAAAGATACATCTCGTGATTTACAGGCAAACTGTGCAATTAGTTTTTATTTTCGTCTATATCTAATGCTTCATGCATGTGCTTCAAGATTTAATGTGACGGGAAATTTTGAAAAGTTTTTGGTTTTCGGAGTGAACTAAACAAGGCCTATCTATCTCCTTCAACATTATATTCCCATGTACATGTACTAGTAGCATTGATACGTTTTTACATGAACAGAAGCAAACGAAGAATCCTACTGGATCTAGCTATGGATCGATCGAGTGGCAATATAATGTGGCATGGCTGTGGCATTCATCCATGGATTCGCTCGCTGCTCGCTGCTCGCATGCATGCAGTGTTTGTTAGAAATAAACGAGACGACGACTCTGGTGTGGCCAGGTGCGTGAGAGCAGAGACGACGAAGACGACGACGCCGCCGCCATGAAAAGAATAGAGAGGGCCGGCCGGCCGGGGGGAGCAGCTGTCGCTGCATGCATGCGTGATGCATCCCATCCGGGGCCGTCACAGTCACATGAGAACAGAACAGGAACAGGCCACACTGCATGCATGCTGCTGCCATGGCCTGATGGCCGTACCCGTTCGTGCAGCTCGCGAGACACGCGTATGTCATCACGTGAACAGGTGGGGATCCGGCCATGGAGAGATGATGCATGGAGAGCACAGGATGCGGATTCCGAGGCGAAAAAGGAGACTGGCTTTTGTTTTCTTCTCGAGCTCCCAAAACGCGACCAGGAGGCGCGCGCGACGGGGAGCAGCTAGCCCTAGCAGTTCACGTGTGTAATGTTGTGACCCCGTTTCTCTCTCTCTCTCTCTCAGCTGGTCGGGTCAGGATCAGGATGGTCCAAAAAAAAATCTCCAAGCTAGCAGCGCGCAAAAAGGGAGCATCCAAGTTCAATTTCCAAACAAGAAAGGCGCAAGCGCAACGCAGCGCGACGGGCCGACGCAGAAAGCCGGTAGCTTTGCTTGCTTTGCCGGCCGACCACCGGTGACGGTGACAACCCTAACCCTAACTCCCATGCAAGTATCAAATCACCATCTCGCATGCCTTTCCGTGCCTCCCCCTCCCCAGTCCCCATAGCCTCTGAAAGCAAGTCTGAATTTCATCATGACCCAATCATCATAAACACAACCTACCCATGCATGCATGCATGCATAGGTGCTTACTTATTATATAGTATATAGAAAATCGGCAGCAATTTCTCTCAAAAGCTAAGCAAGCACTGTGCTCTATTCAAATTAAGGCCTTGTTTTGTTTAGTTCCACCCGAAATCCAAAAAGTTTTCAAGATTATCCGTCACATCGAAACTTACGGCACATACATGAAGCACTAAATATAGACGAAAACAAAAACTAATTACACAGTTTGTCTGTAAATCGTGAGACGAATCTTTTGACCCTAGTTAGTCTATGATTGGATAATATTTGCCATAAACAAACGAAAATGCTACAGTAGCGAAATCCAAAAAAATTTGGCATCTAAACAAGGCCTAACTGAATTATTCAAATTATGAAGTCCAAACAAACAAAGAAACAAACAGCACGTACTGTACCTGGAGAAGAGTGTGCCGCAGTCGCAGCGGTACTCCCGTGTGCCGCAGGTCTTGGAGTGCGCCTTCCAGTCGGACTGCACGGCGTAGCGCTTGTTGCACTTGTCGCACTTCCACTTCTTCTCGCCGTGCTTGCGGCAGTAGTGCTTCTTGATCCCCGTGAGGTCGCCCAGCGCCCGCGACGGGTCGTGGTGCACGCACGTCGGCTCCGGGCACAGGTACACCCGCCGCCGCACGTCCTTGGGGTTCTTCTGCTTCAGCTTCCACGGCAGGTTGTGGCCTCGCCGGTGCAGCTGCAGGTTCTGCTCCCGCTGGAAACCCTTGTTGCACACCTCGCACACGAACCGGTTCGTCGCCAGCAGCGTCTTCGGCGACAGCGCGATCACCTCCGCGTCTGGGTCTGCTGCACTTATTAGCGGATCGGAGGGACGGACGCGTTTGTCATTATCGTATGATTAATTATATTGATTAATTCATCAGATCGATCACAGATGTGGATATAAATAAATAATATGCACGATATATGAACAGATGAATTATATTGCAAGAAGAGATCCAATTAAATGACGAAATAATTAAGGCCGCGCCGCGGGGTACTTGCTTGGGTTACCGGGCTGATTCCGCTTCTTCTTGGGCGCCGGCGCGGCCGGGTTCGGAGGAGGAGGCGCCGCCGCCTGCTGGTGCTGGTGCTGGTGCTGTTGCGGCGGCGGCGGCTGCTGCATCTGCATCTGCGCGTCGCCGAGTCCGAACAGGTGGGCAGACGACGAGGCAGCTGCCATTAATTCGAAGCTGATCGATCGTTCGATCGAGTGTACTGTATATGTCGCTGTTCTTCTTCTCTCCCTCTTCTGGCGTACGTACGTCCGACGACGACGACGTCGACGGCCACGAGCTAGCTACAGAAGGAAAGAAGGATCCAGCAGCAAGCAAAGAAGCCACCACCGTACCGGCCGGTCACACCGACTAGTCCAGTCACCCAGTGTGTGGCAGCAGCGAGACTGTGCCTGCGCGTGTACTTCTTGTTGGAAGCTAGCAGTCTACCAGCTGACTCTGTTTGCCTCCGCCGGCTCCTTCTGCACGACCGATCGATCTAAAAGACAAACGAGAGAGAAGAGGGAAAATAATGGTGTGAGTCAAGCAAACTTACACAAGCAAATAAATCCATGCATATATCAGCTAACAGCTATATGCATGTGTCTGTATATACATGATGTGTGTGTGTATATCTATCTATCTATCCATCCATCCATCCAGGAAGGAACAGATAAATATAGATATATGATGCAAACAAGTAGCAGTACATGTACTACAACAAGCACACACTCCAAAGAACTGGAGCTATATGTGCATACAAGCATGGACATGGACGCGGATGGATCTGTGTGCCACAGAGGACAAAGTAGCTCTTCTCTGCTGCTTGCAAAGAAACAAACAAATTAAAAGCGAGTGGTGGTGAAAAGGGAGCTGATGATGATGAGGGCGGAGCGAGGAGGAAGAAAGTCCAAACAAACTTAGCCGCGGTTGTTGCACTCGCAAACAAGGCGGAAAAGATGAGCGAAGAAGCTAGCTACTATAGCACAAGGGGAGCTACCAACTAATAGCTGGTGTATGCATGTAGCTTTAGAGGACATGGGAGAGCTAGGAGAAGAGAACATGGAGATGCATATGCATGCAAAGCAAGATAACAAATAAAGCATCATCAACAAATAGCAAAGAAACATCGTCTCTATCTAATTAGAGAGAGAGAGAGAGACAGAGAGGAAACAATCAAAAGAACTAACAAGCACAGGGAAAAAAAGAGATCTTTTCTGGAGGGGAAACAGGAGATGCATGGACAAATCATCGAAGTTACATCAAACACGAACCGGGTGATAATCAATTAATTCTGAAAGGTGATTGAGAACGAAGGGCCGCCGCAGTTATACGCGAATATTGTCGAACCGAAGAAGCTAGCAACCGGAGCATGCGCTCCTTGAGATCTCTCTTTCCTCCCTCTAGGAAGTAGAAACACGGAAGGGAAAGGTTGTGTAGAGAAAGAGAGAGAGAGAGGAGTGAGTGGTGGTTGGTTATGAGCACTTGTCTTCTCTATCGCCTCACACTACCATAATGCTCTCACAGCTCGATGGCAAGGCATAGAGCTCGCTGATCTAACTAGGGAAACGGCTGCAGGGGTTGAGCCATCGACGACAGTGACCTGGATGGTGGGGCCCGCGTGTGCCCTGTCTGGGACCACCTCAAGATGCTCATCCCTTTCATCTCCCCGGCCCGTCTCTCTCATCTCTATTCTTCTCTCTCTAGTTGTTAATAATAATTTGCTGTTGCTACACATTCTATATCCTGTAACTAGACTATATGTGAGGGCATCATATGTGAAAATTGACCTGAAACAGGGAAGTGATAGTAACTATATATACAGTATATATTACAGGACAGTATTAATGCTTGGTCTCTAGATGCATGGATGGCCCTGCTAGATAAATCATTGACCGAGGACCACAAGAATTCTTCCCTTCTCTTTTGTTCCACACACGTCTCATCCTTGGGCCTTGTTTACTTCCTCAACGAAATTTTTTCGGGATACTGTAGCACTTTCGTTTGTTTGTGGTAATTATTGTCCAATCATGGACTAACTAGGATCAAAAGATTCGTCTCGTAAATTTCGACCAAACTGTGCAATTAGTTTTTAATTTCGTTTATATTTAATACTCCATGCATGTGTCTAAAGATTCGATGTGACAGAGAATCTTGAAAAGTTTTTGGATTTTGGGTGGAAGTAAACAAGGCCTTGTTCTACGCAATTCCTGACAGGGAGAAAAAGACATCGGAAGCCCATGGTAGTTTCTTCTCGTAGAATAGTGCTTTATTTGCAAAACATTCCGAGATTCCCATACGTGCAGTCTTTTAACTAATTTTATTTTAGTCTTGGCTTCACCATTTCTTTATTATCTCTCATATACCCCAAATTCTGTAGACCAATTATATATACTCTCCCTCCATTACTAAATTGTAAAATGTTTTAACTTTTAAAAATACTTAGTTTTTTTTATATGCTAGATATATAGCAAAAATAATATATCTAAAAAGGTCAAAACGTCTTAGCATTCGGAACACATATGGAGTACTTTCTATACGAAATCAACTACATGCTACTCGTAAACACATGATATCATACTTTAAAACACTTATTTAGAACCAAAAGATACATGCGAAACTATTGATAGGAAGACTTACTGCATGGGTTCCACTGTGAGTTGTGAAAAAGCTAGTGTGAAATGTGATTTTGGTTGAAACAACTACACCGCACCCCACCCTCTTATATATATCTCCCTTGAAAAAACTGTGTAAAACATCTCTTTGTTTTTACCCATTTGAAAAAGGTAGAAAGCTAAAAGCCAAAATCAGGATCTCAGTCTACGAAAATTGTAGTATATGCGCAGCTTCCTTGGACAAATCAACTGATCAGGTTCCATCCATTTATTTGGCGTTCCGTTTTTATGGTAGCAGAAGCACTTCCTAAAAGATAAACCAAACACAATTAATTTGATCAAAGCCTCCGTAAATTTGATTCGACCATGTTTGCTCATCAATTACGTATACTGCCTTCTACCCATTTCATCCAAAATTAAACACCCAAAAAATCTACTTTCACATGCACACACCTATCATATAATAAGAGAGTATATATTATAGAGATGCCGTGACAAATATGCCCTAATAATTAATTCGAATCATACGATGCACTTAGCGTAGTACGCATCCATGACCTTTCTCTCACGACATTCTTTGTCACGTACCTTGCTCTTGTCAGGGGTCAGCAACCCATATCTATGATATAATATATACTGTAAATTCCGCCGTGATGCTTTTTTTTTTGCATGATTGCATGTGATACCTCAGAGATGCAGGACAAAACAAAACCATGCATGAATTGTTTAGATGAGTGCAGCATGTGAGCTGCTGATCATAATTTCATCTCCCCAGGAATTCGAAATTCAAGCACTAGATGACGACAGTGTGGGGAAACGGAAAACTACAACACGGGAATTACACGGTGGCTGAGATGCCAAGTAAATGACAAGCCACGTACTGTTAACAATAATGATCGATCGAGTACCGTGTTATATATACACACATCGCAGTACTCCACTACAGGACCAACTAACAATATGTTGCCAAACCTAGCTCTTGTCACGAAGCTGTACTAGCTACTCTCATTGAGAATCTCTCTCTCTCTCTCTCTCTCTCTCTCTCTCTCTCTCTCTCTCTCTCTCTCTCTCTCAAACTCTCTGTCTTTCTCCCGATCTGTTGGGAGTGTGTGTACATCTCCATCAAAGATAATTTTTTTATAACGGAGTTTTTGTTATTTCTCCTTTTTCAAAATTTAAAATAAATGAATTGTATGTTTAAATTATATACACACCAAGCAGATTGAAGTGTATGCTAGCTAGTTGAGCTCAATTATTATTGATCGATCTCAGGCATCTAAAAACCTGATTCAGTATATGTACACTGACAGCGACGAGTAGCTATATATATGTATGAGAGGTGCTAAATGAGGCAATATCGTATGGACATTGCACATGCATTTTGCCACCCATGAATTTGGGCCGACCTGATCTTGTTCCGCTGTTTTTCGGTCACCTAGAAAAATATATAAAAGGTGTCACTTGTAGTAATATACTAATTCACAAGAAATAACAAATTTGTACTGGTCCTACTGCTAGCTTTAGTGGTTGGCAATGACCAATCTCCAGAGTCCAGACGACTTAGAAAATGCAGAAAAGAACATTTTTGATAGCATACATGTCGGCCTTGTGAGGGTTAGGTAGCTTTGCGGCCTCCACGCTTGATTACATATTCAATCGATCGATGCATGCATGTGGAGCGGTGTATTTAAAAAGCAGAAAATGGATATCAAACAAAAAATTATGCCTTCCAGTTTTCAATATATAATGTTCAAAACAAGTTAATTAATTAGTAGTAAAAAATAAGATAATTAACTTGTGTCTTTAAAGGTAAGGGAGAAGGATAGCATGCAAGTGGCAGTTAGGCTCCAATCATATATCGTGAGATCGAACTAAACATGCCTGGTTGGTCACATTTTTATGGTAGAATCTGCCTGTGTTGGTTAAAGTGTCCTCGACTTCAAGTGCCGATACTTTATTTTTCTGGATTTATTATTCTAGGTTAACACACCATTGTTATTAAAATGGTAGGCGACATGGTCATCAACACTAAAATGCCTATAGTGATTTTTTCAACCTCAAGGTAAGGTAAAGTGTGCGTGTATGTATCAGTGTCAGTGTCTATATCGTTATTTGAAAAAAAAAACACCGAAAAGGATTGACATCTTGCAAAGGAAGAGAGACCGAATCGAGAGAGGATTTATATGAAGTGACATATATATGTTTGTATGCGTGTGGTCGTACTAGGATATACAGTAAGAGATCAAGAGTAACATGCTGAATGAGTTAGAACATTAATTTGAATCCTGGAAAATAAATTCTCTAATTTTTATGGAATGTATAGCCAGGGAAGACTTCAAAGTCGACGGGTTATTTTTGGCCCAGTTTAGTTTCTAATTTTTAAAAAAAAATTTTCGTCACATCAAATCTTTAGACGTATGCATAAAGCATTAAATATATATATAAATTAACTAATTGTATTTTGTTTGTAATTTGCGAGACGAATCTTTTAAGTCTTGTTAGTTCATAGTTAGACAATAATTATCAAATACAAACGAAACATTAGACAAACATAAAAAAAATTCACGAACTAAATGCGCCCTTTGTTTCATCAAGAGAAGTCGATTGATGGTGATTAGCTTGCATGCACGGTCGTCTAAATACTAATAAAGTTGGGCACTACTGAATGATGTGTTAGGGGATGTTCGGAGTCAAAGTCGACGACTTTTCCGCTTCATTCTCCGATCCGACGACATTCGTGGCCCACGGCTGGCTTAGATGTTGAGTTCGACCTGTACTACGTGACACTGACTAGATTTTGACCCTTTTTGTGCTCTTTATCTTGAATGCGTAGCTAGGAGCTCTTAACAAATTCCAATAAGCTGCAGTCCAAATCAGTGTCAATGATAACACAGTCCGGAATTGAACTTGAGTGTAGTACTCCGTATAATTGTTGGAATAGTAGCACTTGTACTGGTAATTAACTAGTTAACGCGCAAACAATTGTTCTTCATTCGTGCTACAAATCGAATGCAATTAATAGCAACTGACCTCCATACATGCCAATTAATGCATGCATGCGCTGCCTGAGCTTGCTCGTCAGTTTCTTCACTTCGATAAATTTGTTGTATACTTGTATATGATGACACTGTTCAATGTTGATATTGGCTTGTGGATACAGTCAATGTTGCCTTTTGCTAGACTTTTCAATTATGTTAATTTGCCATAGACACTGGCTATTAAAATATTTTCTAGGAGTGAATCGAAAAGTGAAGTTAAAATGACCAAAATACCTCTGCTTATTATCTACAACTCCTAATAATTATCTAAAAATTATAACTTTTGCATACAAAGTCAGACCAAAACAAACGTTGTATCAAAATTGTAGAACCCCAATGAGATTTTTAACCTTGTGTTTTGACAAGTTATTTTATTTAAAATTATCATGAAAGGACTTTTTAATCCTTTGGATTTAAAATTCAACTTTTAAAATCTAAGAATTTAAAAAGTTTTTTCACACTCTAAGTTTTAAATTAAAAGCTTGTCAACTACAAAAGTTATAGATCTACCCTTGCACGCCTAAAGCCCAATTAAGGTGGCTCACTACTCAAAACGGATTTCAGGAGACAATATTTTTATTTACATAGACAGTCAAGGATTGTACCTAAAAATGTCTACTGAATTTCAGAGGCGGGCGATGATTTATAGAGGCAGTCCAGGAAAAACTATGTCTCCTAAAATTATTTGCATAGGAATGAGAATTATTTTTAGAGGCAAATATCTTAAGAGGCCCCCTCTTAATGAAGCCCACTAAAATCCCCTGCATTCTATTTTTTTGCTAGTGTGAAATCCAGAATAGAAGATGACAACATATTTATAATTAAAGAAAAGCTGATGAACAGTTGCTCTTAGATTCTACTCTCTGCAGAGAATTATTGACAAGGCAAGATCCAAGCTGGCCGGATGGCAAGGGAAACTTTTAAACCTGGCTGGGCGCCGAGAACTAGTGCGTTCAGTCCTTAGTGCAATACCCATCTATTTACTAACCTCACTCAAACCACCTAAACAACTTTTCAAGGATATTGACAAGGCAAGACGGCGTTTTCTTTGGGCGGGAGACAGTGAGTTTCATGGTGGCAAATGTAAGGTGGCCTGGGTCACGGTGGCAAAACCAATCCTATTCGGTGGTTTAGGAATCATAGACCTGGAAAAGTTCAGCAGGGCTTTGAGGTTAAGATGGCTATGGTTCGAATGGACCAACCCAGAAAGACCATGGAACGGGATGACATTACCGGTGGATTCAGGGGACTTGGCGCTCTTCAATGCAGCCACACGCATTACTGTCTACAGTGGGAACAGAGCCTCCTTCTGGCACTCCTGCTGGATTGACGGCCAGGCACCTGCTAAACTATTCCCAACTCTTTATGGTCACAGCAGGAAGAAGCACCAAACTGTACGGGAGGCAGTGCAAGGGGGGAACTGGATAGATCACATTGCGCATGAACTGAATGATGACATCCTAAGGGAGTACTTTCAGCTATGGAATGCGATAGAATCTGCCCAACTCAACTTGGATGATAACCGGGAGGACCAAATAATTTGGACGCTTGAGAGCTCAGGAGAATATTCAGCTAAATCAGCCTACAATATCCAGTTTGCTGGGCAGATCATCACAGATTTTGGCAACCTCATCTGGAGTGCGTGGGCGCCGCCAAAGTGTAAGTTTTTCCTTTGGCTCCTAATCCAGGATAAACTCTGGACTGCTGCTCGCCTACAACTCCGCGGCTGGACAAATAATTACTTTTGCGCCCTATGCGAAAGGAATCTGGAAACTGCAATGCACTTGTTCTCAGAATGCCCTTACTCAATTACAGTCTGGACCCTTGTAGCAGAGTGGAGTCAGTGTTGCTCCCTACACCCATCACAATGGAGGAAGGAGCTTGACATCGAGGACTGGTTCTCCCACCTGTTGCAGAGAAAGAGCAGGATGGCCCATACACTTGCAATTTTAACCGCTTGGAGTATTTGGAAGCAGCGAAATGACACCGTATTCAGGGAGGTTAGGAAGACAGCGCCTGAGCTGTTTGAAGATATTAGGGACACTTGCTTTACGTGGTCCAATGCTAGGGGAAAGTGCCTTAAACCGCTAACTGTTGCCAGAAACCCTAGTGTGTAATAGACCTTTTCATTTTCTAACCCCCCCTGCAGCCTAGGTTGTCGGGGGGTTGCGCCACTCGCGCATGTAAAAGTGTTGTTTCCTTCTCTCCGCTTATTTTAATGATATGCCGGTTAACCGGATCTTTCAAAAAAAAAATACATCCCAAATTGTAAGTCATTCCAAGAATCTTGGAGAGTTAAACTTTTCTAAGTTTGACCAAATTTATATTATAAAATAATAATTATTATGGTACTAACTAAGTATCATTAGTTTTTTTTAATTATATTTTCATAGTATACTCACTTTACGTTACAAATCTTAGTATTTTTCTTTATAATTTTGGTCAAACGTGAATATGCTTTGACTCTTTAAGATTCTTGGAATGACTTACAATTTAGGATGGAGGGAGTCTTTGGCAGGAGAAGCCAAAACACAACCTCATTGTATAAGTCTATGAAAGTTATTGAAACCGGAGAAGTCACGTTCCAATGGCTTCACTTACGCAAGTAAAAATAAACCTTCAACTCTTCAGTGCTAGCTGTACCTAGAGCTAAAAAAGACGAAATGAAAACTGCTCAAAACCCCTTTCCAAGAGAACCTTAACATCTACGGCTACCTTTGTTTTGACCAAGGGAATTAGGGTTGTGGAGCGGGGCCAGCAGCACGATGACACGTACTACGTGGAGAATCCCTGGAAAGTATAATCTCACGGCATCCAAGGGAAGACAGTGACGCAGCACCTTTATAGGACGTCCAGCACCCCGCTACACCATCCTCCTCGTCCTGTACTGTGCTACTCTACCTAAAACCTATTAGTTCCTCTCTACATATAGGAAGTAATAACTTTCTGTAGAAAGGACCAGTAGAAGATGACATCCAAACAACGTGTAACTAAAAGTAGTGGTAAATGGTAATAACTATGGCCCTGTTTAGATTTGAAATTTTTTGGCTAAAGTGTTAAAAAATTTTATGGTCAGATCTTTAGCTCTGACGCACGCGAAAAATTTTAGGTGTTTACTTTGTCAAATTTTTTTCTGACACAACTTGGGTTGCATACAGTTACAGTTATCATTGGTGGGCTTTTATAGGAGTGCGTGCACAGTAGCATGCCTTGCAGCCCAAAATTTTTTTGTCTCCGTTTAGTTCCCAGGCCCCAATTCCACAAAATTTTTCCTCTTTGAGCCAAAAAATTTCAAATCTAAACAGGCCCAACACGGTTAAAAAACGGTCGTGCGTGTGTTAGGCCGCCACATGCATGGTCGTCTCCTACCTCGCGTGTGCCACCCTCCTCCCCCTTCTTCTTTCTCGTCGTCAGCCACGCTCCTCCTTGCCCTTGCCCTCTGCCCTGCCACAATATGTTAGGACTTGGCCGGAGCTCCACAGCGGCCGCCTCCCCCCTCCCCCACCCCCCTCACCGGAGCTCGCCCTTGCCAAAGCTCTCCTGTCCTGACATGGCTCTCAGTCACGTCCATCGCCCCTAGGCCCCGTAGATCGCCCGCTAGCCTCCCCCACTGCTTGGCCGCCCTTCCTCCCTCAACACCCTTTCCTTCTAAGACTGCCAAAGTTTAGGAAGAAGGGAGGGGCTCGCTAGAACCCTAACATGGGAGGATGAGAAGGAGAAGGTCGTGGAATCACCATGGACAGGGCCAGATCCACCATGGTCGGGGCCGGATCTAACATAGCTGTCACGTGGGCTCACCAAAGAAGGTCACGTTAGGGCTAGAGAGAGAGAGAGATGAGGTGACGGACACGGGTAGTAGTAGTCGTGCAAGTCGATTATAACGCGGGCCGAATAAAGTCTTTACCTAATTATATTTTTGCTAGATAAAAGATTATGTTACTTACACAATCGTGCATGGATGTACATATATAAGTACTCAATCAACGCCATTCACGTAGTACATGTATATATGCGAGCACATGCATCATAATAATATCATAATACTCCATCAGTTCTAGATTATAAGTTACTTTAATTTTTTTTACAGTTATCTTACTATTATATCTAGATACAGCAAAATGGATGTATTAAAAAAATCAAAATGGCTTATAATTTTAAACGGGAGAATACATATATCATATATATCTCGGTCCGGACGTTAGATCGATCGGCTTGTGGTGAGTATGTACGTACTCCATGCCGTGCCATGCGTGGCTCCCGGAACTTGCTGCAACTACTCTACCTCGCTCTTGCAGCTAGCAACAAGAGTACTGTGCGTGCACAGTCGCTCGCTCTCCACTATCCTGAGGTGATGCATGGATGCTGCATCATGCATGCATGCATGCATGCATGGATTCGCACCTAGGGAGACTAGTGAAGATATAGATACTGCATAATATGTACAGTACGTACGTGATGTGTGCAGTCGTGCAGAAGAACGTACACACGCGAGCATGCACAATATTGGCCTCTGAAACCCACCCCGAAAAAGCATCATCACACGATTCAGAGCTCCAGATAAATGATAGGAGTATATTGCTTGTAGCGCTATAGTACGTACTGTACGTTGCTGTTGCTTGTGTCCATGCATGTGCGACCGTACGTGTTGTTGGACCCTCTATTGCTACCGAGCATCTCCAAAAGATTAGCCAAAATCATTTTCTAATGGTATATTTTACTATTGTTGAAGGAAAAACGTCTTCAACAGACTCTGTAAATGACTCTTTGAATTTAAAAATTCTCTATCTCACGTTATTCGCTCTCTACTTTTGGATAGCCTACCTCACTAGCCATCTTTTATAGGTCTGTTGGAGTACTCTAATATCTTTTTATCAAATCTATTTTAGAGAGTAGCTAAATCAGTAAATTTGACTAGTCGTTTTGGCTAATCTTTTGGAGATGCTCTATTAAACCTTCGCTTGTATCTTGTCTCCCTTTCAATTTGGCCTTTCCTTTTTTTTCCTATTCCATTTGTTGGTTTGCAGCTATATATCATCAGATTGTGTCCTTATGTTGCATTTGTAAGGACCGTGGGTTGTTGTGGGTAGTTGTACCGGTATCAAGTATCATCAGTTTATCTTATAAGAATAATACTTGTGATGGACTGATGGGTTAGAAATGTATATATCAGCAGAAAACCAGTTAATGTATATTCACTTCGTCCCTCAAAGAGTATCACTTCTCAGTGATCAAAATTTGTCGCCCAAAGTGTGCCAGTTTATCTTTAATTAGACCAGTTTGTGTGGGCCTACAATAAATTCATTCCTTCATACCACGCAATTAGGGTGGGTAATTACCAAAGCATCATCTTGAATTAAGGAACTACTCCCTCCATCCCCAAAAAAACTTGATATTCTAAGATTTTTAGGATACAATAGTGCTTGATGGAAATTACTCATATACCCCCTATTTTATTGAAGGTGAACCATGCTAATTCTGAAATGAATGTCAGGTTATGTTCAGAATGTTTTTCCATTGTCCCCTACTGGAAAGCAAGTATTAGAGAAAGCACTGTAGTATCAACTTATCTACCTCGACTGCTTTTTCTAGATGTATGGGGATTACCCAAAGGCGAGGTAGCAATATTCCAAGCATCCGATCTAGCTTGCATCCATTATGTCGGTCTTAGGTGTGATCCAAGTTATTAATCCTGGTCGAAGCAACGTCCCCCGACGTACTATTGGCTTCAAGTAGATTTATCGAATATCTTTTGAGAAGGTTTGCCATCGCCAAGAAATCTAGCTATTATGTCTAGTTTTCGCAAACGTTATAAATATAGATTGCTAATGGGTGATCTCGATCACCATTCTATGTCATTTGAGATGGATATATTCTCAAGAAAAGGAATATGCCCTCAATAAAGGAGAGCTCTATCGCTCGATATCACAATTAATAGCCAATATCTCGCATTTCGATAAGTACTGTTACAGCTCGTTTCCCTTGAGAGAATGCCCCCTTCTAGGAGCTCCTATATCGAGAGTAAATGATATGCCCTGTATGTTTCTACCTTAAACTCGAAAAGCCTCAGAATGCCCTGTTTAACAAGCTATAACCGAGGTAAGGAATTCTGCATTTCACTTGTAAATTGTACACCTTCCCAATCCCATGTTTTTTATGGTTCATTACTAATGAATAAGCCCTTCAATAACAGGAATGCATGGAGGCATGCAAAGTGTAGTCTGAAACCAATATGACCAAATCTATTGTCCAAGACCTAAAATATAAGTTTTTAGCTAGAACATTTTTTTGAATCCTGGAACACTAAGTTTTCTAGGACGCTAAGTTTTCTAGGACGGAGGGAGTACCCACTATAAATATGGGCACAAACCACAAAGTTTGTTTCAACTCAATTCTAATATTGTCTAAAGATGCTAGATTGACAACTTTTGCTATTAGAATACATAATTTTGCCATGTATGACTGGTTTCTCCCAATTCCATTTCTACCTCTCCTCTGCATTAGCGGTTGATTTTCTTTCAGTTAACCTTTTTTAAGTGCAACAAAAGTTAAAATCAGTTGTATATAAGTTGTTCTTTACACATAAAAAGTTTCAGCTTTTTAAAAATATATTTTTGTTTATATGATTTTTTATAAAAAGTATATTTTTGAATCATCAGAATCTAGCAATACCAGCCAAACAATCTCACGAAATGATTTTATTTCATCTAGAAGCATTTCTCAAGAGAATCTGATCTAAATCCAAAACATTTCTATAGAATTTGGATCCCGAGCAACCACAGTGTTGCAGAAAGCGGTCCAATAGGCATTATAATATTGTCTACCAGCTAGCTAAAATATTGTAGATGTGATCTATAGAGCAGTCCATAACTAATGGTATCCATAGCCCTATGAGGTGTTCATAAGGAATAAACAAATAACTTTTCTCTCTACTCACTCTCTCTCGCGTGTCTCTCTCATGAACTACCCAAACCATATATATTGTGACAACAACAATAACTATAGCCCATTGATGCAAAAGCTATCCATATGGACTAACCAATCCATATACATTGTGGTTGCTCAAATGTACCTAAGATGATCACACGTGTCTGCTATTGACAGGTATGTCATTCGCCCCTAGATGCACATGCACATACCCTCTCTAGGCCTATAATATAGTGTATTTTAGAAATTTTAAGACAAAATGAAGATCAGATGATATCATCAACCTGATTAATGGTGATTGGTTGAAATGAAAAGTATTTAATGTAAAATTGGTTTTTGTCTTCTAGAATGTATTATATCTAAGAATAAATTTTAAATGCTAGAATGTACTATATCATAGGATGGAGGGAGTATATAGCCAACTAAGGGACATCCAAGTTGTTTGTTTTAACCAACTGAATTTGCCAGGTTGTTTCAATCGACAACCAAGGTAGGTAGCCTGTAGACGGTTTCTTCTTTTAACTTCTCCTTTGTAGTATCCATGGACGACATACGTACGTATAGTACTTCTGCTACCTTTGACACTAATGACAAAAGTGGATCCAGCCTTGTCTAAAGAAAAATGCTTCATCGTCACTGGCGACACGTACAGTGAGACGACAGCGAGCTGTATTTGCGGGTGATGAGAGGCGTGTGTACCTAATAAGAGCAGCAGCACCTCGGGCTTACACAATATCTTGTAAAGACGTGTGTGTTTCCTTGCGGATTATTGCAGCAGTGCAGGCCTGTTGTAGTGTTGTTGCAGCTGCTGGTAGGTCGTCGTCGTCGTCGTCGTCTCTGCGGTTTGCATTTGCATGCGTGAATGATGAGCGACGCGTGCAGCTTTTCTCTAGCCATCTCTTTCAGGTCCAGCGCACGCAGAGGCGGCCAGAAAACGATGTACGACGACGTCGGCGACATAATAAGCCGCCAGCCAACACACATGCAGCAGCTAGAGGCCGGCGTCGTCAGACATGTGTTTGTTGGTATCCACATGATAACAAGCAAATCTCTTCTCCATCGATCTGTAGGGACGAGAACGGCCGTATTCGACACCGAAATCGTCCAGAGAGGTTTAAATTTGTTCATATCCAAATTTAAAAATTAAATATACGATACCATATCTGTATCCGAATACTCAAATCATATATTTATAATATCGACATCCAATTATATTATATCCGGTATGGCTGATACTGTAAGTATTCAAATCTGATAAAAATATAAAAACAAATATAATATCACTTATATCCGATGGGTTTTCATACATAGTCATGTGCATATGCATGCCCCCGCCGCTCACTACACCACCATGTCATCATGCATAGATTAGCATTATTATTAGCCGCGCCTCGGCCGCAGAGCAGGTTCAGAGACCTTTCAGACGACGAAGCGGCCGGCCGGGCGGGCGGGCAGCTAGCCGGCCGGCGTCTGGTCGTCGGGCCCCTCTCTCCGTCGTCTCTTCCTCTACGACCTTTCCCTCGCTTGGCGTTTCTGCAGTCGCCGGCCGCGCGCGCGCGGTTAAAAAGGGCAGCCGCTTGCTAGCCACAGGAAGGCAGGCAGCAGATACTACTGTTGCTTTGCCTGCTGTGTCCGCAGCTAGCTAGCGCTCCGGCCATCATCACTGTTGCTTTAGCTACTACTAGCTTCTAGCTATATGTTGTTCACGAGGCAATGGCATTGGCAGGTAAGGACTGCTGCCGACTACGTACGTACTCAGGGGGGCTCAGATTCAGACGAACCAGGGACCGATGGAGCACAGGCGGATGGATGCATGTCGACGTAGTAGCTGTAGCTGGCTGGCTGTGGCTGGCGGCCGCCGTAGCGTGTCCATCTGCATGCATGATGCACTGATGCCCTGAGCCGTCGTCGTCGTCGTCTGGCCGGCCGTGACCGGCCCGGCCGGCGGGCCGGCGCGATCAGTCGATCTCATCTCAGGCGGCCAGAGTTTGCATTGGTTGACGGCGGCTACCGCGCGGACGCATATGCGCGCGCTCTCGTCTCATCTCGTGGCTGTTGCTATCGCTTGCATGCTCCCGTATCGATCCTCTCTCCAATAATTTCCCGGCCGGGCCGGCCTGGGACTGGGAGGGACGACGGCCGGGGCGGGGGCGGAGCGCGGCGCGCACAGCAGAGCACACCGGTACATTCCCACGTCTTGTCGTCCGTCCGGCCGCCGGCCCCGCCGGCCACGGCGGCCTCGGAGTCCGGGCGCTCCACTGTAGCGGCGCCAGCCCTAGCTACGCTAGCAGATGGATTGATGGATCGGCCTCACGGGCCCGTACTCCCATGCGCAGACTGAGCGAGTGGTGCAGGAGAGAGTGAGAGACGCAGCCATGCATGGGTCACTCGCGTACTGCTGCCGGTTGACATGTCGGCAACTCACACACAGAGAGAGAGAGAGAGAGGTCAGCTAGCTGAAACCTCGCCAACGCCAAGCCAGGCCAGAGCAGCGGCTCTGTGGAGTCTTGGGAGATGCATGGCCATGCATGCAGGCCTGTCGTGTACCGGAAACAGTATACATTGCAGCAACGTGTTCTATCCTCATCGTACTGCTTTGAGATCATGCTGTTCACTCTCCTAATGCTTCGCCCGCCCTCATCTCCCCAATTTTTCACACTAGTTCAACCAAAAACCAAAAACTTTTCAAGATTTCTTGTCACATCAAATCTTGCGACACATAGAACATTAAAATAAAAAATAGTTGCACAGTTTGACTGTAAATCGCGAGACGAATCTTTTAAGCTTAATTACTCTATGATTGGTTGTTAAATAAAAACGAAAGTGCTACACTGTTAAAATCCAAAAAAATTTAAATCTAAACAAGGCCTAATTGATACTAAGATACATATCTTTCACACTTCTCTCCCCAATGCTTCCAATTCGCACTACTAATTGGGAAGACACATATATTGAGGTGATATTTGAACGATGAGGATAACACATGCATGCTTAACATGTACTCCCTCCATCCTTGTAAGTCATTCCAAAAATCTTGAAGAGTCAAACTTTTCAAAGTTTGACCAAATTTATATAATAAAATAATAATTATTATGATACTAACTAAATATCATTAAATTCTTCCTTAATTATATTTTCATAGTATACTCACTTTACGTTACAAAACTTAGTATTTCACTCTATAATTTTGGTCAAACATGAAAATGCTTTGACTCTCCAAGATTCTTAGAATAACTTACAATTTGGGATGGAGGGAGTATACATAAAAAAATACTTTCACTTGTAGCTGCCCAGGCCGCAAGGGGCGACTTTCATTGTTCATTCTACGGCCTCCTTGGTACTGGTAGTACTACAGTTTTTGACTTTCGTGATAACGTTCGTTTTTTTCAGAGGTAGTTGAGAAGATCAACTATAGTGTAGAGAGCTATACCCGGGCCTTGTTTAGATGCGAAATTCTTTTGGATTTCGCTACTGTAGCACTTTCGTTTGTTTGTGATAAATATTGTTCAATTATGAACTAATTATAGGATCAAAAGATTCGTCTTGTGATTTACAGGTAAACTGTGTAATTACTTTTTGTTTTCGTCTATATTTAGTGCTTCATGCATGTGCCACAAGATTCGATGTGACAGAAAATCTTGAAAACTTTTTGGATTTTGGTGGAAACTAAACAAGGCCCCGGTAAAAACGGTGGTGGATGGAGTGCCTGAGCATTTGAGGAAAGGGAGAGGGCTGTGGCATCATGTCGGACGAGAGAGAAAGGGACAAGGTCACGGGCTAAAGCTATCATAGGTCAGCTGGATTGTCTAACAATTAGCTAAAGTTAATAGCTATCCTATTTAGATCTTATCTTCTCTAGTTTCAGTTTAGCAGCTGATCGACTACTGTAGCTATATATATGGACGACCCACACAAGTTCATAGAAGTCTTCTCGTGCTTGCACGGGTGGCAGAACACCGGTCAAACACTGCCAGCATGCAGAGCTGGCTATCTGCAGAGAGAGAACATGTCCATGTCGTCGCTTCTCTCAAAGTTCATTAAAAAAGTGGCGGGCTTTTTAGAAGAGAACAATCAAAAAGCAACTGCCGAGTTATATGAAGTCATTCTTGTGTGATGTGATGATTAAACAAATGAATGAAAAGGGTGATGATTGGGCTTTGATGATGCCGGCCGGCTGCTCCTGGCCTTGTTTAGTTCACCCCAAAAAGCAAAATCTTTTCAAGATTCTCCGTCACATCGAATCTTACGCCACATATATGAAGTATTAAATATAGATAAAAATAAAAACTAATTGTACAGTTTATCTGTAAATCACGAGATGAATCTTTTAAGCCTCGTTACTCTATGATTGGATAATATTTGTCAAATAAAAACGAAAATGCTACAGTTCCGAAAACTTTTCAGTTTTCGGAACTAAACAAGGCCTAGAAGAAAAGCCAGCTGATGAGGTGAGTGATGACTGATGGTGTCGTCGTCAAAGACAGAAAAGGCCACAAAAAGGTCTCGTCGATCACAACTTTCTCCTGCACTAATAGATAGTTTCTCTCTCACAGTCTCACTCACCACTTTCTCCCACCTAAAAGATGGCAGCGTGGCGGACCCTCTCTCATGTGCACATCTCATGGAACCCTAAGTTCACTCCACAAATAATCCATAAAATCAACTACTATATACTCCAGAGATGTTTGTTTGAGAAAACACCACATTCTGTCACCGTCATTGTTTTGGCCCTTTGAGTTGTTGCAGCCTAAACTTCTAGCAGACACACAGGGACCCTTGGTGTGTACACTCGAGGTTTCGGCGCCCCTCTCCCATAACCAATGACGTGTACCAGTTCTATCTCTTTGGATTCCACAACTCCCCCATCACACACCATATCCCCCCATAGGATGACGAGGAGCTAGAGGCGGGAATAGAACTAGAGATAGAGAAGCACAACGAGAAAGAGAGGCACCAAGGTTGCTTCATTGGCTAGCGTTGCCTGCCCCTCCGCCTCTATGGTAAAAGGGTTATATGTGTGCGAAGGCGATGGCTTTGGTAACATCAGAGAAGGGTAAAATGGGGAAAGTTTTTTATGTAAACATGGGATGCTCTAACACGTTCTAGCTTTGATGGGAAAAGTTTTTTATGTAAACATGGGAGAAGGATAAAAGGAAGACAATAGAAAAAGGAAGAGAGAAGGGTAAAAAAATTACAACAAATGTGCTAGCCATGCTTCTATTAGGGGGAGTAACTTTTTCTTAGCTATGTGGATCAATGCATGCAAACTCTTCACAAAGGAGATTTTTGCAAAAAGCTAGTGAAGGGTTTCTACTATTGTTATATATGTGTTACAACAAATGTAGTAGGACCATCTCGCTCCTACTTGGTTCTTCACAATTAGAGAAGCAAAAGCACAAAACTAGAAAAAATCCAATTGCAATGGAAATCGAATAAGGATACTCAACATATATATAGTATCCAATGTCTTTTGCCATCTAATTCTCACAAGGTAGAATTGAAGGACACAACATGTGGTCATTCTATTGAAGCATATACTATATGCTTGAACACTATAACATCATGGGCATAGTTGTCAAGATATCAACTCTGTCGTGTCATTGCATGACATCTAATATTTTCATCAATAGCATTTCCTCAAATATTTAATAGTAACCGAGGACTATTATCATTGTTCATGATTTTTTTCTCAAATGCCTAGTTTTTTTATTTTGTTTAATTGGACATTCTACCTTGATGGGGAAAACGTTTTATCCACTAATAGTCGCCCTGCTAACATTTCCCTAAATAGTCATTAGGCATTTAATAAATAATTCTAGGGGACCTGCCTTGGTTTAAACTAAAGAAGTAAAGGACCCTTGACTCTTAAAAGAAATTATAAATGGGGACCAACAACCATTGATCATTCGTAAGAGAAAACACTAGGTAAATCTTGAAACACTACTTAAAAAAACTAACCAAGGTAGGGAAAAGTGATTAACCGAGACGAGCATTGCAACTAGTGTTGGCAATGGGTAAATCTCCATCGGGTATGAACTCCCCAGACCCATCCCCGTGACAACAATATGACACCACGGGTATCCCCATATACAGTGATGGGTGGGGGAATTTTCCCAGACCCATACCCGGGTGGGTAAATTAGATCCGGCGGGTCACCCATACCCGCCAAACATCAGCAATTCACAAGCACCAGTCACGTAGTAGCAATTAACAAGCATCGTCACATAGCAATTCACAAGCATCGTCACATAGCCATTCACAAGCATCGTCACATAGCCACCTCACTATATACCTAGCAAATAGCAACATAATAATTTCTGCTGTAACCACTAGTCACAACACCATAATAGTTCATTGTTCATACAAATCACGTAGTAGAGAGTAGTACTTTGCTAGCACTACATAGGGTTTCAGTGTATGGGCTGCCGGTGGACTGGTGGCTGGTAGGCTTCTTTAGTTTTGGGCTGGGTATTTTTCACCCATGGGTAAATGGGTATGGGGACTACTAGAACGTCCCCATACCCGTGTACCCAATGGGTGAAGAGTTTGCTCCGTTTGTGTACCCATGGGTAATGATTTCACTCCATATTGGTACCCTAATAGAGTAAATACCCATCGGGTCGCGGGTCGCGGGCCCCCATTGACATCTTTAATTGCAACCGCCTCGGATAAAAAGCCACGGTAAATGAAACCTTCTCCAAGGCGGTTAAAGTGCCCACCTCGGTTAATCAAATAAAAAACAAAAAATATAGAAACCCATGGACAGGTCCGCTGAGCCCATCTAGGGGCCCGCTGACCCCGTCCACCGGGTCACCATCATCGCTCGCTACCGCCGGCGAGCTCGGAAGATTCGTGAGCCCCAAGGCCAAATTTGTTGGATCCGCAAGCCCCGAGGCCGGATCTACAAGCCCCAAGGTCGGATCTAGAGGTGGATGGACCACCTACACATGAGGCCACTTGCGAGGGATAGAGCGCCGAGCCAAGCCGCGGCTACCACCCGCCACCTGCTACTGCTGCTGCTCCATGCCACCGAGAGGGTCGAGCCGCCCTGCGCAGCTGTCGTGGGGCGCTGGGCCGCACGCCCCACGCATGGCTAGGAAGAGCCACCATGCACCGCCTTGAAGGGCCACCCCGCGCGCGGCTCCGGGCCATGGCCACGCTCTTGTGCTGCCTCGCATGGCATGGAAGGAGGGAGAGGAGTAGGAGATGAGGGGAGGGGAGGAGGCGTCGCCGATTCCAGAGAGAGGAGGCCACTGGATCTAAGGGAAAGGAGAAGGGGTGGAGGCGATGAGCTAGGGAGAGGAGGGCGACGAGTGTTGGGCAGATGAGAGCGGTGTCGGCTTTGAGGGAAACCCTAGGTCTCTATTTATATACGATGAGTGGTATCGGGCTGAGATGGACCGCCTGTTGGGTCACTATTTTCCAAGACGGGCCTTGTAATGCGCCCATCATGGTTAATAGATTTACAAAAACGGTTGTTATAAGACGTCCGCCTCCGAAAATAAACTATTTTTAGAGGCGGTTGTCTTAAGATGACCGTCTCAGTAAATCCAAGGCATTAACCAAGGCGGTAAAAAAAAGTGTCCGCCTCCGAGGTTGTGTTTTGGAAAGGTCACGGAAAATATTTTTTGTAGTAGTGAAAACCTTGCATTAATTGTTCTATAATTTTTGCCTAGCATATGGATTATATTATTGTACAATGTTTTAGGAGAATATAATTTTTTTATGATTCTGACTTGCAAATTTCAATCCTACCTAAAAAGTTAATGTTCTAATATATATGATTTATGTATTGTTTGGATCTTATTATTCTTATAGTAATCTAGTAAGTGATGTAGAATCTGAATTCTACCTCTAAAAAAAGAATCTGAATTCTAGATTAAAAAGAAAGAGTGCTTGGATCTTGGATTATTGTCTTTGTATAGTGAGAAACCTCCAAATAGCAAGGTTTAGGTAGATAGTTGGATAAAAAACCTCATTCTAGCTAGAATCCAAGTGCTTGGATCTCATTCTCATTTTTTGACCTCATTCTTATTTTTCTTAGGAGATTCAAACATGGTCTTAATTTGGAATATGTGGTTTTGCTATGCATGTGCTACACATATGCCGCAACCCATATCTCAAAATGAAAGAGTTGTAAATAGATAATCATCATATATATGAAGTGAAACCGCTGAGAAACATATATGAGCTAGCTAGGATACAAGCGTGCATATATGTTAGCACTTATGTTAATATTATATGTTTATGTTACACAAATAAATCTAAGAGCTAATTAACCAATGCAAAGGGACGTGATCGAGAAGGTTATCAGTAAAAAAAAAAGGGGGGCAAAAAATTGAAAAATCAATTACACACAACATATATGCAGCAGTAGCGGGCCCTTCTCCTCCAAGTCCAAGCTAAAGAGATTCAGTCATTCTTCAGAGGGACCTTCTTGGCATGAAGCTTGGGTCGTTAGCTGCATCTGCATGTTACTGCATTATTCAAACAATGACAGGCGCGGCAGGCTTATGCATGTATGCCTGGGGCAGCAGCAAACGCATCAGTGCGTGTGCCCACGCTCATATAGATGGTAAATATATATAGTCCAGGGATATAGTATAGATGTTCTTGTTGTCTCGCCGGCCTTGGACTCAACTGCTTGTGCTCACCTGCTTGCTCCTTTTCCTTTTTGCGGATCTCGCTCATATGCCTTTGCTTGCGGTTGCTGCTGGTCCTGCATGCCCTGGTCCTTCCCTACTAGTATAACAGAATATCGATCGATCAGAATCCCCACATCCTTTTTGGAGTACGTTTTGTCCACACTGTGTGCTAACCGTTAGTAAAACTAATCTCGTAGACCGAGCTATTTAATTCAATAAGTTGAAATTTGGAGAGTATAAAATAAACGCACATTGATCTATACTTATTAGACTAACTAGGTAAATGCCCGTGCGTTGCAACGGGAAACATAATATCATGATAACATATATATATATTGCAATCATGTTATTTGGAACAACAATATTACATAAGTCTTCAGAAAAATATAAATAAAATATAACTCTAAATTTGAAGTCCAAGATGCCGCGTCTGACTCCTTGCTGCAGATGGTTGAAATTATAGTTGGAAGTATCCTGTATATAAAAGTTTATTAATTTTTAAAGCTAAAGAATGTTGATATCTTGCAAAAATGTATCGGTGCATTACCTCTTTTATCTAGTCAGAACCTCTTTATATACGATATTTTTTGTGAATATATCCTTTGTCAGTTTCTTCTTCCCCTTCTCCTTGGTCACGTCCTTCTCATCAGGTGGCACGACCAGGATCTTAATGTTTGATCTTGCCGTGGCTCTGGATAGTGCTACATATAATTGGCCATGTGAGAACACTGGTTCTGGCAAGTATACCCCAACAGTAGGGATAGTCTGCCCCTGTGCCTTGTTAATGGTCATTGCGAAGCTGAGCCGAATAGGAAACTGCTTTCTTTTAAATTGGAAAGGGAACATCTCGTCGTCCGACGGACACAAGGGTATGCGAGGCAGAAAAACCCTCTTTGCAGTGTGTTGTCCCACCACAATTTCTGCATCCACGGTATTCTTTTGGAACCCTCGTATGATAAGCCTGGTACCATTACAAAGTCCATTGGCGGAGTCAATGTTCCTAAGCAATATGACTGGGCAGCCAATCTTTAGCTTTAACACGTGTAGCGGTAGACCATTAGGTGTCAAAGTGTTAAGAAATTCCTCAGGATAGTAGTTGTGCGGATCATCCACCGCAGAGTCAAAGCTATGGTACACCATCTCATCCCCATGGAAACGACTAATCATCTTCATATTAATCATATCTACACAGTCATTCCGTGATGATAATATTGCTCGAGAGGTGATATAATCTTTGCTTGACATATTTGCATTGAGGTTAGGGAATATGCAATCAATTAGAGTATCAAGGTCACTATCTTCCCCAGTGTGCGGTATGCATATATCATGAGGAAGACAGATTTCATCATCGCCATTCGCCTCCTCAGAACCTCCACCGATGCGCAGCAAGTATTTTGCAAACCATGGGTCACTCTTTGCCCTCATGTTATGCACCAGTTTGAGATGGCTCATGCAATCCCAAAGGTATGACATCCGTAGCGAAGCACTGACCACCTGAGCCCTCGACCCTCTCCGAACAACAGGAAGAACCTGTCTAAAATCTCCACCAAACACAACGGTCTTCCCTCCAAACGGCAGCTCAGGTTGGTCCATTACATCACGGAGACTGATGTCTAGTGCTTCGACACCTTGCCTCTTCATCATTGTCACCTCGTCCCAAATAATAAGGGATGCAATCCGAAGTAGCTTGGCAGTACCACTCTGTTTTGTAAAGCTACAGAAGGCCCCATCATCGAGGGTGAGGGGAACCTTGAAGCGCGAGTGGGCGGTTCTACCACCAGGCATTATTGATGCCGCAACACCAGATGTAGCTGTTGCCACGGCAATCTTTTTCTGACTACGTATAGTAGCAAGAAGTGCTTTATAGAGATAAGTCTTTCCGGTCCCACCAGGACCATCCACAAAGAAGAGACCCCCATGTTTAGTATCAACCGAGGACATAATCTCATCGTAGGCAGCCCGCTGCTCCACATTAAGGGTGTCTAACAGAGCCACATCATCCTTGTTAGCCTCAATGCTAGCCTCCTCAAAAATCTCTCTAGGAATATCATGGGAGGCGTCATATGTGTCATCGATATCTGGAAGTGGGTATGACTTTATATCCTTCTGCATTGATTGTAGCAACTTTCGAATATCTATGAGGACCATCTGCTCCACCATGGAGATGGATTGATTATTGCACTTGTAGTCCTCTGACATAGCATCCTTGTGTTTCTCCCATAGTCCGAGGACATTACTGGGCTCACAAAAAACCAATATTGTTGCAAAGATCCTTCGCAATGCATATGGCATCATCCAGTCGGTTGCCTCAGCAAGACTCTCATCCAATGTGTTGTCCTCTTCGATTAGGCCCCTTCTTTCTGCAGCTTCACGGAAGGTTGGTAGGAGTTTGCCATCAACAGTCCTTAGACACTCAAAGGAGGTTGCACCTGCCACGTGGTTCAGGAGAACCCTAAGATAGTAACGCTCCCCCTCAGCTGGATTAGCAGACACGATTCTTCCAATCTGTCGCAATGTACCAGAACGTACCCTCTTTTGCCAAACTTTACCCTGTGCTTGCCATGTATAGAACTCTGGAAAGTCTCGATATAGTATACCTCGGGCTGTTTCATCTGTCCTATTCTTCTCGAAGTACGCTGTGAGCATTGACTTTTCAACACCTGGGCGATCAAGCACTCGTCGAACCCCCTCGCGTCGATGAAATGATACCATGTGCATGTCTGGAAGATGAAGTTGTAAGGACAAAACAGAAGGGTTCCTGTCACTCAAATCAAAACCGTATATCCTCCACAAGGCTTCTGGTGGGGTTACCCATCTGGCATCTCTATATTGCTTGATCTCATCAATGTTCCCCTCACTATCCTCCTTGTCAACCTCTCTCACAGCCACAGATGCTCGGTCATGACCCTTGTAAATATACTTAAATAGATATTTGACTGCCTTAATGCTCCCACATGCCTCAACATTGATGTGGCAGTTGAACAAATAGAGGAGATATGGGTTGTAAGGCACGACCCATCTGTTGTCAAGCTCATGGCCACGAACTTTTTCTTTTCGTCCATCTTCACGCCATCTATAAATTGGATATGAATCCTTGCCCTGTATTGTGACATCACAGAAAGGTCGAGGGTAACGGTTCTTGCAGGAATCACGACCCTTTGTGCATGGACAATTGCGATTAAGCACTCCGCAAGGGCCATGCATCATATGTTTTGTAACCATCTTATACAAGACTGGGTACTTCTTCTTGTTTGGTAGCTCAGTTGAGATGAGGCGATCATACTGCTCTGGGCACGTGATCTTGTACTTCCTATCCATAATTAGCAAAAAATGTGCATGCGGCAGACCCCTCTTCTGGAACTCCACAACATAAACATGTGCCCGAACCTTTCCAAGGATATCCTTCTTTAGTAGCCTATCCTTTAGCTCTTGTAGTTTTGCTCTAAACACTCGAACAACAAGATCTGGACGATCTTGTGGCATCTGGACAGGGTAGAGTTCACGCTTGATCTCATCCCAGTTCGGATTACATGTCATAGTAAGGAAGATGTCTGGTTTACCAAACCTCCGTACAAGAGCCATGGCATCCATATACCGACGCCTCATGTCACGTGGGCCTCCAATAAATGATGAAGGCATCACTGTCCGCTTTCCAACAGCTTCTGCTCTACCTTCACCAGCATGTAGGCTATCAACCAATCCCTGGTAGAGGTCAGCCCTAATATCATCTTGATGGTTGTGTATATAATCTAATCGAGAGCTCTCAATCTTTATGTATGTGTCAACTGCAAACTGCTGGAATAAACGCTTGCCATAAAGTATGGGGTTAAATATTCCAGGACGCATTTGAAATTTGTAGCAATAGTAGTCACGCACAGAGACACAAAGTCTACCAGGAGAGTCTACAAAAAAATAGCCATGAATTAGAGTTGTTTGTAGCATAACTATTAAGGCACATGCATGTGAAGTATTTATTAAATAAGACGAACAAACCTATTTCTTCTTCGGACCCACTATGAGCCTTCTGTAGGGCACGGTACTCGATGACTTCTTCCATACTAACTCCCTTTTTAGGAATATCCATGTGCCACCCAAGCTCACCCCTAGGGAAGAATAGAGGGTATGAAAGAGCATCATAACATCCATGATACGAGCGGATACCATGTCTGCTTCTATCTTTCCCATGCAAGACAACACTATTTTGGAACTGACCAAGGAGTTCGCTTCCCTCGATCCAAACGGCAGCCACCTCTGAAGCTAACGGTGCGTTGTATGTTCTCTGGTCAAGCCTCTGGTCAAGGTTTAGTGTGACATGATAGTCCTCGAGGTGTTCAGCCTGGCCTACACTCCTAAGTTTTTGTGAATATGGGTTGTCACGAAGGATGGCCACAAGCCTCTCAATGACTTCCTTGTCTTTTTGGCACTTCTCTTCACGACATCGTCGGTAGCGATGCTCAAGGCTTGGATCATCGTCGTAGAAGTAAAGCTCAAGATGTCTTGGCTCCATACCATCTTCTCTACCAAATGACCTTATGTTGTGATAGATCTGGCCATGTGCACGGAATGTGTATATGCCACTGTTTTTCATTGTTGCAGTAGCTCTATCAAGACGACAATATAGAGAAGTGAAAGAGAAATGGCCATTGAAAAATCTAATGTTGTCACGAAAGTGCCTAGCATCTGCATCGTTACTTGACCAAAGCCTCATAAGCTCATCAGGTATGTTCTGTTCACTGAGCTCAATCTTTCCACTGCGGCAACAAAACCCACGTGGTTCATGCTCAAACCTTTTCGCATTGCAATGCTCGCAATTTGCAACAGGTTTTAGCATATGGGTATGTGTAGGCATGTTACTATACACCCCATCATATGGGTCAGGTACTTCAGGGATAGAAGTAATGTCTTCCTCAAGCTTATTGTCTTGGACATCATCATCATCTTCCTCATCTGAAATAACATTTAAGCCACAATAGTTTAGATAAGCACTGGAAGAATTGATTTCTATTCAATCTTTCGCACAAATACCTTGCCCAGCAAATAGGTATCCCTCATCCTCTTCCTCATCCTCTTCAAATATATCTCCCTCATCATTATCTATGGCCATCAAAGATATACGAGTTAGTAGAACTACGAGTAAAAATAAACAAAGGAGTTCAAATACTTTGTAGAATTTTAGAAAATAGTGTAAATTACCACTATCATAAAATAATGGTGTCGTCTGTGCGATTGATGTAGGCTGCAGGCTAGGCCCTATCCTTTCTGATAATCATGTAAAGACCATTGTTGAGGTAGGTATAATATGATATATAATGTAAGCACCTAAATGGGATCATGAGGTATTATTATTTACCATTGTTGGTCAAGACTGATTCAGGCAAGGATGTGTTATCATTTAGGTGTTCTTCACCCATGCAATTATATTCATCAAATAGTGGTGCCATCGGTGTGGCCGATGTAGCCTGAATGTTGGGTCTTGCCCTATCTATTATCAGGAATGACATAGATCGATTAGATATAATATGGTATATATGTTACCTAAATGGGATGAGGTAATAGTATTTACCATTGATGGTCATGACTGATTGAGGCAAGGGTGTGTTTGAACCAGTGCAATCACCATCTTTATTAGATGCCCTTGTGTTCGAACCAATGCGACGCTCAAACATCATGTTACGATGCGTTAACAACACATGTCTTTGTCCAGATGGAACATGTGATCGTTTTGTCATATGGCTAGATATTGACTCATCACATCCTTCATCATCGGCCTCTTCATGAGATGGAGGAATATAAAGAGGTGTTGCACTGGACTCTGGGATAAACCAATCATTGGATTTCAGTGTGGATCCAAGAGCGGGCTCAGGAATATATAACGGGTTCTCCATGGCAATTGACTCTGGGTGTAGGGTGTGCTTCCGTATCTCTCTAAATTTTTTGTCAGCTATTTTCAAGGCCTCCTTACGTTTGAGTTCACTGTTATGCAACCTTTGACGTTCACGCCTTGCTTGCCTCTGATCAGGCGTCATACTTTTGTAGCGCTCCCTATCATACAATTTTTTTGACTCATTCTTCATAGGGTGTTTCATGGTGTTAGCAGGATCAGATGCAGCTACATAATAACATATATTAGCATTATATTAGGAAATATAGACAGTAACATCTTACTTATTAACAAACATCTATTATTATGCAACAACACCATAATCATGGAGGAACTTCATACAAAAATAGTACCTAGGTTCTCTTTACCAATCTGCATGGGTTGGTAGGAATCATTCCTATGCAACCAATCATTACTTTCATCATTATCCGTGTCTTCACCTAATACAACTCCATCAGCTACATAATTGTTACACCATAAATAAGAGCTAAAGGGTAATGCACATAAATTGGTTTTTAATTTGTTTGGTATGTCACCTCTCGATCTGTCGGTGAGTGTACTTTGTTGTTTTTTTATATGATATTTTTCACGACGCTTCATATTTATTTCATTCCTTTGTTCCGCATATCGTGCTCTTTCCCTTTCTCGTTTGCATTTCTTAGCATCGTCAACTGGTGTGAGTGAATTGGATACACTCTGACAACCTAGTACATTATAGGCATCATGTAGCGTCAAGTGGATCAATACATAATGAATGCAAATTACTGTTGATCCAAAATAAATTTATATCCATATGTATATCAACATTTACCTGCATTGGCGGTGTTTGTCAAATTTCCTAATGGAGTGCGGCCACTGTTATTTTCCACCGGATCCATGTAGAAGATTTTGGCTAAAATGTTTTATGAAGATATAGGTTAGTCTAAATTAGTTCACATAAAGTCGTAGCAACACATAATCTAAACAATATGAACCGATATAAAGTATCCTAGAGATCAGTTGCTAGCTAAAAGGCTAGAACCATAAGTTCTCTAAGTTGATTTTGTACCAAATGTCCCCTTAGGTGAAATGAAAATTCAGATCTAAATTGAAATATATGGAACCAAGTTGCAGCTGTAAAACCACAATGACGATTTAGATTATGCAAACTTCCAGAAGTTTCTAACAACCCATTCAGCAAATGGTACAATGTGTTTATGAGAATCCATTTAAAATTAAATACGTAAGAAAGTCTGCTTCTCAATGCTATGAATCAGTTAAGGCTTCAAATCAAATTCAAATGCTCCATCATTGCATTTTCTCAAGCACTTGGTGTGAAGCCAAAATTTCCAAATTCTGTCAAGGCCGCAGTTTTATCATGACCTTGACATGAAGCCAACATTTTCAAATCCATTTGTTTCTCAAAAAGTAATTTAATTTGGGGATAACATATATGAGAATTAGAATTTGAAACCAGAGATCATCTTCGGATTTTACTACATGCTGCAAACTGCATTAAGCTATTGTTTGTTTCTACTATCATCCTAAATTTTACAAGCAGTATTGATAAACCAAGGAGGGCATTCGATAGTGGAAATTTGGAGCAGTGGTCCTTGCTAGATTATAATGGCTGTGGTTGGCATGAATCTAGGAAGCAGGTGATAAAGTACTTTGGTAGTCTGAAGAGGTCCTATTTTTTGGATCCACAGTCCTCCAACAGTTTGAATGTCAACTGAAAGGATTTTACTACATGCTGCAAATTGCATTAAGCTGCAAATTTTGCAAGCAGTATATCACCTAAAAAAATCAGCATAGAGACAAAATTGTAATACAGAAATCAGTAGGGAATGATCATTATTTCATATACCTGTCTACCTGGCCATGGCCAGAACGTGCTCTAATTTCTGCTTCGGATGATCGCTGCACACCAAAGCTCGACAAGTGAGATGTGGTTGCGGTGGTGGATCCTACAAACAAGGTTGGTCCCTGAGATAACAGACAAAGTAAGCTACTGAAATTTATAGTTGTACGTACAACCTTATTAAACAAGTATTGAACAGAAGTGTAGCAAGCTTTGGGTTGATCAATTTAGATGAAGGAAGCTCTGACGTATTGGTTGCAATACCTATACGAAGTTATTTATAGCATCTTTTTTATCTTGCTTTTCTCAATAAAACTGGGTACTTACAAAATTCTATTATTAGGTTGAAAGTAAAAAGGGAGGCCTGCATATTACACCTTCCATTATTTTCATCATCTTTTGCAGATTATAAGTTGAAGTAATACACACTTATATTGGTTTACTAATCAGTTGTTGAGTCCTTGCTGGTGTGCTGAGCAGATTATAAGGTTTGTTACCAACTTGTATTGATCCATCACAAAGTCATTAACAGGACTCGCTTACTGATTTGGCTATCTTCAGAATAATGAATGGAGATCACAATTACAAAAAGAAAACAAAGGAAACCACGAAATGCAGGTCAGCACTGGCTTGCTACCACTACTTTTTAAAAAATGACTCTTTGGTCCATCAGAACATGAAACGCAAGCTAGAGGATTGTAGTATTTGGAAGTTCATATATGCATCTACAACAATTCCTATGCAAATCTTAAACTGAATAGTAAGACAAATATTCAGTTTCTACCCTTACTCTGCTATTCAAATCTTGTTAGGGGATTCTAATATTCAGTCACCACGAGAACAGACCGAAGCAACCTAGATTGTCAGGAGAATTGGAATGAAAATATGTACCAAATCACAGTTTAGGGAAGTCATGTACTTAAGATTTAGACAAAATCATAGTGTCACAATGGGGCTCACAGGAATTTAGATATCACGAAAGTTCAGATAGGACAGAAATTCAGAAAACATTCTCGAGGTGGTTGAAACCTTTGTTTCCTAGGAGCGGCGTTGATGTAGACGCAGAACGCGTGGAGCAGTGTTGGTGCAGATGCAGGAGCGGCACCGTCAAACCGGAGGAGAGGAGCGTCGCATCGGAGGACACCGGGGGAGGAGAGGAATGTCGCACTGCCTGTGCCGCCGGGACGTTGCGCTGTCTCCGCCGTTGAGATGACGCGCCGGCTCACATCCACGTCGGACGAGTCGCAGAAACCGCCGCCACCGGCGGCGAACTCCTTGTCCAGGTCGTCGTCATTGAACCGCTGGATCCTAGCCCCACGCCTGAGCGACCAAGCCGTCCTCCTCCTCCACCACCTTCTCGGCGCTCGCCGCGTAGCTAGCGCGGCACTGCCCCGGCTTCACGAGGCTCAAGACCTCGGGGGCCGTGAAGCCTGAGGACGTGGTGGCGGTGGCACGCTCGCTGCCCGGGCTCCGCTCCCTCTACCTGGACCGCTCCTACCTGCCCAGGGAGCAGCTGCTTGCCATCCTTGCCGGATGCAGGGAGCTGCGGGAGTTCAGCGGGCGGGGCTGCGTTCCAGATGCCCGCAGCTGTCGCGCCTCGCCGCCGCTTCTTTCTCAGCGCATGCCCACGCCGTCGCCCCGTGATGTCAGGAAGAACCGCGCCGCGGCCATGCCGTCTTGCCCTTGATGCCCGCGTCGACGCTCGGAGGGGAGCAATGTTGGGGCTGGTGGTGTGAGGGTAGCCAAGGATGCTTCGGTGGGTGCATGGGGAGCATAATAGAAGGGATGAGGCCGGGCAGCTCCTGTTGGGGAGACGGAGTACTTTCGGATCGATGACCTGTCTGGGAAGCCGGATCATCTCTGTATTGATGATGGGGATGCTGAGCATTGGGCGAGAAGGGAGGCGTAGGCGCGCGGCTCGAGAGGGCCATGGCATGCGGATCGTTGAGTGGAAGCCGAGCCTGGTATGGCTTCTCCCGTGGGAAGAAAAAGCAACTCACAATGTGGCAGACGGATGACTCGACCCAACGACTGCAGCAATCAAATCATGGGGAGGAGAGAGAAAAGTAGAGTCGATTCTTCCCGAATAAAGAATGATTTCGGCGGCAGTGGAGTCAATTGAGCGGTGGCGGTGAAGCAAATCGAGTGATGGCTGTAGCGAGTCAGGCGGCAATGGAGGCAGTGGAGCGAGTAGTGCAGCAGCAAGGGTGCCGCCGCCTCGAACGCGACCATGAATGGCGGCGAGGAGCGAGGCACGCACCTCCGTGGGGACGAGCGAGGCAACGCACCTCCGTGGCTCTGGGCTTGACCAAGCACAAGCGAATAGGCGACGGAGGTTGAAGAAAGGTGTGTGCGCTGCCTCCACGGGAGAAAAAGCTGTTTGCGATGGAGAAAAAAGCTGTTTGCATCTGTTCCTGTGTACGATGGAGAAAAAAAAGCTGTTTATTTATTTTTTATTTTTTATGGGGCCTATGATACCTGTTGTTAGGAGTCCACTCGTCTGTTTCTGTTTGTAGGCATCCATGGCTTGCGAGGGGGGCCCGATTCAGAGAAGTGCCGCGCGTACGCTGGGAAAAGCGAGCTGAGCCTGATTGGAGGAGTGTGCGGTGGAATGGTACCGGGTAAATCAAGGAGTGCGGTAGTTTCGTCTGCCTGGGTGAACGATTGGTCTGTAAATTTTTTAGTTGTAGAGATATAATGCAAATATATAGTCACTCTGTTCTAAGGGGGCTGTTTGAGACTACTCTATAAACTTTATGGAGCAGCTCTATAAAAAACTAAAATTTTTGAAGTGTACCCCCTTATAAAAAGAGAATGGTGGTAGTATTAACCAAGTCTGGGTCGTCTAAATTTCGTTTTTGGTTGTCCGTTGGATATAGTTAATTACCTCATTCTTATGAAGGTGAGTTTTAACTCAAAACCACCACCTCTTACATACCTTCCCCTCACCCTTGCCCTTCTTCAAGGTAGAGCCACTGCTGCCCATGGCAGTCAACACCAAATCTCACTGCCACCAATCTCTCTCTTTTTCTTCCCTCTGCTCCATAGCCATTATCCATTCTCTCTCCCAATCCCTCTCTCTATCTATTTACTTTGTTCTTCTCAAATCAGAGCATTCAATAACAAAGGTTCTATTTGTTTCCCTACACCAAGGTAGCCCTATGGATAAGGATCAGGACGATGCTCTAAATAGGTACCCGCAGTTCTTTTCTAGTTTAATTTAATAAACTAAATAGATAATTTATTTCCTTATTTTTTCATTTAGTTAGACTATAAAAGAACCGTGGGTATTCATTTGAAAGGTCATCCCTATCCTTACCTATGGATAGCCAAAGCTAGAATGAGTTTACAGCTGAGGTGGTGCAGTTACTCGTGTTTGTTTTCCATGTATATGAACTGAGCCATGCCATAAAGAGATAGGTTTGGTACCTTTTGTAATATCGTGTACGTAGGCTTACCTCCTAAAGCACAAGGGACATAAAAAATTAGGAGGCTGAGCGCAGGGGCGGAGCCTAGTGGAGGCAAAACTGGGCTTCCGTCCTCCCTTGGCTCAGATAAATATCGATAGCCCACATACTTTCTTGGTCTCTATGGACTTTAGAGCATCTATAGCACATGACAGAGTTGAGAGAAGAGAGCCCACTCAGGTAACCCATTAAGTTTCTTAGCTTCTTGGACTTTAGAGCACCACAAAGTTCACAGCAAAGAGCCCACTCAAACATATGTATCGATGGCGCTCAGTCTTTGCATGCATGGAGAAGGATAGAGATGTTCCCTTTTCCCACACGACGTATGTATGGTCGTTGGTTTACTATTTTTGCCCCCCTCTAATTTGGTGCACCACCCTCCGCCGCTGGCTGAGCGATCAATCTGTCATTTGGATTACTGAGGTTGCCATCGTTCAATTTCCCGTTTCATGTGTAGCATCCTTATTGTAATGCACTAACGCTAGACACCTCATCATATCGTGACTAGTTGTTATTGTGTAACTATGAGACTAGTACTCATTAGTCGTCATTACTTATCAGCCGAATCTGCCAGCCATTCAGCAGTGTTTTTCTCTCACAATAAATAAGTCAACAGTACTTTTCTGTCATGGCTTATCAGCTAAACGAACAAGAGTGGCAAGTTGTGATTCTTTGGCAGCACTAAGTGTGATGAAAGTCTAAAGATTATATTATTTTATCTTGATATGATACTTTTTACAATTTTGCTAAAACTAATTGTTTCTCTAAATTTTAGCACCATGACAAAGTATGCGGCTTCTGGGAGTTAGAAAAGGAAAAAAAAAGGAGAGATTAATAGAATCACAAAGAAGGCTCATGAATAATTTTTTTTAAGAGTGGATGAGCCAACTAGTGTTACTCTAGAAGATGATGGCCTTACATAAGACAATGTTAGCATTAATCCAGAAGATGAGGGTCCTATAGAATACAATATTGGGATCGGTTCAGAGAACCTTCTCAAAATTAGAATTGTTGATCGATGTCTCTTAGCAATATTATGCATTGAGATAAAATTATATTGGATGAGATTGATATTGTCATCAACGACTTTGTATAAAGGAATGTTAGAAATTTCTTTAAGATAATTTAATATGTATAATTTTTTCATATAATTTTTTTGCTTTTGGACACATATTAAGTATGATAAAATTTTACATATACATGTTGAGTATTTTTTTCATATTTTATAAAAGGGGTCCTGAGCTTTGGTTTGGCTTTAGACCTAAAATTCGTACACCGAACGCGCACGCGTGCATGTACCTTGGAATTTCTGGAAAAATTCCAGAAAAAGGTGCGATCACCAAGGTTCGCCTCCACTACACGGGAAACGCGCAATACCATAGTGCGATCATCAAGGTTTGCCTCCATTGCACAGAAAACACGCAATACATACATGTCATGTACCTTGAAATTTCTGGAAAAATTCTAGAGAAAATTAGAGTAGCGTCCCACTGGACTGCCATACCACTGAACCACAGACCCATTTGCAAATGCAGTGAGATCTTGGGAAGAGAGACCTTGCCTGGTTGTCGATCGGGATGGAACAACGGCCTGACTAACTTTGGACCCGCCCAAAGCCCATGTGACTTCCCTTGAACACAAGCCCGTTCGATGGGCCGGCCCGAATTCTGTCTGGCCCGTTCACCCTTTCTCGTCGTTCAGTTCAGACTTCAGAGTTGAGACATCATCAGAAGGACGGACCACAGCACAGAGTCTCTCCGTCGGTGCCAGACTGCCAGTGGACTGCGAGTGCGAGGGAGCGCCTCCGCCTCAGATCCGAACCCCCCCACCGATGCGAGCTCCGGCGATGCTCCGCTGGGCCGCGGCGGCGCTCGTGCTCGCGGCGCTCCTCGCCGCCTCGCCGGCCGCCGCCTTCTACCTCCCCGGCGTGGCGCCCAACGACTTCCACAAGGTCCAGTTCCCTTCCCTCAGTCCACACCTTCCTCGTAGCGTAATGGTTCTCTCCCCACCCTTCCCGCGCTGGATCTCGGCGGCCAGATCCATCGTTTGGTCTTCGTCGAGTTGGATGCGAGCGGTGGTGTTCGGGATCTCGGGCGGTCCCGCTGCTCTCGCTCGCTCCCTTACTCGTACCCGCGGGTGGCAGTGGCACACGCTGTTCACTCACCTGACATGATAATCATAATCCGTTGGTGCTTCTGTGCGCGCTGGTGTAATCTGACGAATTGCGTGCCTGTCGTCTCATTTCTGCACGGCTGCGTTGCGTTGCTGCTCACTGCTAATGACGCACCACCCACTTCACTTGCTGTCTTGCTCCCTGACATTTTGATCCGGATGCATATGGAATTCTGGACTACTGGCTTTCACTTTTGGCTAGGTCCCTTGCTTCAAATCTCAATGTTGAGGCAAAAACGTTTTTCCCTAAGTGATGATAAAGAATAAAAAACTCTACAGCTGATCTAAAGTTTTAGAACGTTATTGAATGGTATACTTGAACTTAAGATAATAAGAAAATTGCGCAGTGAGTATGCCAGAGTCTGTGCCCACGTGTGTTCTAAATGCGCAGAGTACAGAAGAGTCTGCACCCAGATGTACCCAAATCTGTACCCACTAGTATTCAAGCTGTGCAGTTCTTCAAATTTTTGTACATAGAGTAAATGCTCGGCTTGATCTCAGAAAGTGAATTTCATATGTTCCATTGTATACATGATACTTATAGTTTGAACTTGGAAGCTGCAGGTGGTGGTGTCTTTGACAATAGGCCATTGTACCCAAACCATTTTTTCGCTTCTGTTTCTCTTGGTCCTTGTTGCCTGGTGTAACGTGTGGATCTACACTACTGTCTGACAGTCATATGTGTCCGTGCATCATGCTACCTAATTCACTTCTGCTTCTGATGAATCATGACAAGCCATTATTTTCAGATCTTTAAGTATCAAACATGTATATGTGTTAGTAGTTATGTTTAGAGAAACGAATGTCAAATGGTGTGTGTGCTTGACCTATGGGGGGAAAATAGTCTATCCCACTTATGATCAGAGCTTTACATTTCCTTCTTGGACACGCCCTGTACGCGTCTTGGCCACACGTTCTCATATCTTTAGATTCGTGGCCTTTTGTTTTACTGAAATATGTGTTGCATGTTCTCTAACTGGTTCATACATAATTCTCTGCAGAAAGATCCACTTTTGGTGAAGGTGAATAAGCTGACATCCACAAAGACGCAACTTCCCTACTCGTATTACTCTCTTCCATTCTGCAAGCCAAACACGATAGTTGATAGTGCAGAGAATCTTGGAGAGGTTCTGCGTGGTGATCGCATTGAGAACTCTCCTTATGTGGTCAGTACTAGATTGCTGCTTGTCACATATTCACCTGTGTAATTTGTAATGTACCAGATCACTGAGTTGTCATCTACTTTGTCGTTTCTCGTTTGTGCTGTAGTTTGAGATGGGGGAGCCCAAGATGTGCCAGATTATCTGCAGAGCAAAAATTGACGATAAACAAGCAAAGGAGCTCAAGGAAAAGATAGAGGATGAGTATCGGGTGAACATGTATGGATTTTATATGTGACACTGTAATTTTAATTGCATGACAAATGCTAGAGTTACATGATGAATTTTCTTCACAGGATTCTTGACAACCTCCCACTAGTTGTTGCTATTGCAAGGCAGGATAGGGGTGCTCCTGTTTACCAGGCTGGATATCATGTTGGTGTCAAGGGCCAATATGCTGGTGTAAGTTTGTGTGCTCAGCTGATGTTTTACTTTTAACAGTGTGTCGGTCTCCTTTTTTTTTTCTTGAGAGGGTGTAGTTATCTTATTATAAAATATATATGTTACAGAACAAGGATGAGAAGTCCTTTATCCACAACCACTTGACATTTTTAGTAAAATATCACAAGGATGAAACTGCAGATCTCTCTAGAATTGTTGGATTTGAGGTCAAACCATTCAGGTTTGTTTTAGTTATGCTTGTCATATTTTATTTGTATGATATGATGTTTTTTTACATGCTGACACTATCTTGTTTACTCACTTCATCTTTGTTAAATTTCTCGTGCCAGTATCAATCACCAGTTTGAAGGGCCGTGGAATGATAAAAACACTCGTTTAATCACATGTGATCCTCATGCCAGCAAGCTTGTGGTAAACTCAGATACTCCTCAGGAGGTTGAAGCTGGAAAGGAAATCATATTTACCTATGATGTGGCCTTCGAGGTGATATTTCTCACTTCTGCTTCTCTTTTTGTGCTCTAACTCCTTTCCTTCATACTCCCTCAGATTCTTAATTTAGGATGTGGCCTTCGAGGTGATATTTCTCACTTCTGCTTCTCTTTTTGTGCTCTAACTCCTTTCCTTCATACTCCCTCAGATTCTTAATTTAGGACATTGACATGATCTTAAATGTGACACTTTGACCTGCAATTTTTGTAGAAGTATATTGTTTTCTATATATATTATGAAAGTATTTTCCATGATGAATCTATTACATGAACTGTGTTATCATTGTCAAGTTACTTAATAATACATTGTAAACTTTGAGTTTGTTTTAATGTTTTCTGATGTGCTTGGTATTGCTTTGCAGGAGAGTGATGTCAAGTGGGCTTCTCGCTGGGACACCTACCTGTTAATGACAGACGATCAAATTCACTGGTTTTCTATTGTGAACTCTCTCATGATCGTACTCTTTTTATCTGGGATGGTGGCCATGATTATGCTCCGCACCTTGTATAGAGATATCTCTAGATACAATCAGCTTGAAACTGAAGAAGAAGCCCAAGAGGAGACAGGGTGGAAGCTTGTTCATGGAGACGTATTCCGCCCTCCTGCAAACTCTGACTTACTCTGTGTCTGTGTTGGGACTGGTGTTCAGTTCTTTGGTATGCTGCTAGTAACCATGATTTTTGCTGTTTTGGGTTTCCTTTCGCCGTCAAACCGGGGAGGACTCATGACTGCCATGCTGCTCACTTGGGTCTTGATGGGTTTGTTTGCTGGCTATGCTTCTTCACGCCTATATAAGATGTTCAAAGGATCAGAATGGAAGAGCATCACCCTAAGGACTGCTTTCCTGTTTCCCGGGATTGCTTTTGGTATTTTCTTCATCCTGAATGCTCTTATATGGGGGGAGAAGTCGTCTGGTGCCGTTCCTTTCACCACAATGTTTGCGTTGGTCCTCCTTTGGTTTGGTATCTCGGTTCCTCTTGTATTTGTTGGGAGCTATCTGGGCTTCAAGCAACCTGCCATTGAGGCTCCGGTGAAGACAAACAAGATTCCAAGACAGGTCCCTGAGCAGGCTTGGTACATGAACCCTGCCTTCACCATTCTTATTGGTGGTATTCTTCCGTTTGGAGCAGTTTTCATTGAGCTCTTCTTCATCCTGACATCAATCTGGCTTCACCAGTTCTACTACATCTTTGGCTTTCTCTTCCTGGTGTTCATTATCCTCATCATCACCTGTGCGGAGATCACGATCGTGCTGTGCTATTTCCAGCTGTGCAGTGAGGACTACATGTGGTGGTGGAGGTCCTATCTGACCTCAGGATCATCTGCAATCTACCTCTTCCTGTATGCCGGGTTCTACTTCTTCACTAAACTGCAGATCACCAAGGTGGTGTCGGGCATACTGTACTTTGGCTACATGCTTCTTGCCTCGTGTGCTTTCTGTGTGCTCACTGGTGCGATCGGCTTCTGTGCCTGCTTCTGGTTCACAAGATTGATTTATTCATCTGTGAAGATCGACTAGGCATGTTGCATGAGCCTGCAGAGAGTATGCTGATCTGAAGCGGCCTCCATTTTCCACTGAGTTTCTTTTTTTCCTGAATTTTCAGGAAAGCTGTACTTTAGGTGTTAGCTTATAAACCATTTATGCCCACTGTGGTTCAGAGTTGTATAAGGATATAGGACACTACTGCCAGCTTCATATGGGGCAATTTTTCGTTCTTGAGAACTGCTGTATACGTTCAATCCATGGCTCATTATCGTCTGCCACCCCTTTGCTACTTGTGCTACATGATGATGTTGATACGTGCTTGGCTAGTTGGCTTCATCAAGAAATGCTTGCATTCACTTGTACATATTCAGAAATGTTTGGTTCGTCTCCACAGAATATTCTTGCTACAGGGCAGGCCTCTGGGAGAGCTCCGGCATGCTGTGTTAACGCCTGAGTATAGATGGCCGTCGACACCTCCGGAGACTCCGTCGGGACTTAGTATGAATGTTCGGATTGCAGTCGTGATAGGGATTTTAGCTTAGGCTCCGTTTGGATCCTTTTATTTGGAGGAAATAAAATCTACTTAATAAATTAGGCTAGGCTTGAAATGTGACATGTCACCACTTACAAGTTCACATATAAGCCCATCTCAAATTCGAATGGTGAAAGATGGAAATTGATTCTATAGATCATTTTATGTTTATACTTTGTAACTTATAACACGTTCAACTCACTCCTATACGATAGAAATACAACACATAAGCATTTCTCTCGCACAGCCAACAATATATATAAATGTAATCTATATACAATCATATTGGCTTAATTAATATGTGTCTAAATTATGATTATTAAAATAAATTCAATTTCAAGGATCTAGGGCCTTAGATTTTTTTATAAGCTATAATAGTCGAAGAGAACTAGATAATTGCTTTTTATAAGCTAGATGATTGAACAGTTCAGAATAGCCAACTCGAATTGAGGTGTCTATCTTCTTCTTAATCAAGCAGCATTCGGTAACTTTGTCAAGTTTTCTGAAACTCAGGGCTGGTTCTATGGCCTTGTTATTGAAACCAGAAACTCAACAGTATCGCGAATGACCAAACACTTTACAGAGTCTGGGAGGGGTTTTGTCCAGACATGCGACTCACCTGGGTCCCAACTCATCCCTAAGCTTGCTCTCTACATGCGCAACTAAATTACAATTTCTAGGAACAAGGAGAACATCATCACATACGAAATGCTCATGAAGAAAGACCCGTGTATCCCTAATCAACATATCGCTAACCGCTAGGTCCATCGATGACATGAGAAGTGTCAGAACTTCATTCACTTGTCTTATAAGTTATAACTTTTTTACTATAATAAATCAGCGAACATTCAACTGTAACTTTTCTTGCCAGCGAATAAGCTCGGAGCGTCGAACCTACCTCAACTTGGACCTGAGAGATCCCATAATCCGTTGCCGATTGCAAAGCTTTAGCACATGCCGCTGCTAACGTTCGCACCTTCATCCACCGTTTAACACAAATCCAACGGCTCATGCCCAATCGAGTAAAAATATCAATATCAATATTTTACTAAGGCAAGCAGATAAGGTCTTCGTCTGCATCATCATCACGCACCGCCGCACCGCGCTCCCGTGCGGCCTGCCCTCGCCGGCATGGAACGTCGCCATGGAAAGTCACTGGATCTCAGTGCAATGCGTACGTTGTCTAGCGTCGAGCCGTCGCAAGGCCTCCCGCACCGTGCCGCGAGCAGACCTCCCCCACTATGCCATGCGGCCGTTAGCCTCCAGCGCCACGACGCCGCAGGGATCTCGTATAGTGCCGCGCTGCCGCAGGCCTCCAGCGCAAGCTGCCGCCCTGCAGCTCCGACCTGCCATCGGCCTCCAGCGGGACTACGTTGATCCCGCCCTCCGCGGTCGATGCCGCCACGCTTTTCGCATCCTCACCGGTCACCTCCATACTCCGCCATGCCTGTCGGACCTCCATGCTGATCCTGAACTCTTTGCTACGTCCATGAGCTTGCTGCGTGCGCTCGTAGTGCTGGCTGTGGCTGCTAGCTCGCCGCGCCGCTCTCCACGCTGGCCGTGCACGCTTGCTGCGTCAGCCTCTGTGATGGCCGCACTCGCTCGCCTCGCTCCAGGCCCGCGCTTCCCTCTGCGCAAACCGTCGGCGCGCCGTATGCCCGTATCGCCCTCAGCACTTGCTTCGCAGCAGGGCCGTCGAGCACTACGAGCGCCCCCTGGATTCATCGGACTCGTCGCCACTTTTAGCTTTGCCGCGGTGATGGCCGGCAATGCAACGAGTGAGCGCGAGCTGGCGGCGTGTGCTTGGCACCCGATGTGAAGTGACTGGGGATTTGCCTCCCTCAATCCCATGCCAAATATCCTCAAGGAGGCAGGAGCAGCCGACCCAGCGCTGCGCCTGGCGGTTGGCGCCTTGACGGCACCCGAGCTTGGCGGCGGCGATCACAGTGCCAGTGGGGAGCTGCCGTATGGCAGGAGCTGTGTTCGGCCGGTGGGCTATGGCGGCCAGTGAAAAAAGCTAAGTCCCTGACTCATGGGAACGATGGAAACTCTAACAGCCCTTAGATCTTAATTGAAGGGTGGATATGATAGGAAAAGTTACAGCATGACTTGCCTAAGCAAAGTCACTGAATCTGTATCCACCCCATCTGCCCTTGTGTGTATCTTGAACAAAATGGCTATATTTACGATGTCAAGCCTTGTTTAGTTACCTAAATATTTTGCAAAATGTTTCAAATTTCCCGTCACATCAAATCTTACGGCACATGCATGAAGCATTAAATATATGTAAAAAAGGTAACTAATTACACAGTTTGCATGTAATTTGCGAGACGAATATTTTAAACCTAGTTAGCATATGATTGGACAATATTTATCAAATACAAACGAAAGTATTACTATTCACATTTTGCAAAAATTTTTGCAAATAAACAAGGCCTGAATGTTTAAACACATGTACAAAGTATTAAATATAAATTAAAAAATAACTAATTGTACACATTGCAGCTACTTTGCGAGATGAATATTCTAAGTCTAATTAGTCTATATTTTGATAATAAAGTCCTATAGTAACACACATGCTAATAACAAATTAATTAGGTTTAATAAATTCGTCTCATAATATTTATTTTTTTATTAGTATTTGAACAACCTACCCGACACCGGATATGCCCTTCTGTTTGCATTACTTACGTGAATAGAGATAAGTGCGTCTCTATCGCATGATTTAAAACACAGCTAATTTTCTCTACAACGGTCATGTTTTTTTGTACTATTAAAAAAAATAGTAGAATCGCGATCAGTAGTCGCGGTCAAAAATAGGCGGGTTTATGTTAAATTTGTTGACCACGGTCCGCATCTTCTTCCGTGGGCCTCACTGTCCTCTCCTCTCGCGTGCCCGCGCCGCCGCGATCGCCAATCGCCATGGCTCCTCCTCCTCCCAACTCCCGCCTGCCAACGCCGACGGCGTCAGCGGCTACGGGCACCTCCTCGTCGCGAATAGACTCGCCGTCGCTAAAGGCCGCGCTCGCAATGGCTCTCATCCACTACAACCGCCTGCCCGGCAAAGCCAACGCCACCGTCACCGCCACCGCCGCCTCCGCAGGCACATCGCCCCCGCCTCTTATCCACTGGAAGCGCAAGGTGCCATTCCCCTAGCAGCACCACCCCTCGGACTCAAACCCTACCCCGCCTCTGACATTCGATCTCCTTCTCCCGCCCAGGCCAAGGACCGGAAGCGCGAAATCCTCCGCCTCCGCGAAGAGCTCAAGCTCCTCCAAGGTATGTACGCCCATGCCAATCTAGCCGCCGCTGTTGTTCGGTTGGCCGAATCCCATTGCCGGCGTCATGTCAATTGAGTTTTTTATGGGAGCAGATGGGGCGCGCGGGGAGGAGATGGAGCCCCCGGTTGCGTCGTGCCGGTGCCACTTCTTCGACGGGTGCGGGGACCTTCCACCGCAGCAGGGTGGCGGTGGTGGGGAGCATTGGGTTGACGAGGTGCTGAGGAGGAGGTTTCTCAGACTCGGTATGGCTTCGGTTTGCTTCGATGTGCTAGTATATTTTGAAATTTGTGTGGGCTGCTAATGCAATTTACACTTCTGTGATGTGTGACAGTGCGGTGGAAGGAGAAACGACGGCGAGTGGATCGGCCTCTTCCAAGTTGTAGTTTGATTGGTTGGTTATGCCTTGAATCTACTGTCATTATTTTGATGTCAAAACATCGAAAATTTGAAAAGTCTGTAAACCACAACCTTGCCCTTGCCTTGGACTTCATTTCTCCTGCAGTAGAAAACCTGTCAATGTGCAGTAGAAAATTTTGCAATGTGACACCCATTTCTGTTTATCTAGGGTTATCTAGGAAGTAGGAAGAGGAAATATTATAATTTCTTGGGCTATAGTTTCAATTGTTTTGTTTCTCCAGATTTCAACAGTGAGGATGAGATGCAGCAGCTCAGCATGTCGATTGATTTCCTGGTGGAGCTATCAGACGGCATTTTTGCCAAAGTAAAATTCTATCATTTGGTCACAACTAAGATATTTTGTTTCATCTTTCTAAAGGTAAGATTCACTTGTGCAGAGAGAAGCTGGCCCCTCATTTGCTACATTTTCTCACCAAGCAGTAGATTTCATTTTGGGTACGTTAGAATTGAGCTTTTATGTGTTTGTGCTCTGACCATTAGTCTTTGAAAAAAACAGAATGCAATGAAACGAAAAGTATGAATATATAAATGATACTCATGTTGCATATGCAATCTATGTTTGGTTGAAATTGAAACTACCATGGGTAATCATTAATCATTCGATAATCATGTTCCCTGTTCAGCTACACTGAAGAACATTCTTTCATCAGAAAGGGAAAAGGAGCTAGTTGGGGAGATAATCGATGGTTTAGTGACTCGTTTGATGAAAAGGATGTGCACCGTTCTTGAAAATCCTGGTACTTCAGATTCAGCTGACACTTGGTATATTTATTTTGTATTTGTTTTCCCAGACAAACACATTTAAAGTAATGACATGGTGCAGTGAGCTGTACAGAAGCTAAGATTTTATTTTGTAGCATCACTGCTTCTCCATATGTTTGTTGGGTAGTGCAGTTAACCTTCAATCAAGTTGATTATAGTTTGGGCTCGTAAGTTATTCTTTGTTGATTCATGTTCCATTGTTTCATAGTTTGCTGTGAACATAAGCCTAGTCCCTTTGTTCTGCAGTAGAGCACAAGGGTCCTGATGCTTCGAGGATCCGTTTTTTTATTTCAGTGTCTACCTCTCTCTTAAGTTAATGTTAAGTTAAACTTGTGAAGTCATGGTCTCATGGGCAGTATTTTCCAGTAGACACTGAAATGCAAAATAAGTATGTCTTCCTTAACATTCCAGTTTCCAATGAATCCGAATGCAATAATGCACTGCAGCTTCCAAGTTTCATCTGCATGAGATTACTATGAGTATTTACCTGTACTTTACATACTATCCCCATAATAATGTCGAGTACACCTTAGGTACCATTTGATTTTTAGTCCTCCTGATAGTGGTACCAAGTATGATAAATTAATTGGAGACTTCATTACTTTTATGTTGTATATGTAAAAAATCTTTGTGTTTTTTTCCATTATTATACCCTTATTTCATGCTTTATTTTCATCAAGTCTGCTATAGTGCTATCTATGTGGCCATATTTTCTTGTTTTCCTGAGTTACCTTTTATCGTTTTGTTACTGAGAACTGAACATTAAATAAACGAGGAGATTAAGGTCTGTATTTGACAATTGACAGACATGTCTGTTTGCTTCCTATTATAACATAGGGCATGTTTAGTTCCACATGGAATGCAAAATGCAAAATGCCAACTACTTTTTTCAGGGTTGTGTTTAGTTCCATCCAAAATGCAGAATTTATTGCCCTCATTATGGCCTCTTGAGGCTCTTTTGGGCTTTTTTTGGCCTCTTGAGACCAAAATCCAAAATGGAGAATAACCACCTTTTTGCCAAAAAAAAAATGTATGGTGTTTAATTCCATTATGCAAAACGATCTACCAAAACCCAGAATTTTTTGGGATGAAAGGGGAACTAAACACCCCCCCTAGTTTATCCTATTGATTTCTGTTCCTTCCATCTTGTTCAATATTTTGCAGGATCAACTGGCTGCTCAGATGCCCAGTTCTCTGTGCAGCATTTATTCCGTAAGTTGGGAAATGATGAATTCATTGGTCAGCGGGTAATCCTTGCAGTTTCTCAAAAGATCTCAAATGTATCTGAAAGATTGCTCTTGATCGATCCGTTTGATGATGCTTTCCCTGATATGCATGACAATATATTCATCATGTAAGCTGACCTTCGTTTGTTGAGAGTTGAGAATCTTTACTCCTTAAGTCAATCATTAATGTCCAGTGTGTTCTTGAGAGTTGAGAATAAACATTTTGACTTCTTTAGCACTGAATTATGGATGGAAAAAATAATCATTACTTCAGTAGTTTGCACATTGTATATTTTTTCAGTGCACAATAGTTCATATATAGAGGAAGTGTCAGATTGTCAGTAGCCTGGTTCTCCTTGTATATTTGTATGGTCACTGGTTTTATATTATGGCTAATGTATTGCAGGTTCTGTTGAGATACGCTCAAACATCTGAATCTTGTTTCCCTTTGCTGTTGGCTTTATCCACTATTTTACATTCAAAACAAGCTATGCTATGATATTCCGAGTTGGCATAATTCTGAAAGATGATAGTTATGATTCAGCTAGTTTTGTCTATCAGAGTCATCGAAACTAGGACAATTTTTTATGATCTCTAGGTACATCATTTCTGAAGCAAATTCTATTGATGCTTATTTAGTAACTATTTATATGGATTGTATTCTTGCTATAACCATAAAGATTTTTTTTGTTGTGTCTTAAAGTTGGACTCTAACTTTATCACTTATGCATGCTCATTTTGTCCCATGCTGTAGGATTCAGTTACTCGAGTTCCTCATATCTGATTACATGAAAGTTTGGCTATGCTGCGAGCATATTGACAAAAGTTAGTGCTTTCGTGCCCCCAACAGTCGTGTTTTCTATTTGCTATGCTATATGAATTGCATTGTCACTGAACATGACAGTGGAAAACATTAACTCACTTGAATTGGGGAAAAGTGACCATATCCATTGTTTTTACTTTGCTAAATTCTTCTGGTTCTTGTAACTGCTGTTAAATAACTTTCATTTCTGTATTATATCGTACTACAAAATTAATTGCTGTATTTTGATTTACAGACATAATGTAGAAAGTACATTGACTGAATATTATAATAACAATTCTGAATGGGAAACTTCTGAAAGATACATGCACCTGATGCCAGTGCAATACTGTTCCATCATTGTGTGTCACTGTAAGAGCTTAATTAACTTAAATAAAACTATTGTTCAGGACTTTTTGAGGAATGTACCAGATCCATTCTCAAGGCACGCAATGATTTGCGAATCCTGGAAAACATGAATGGGCTCTATGTGGTGTACATTGAGCGTGTGGTCGGAAGGTTGGCAAGGGAGGTGGCTCCTGCTGCACATCAAGGAAAGCTTGACCTAGAAGTCTTCTCCAAACTGTTGTGCTGAGAGTGCCTGCATCTGACTTTCCAAGCCCGACGACCCGGCCTGCTAAATGCTCAGGTCGATTCAAAACCACGATATCATTGCTCCACTTAGACTATGTGTATTTACATTTCTCTTTATAAGACAAACTTTGGAATCTGGTAGTGGATCTACTTGTGTGGCCTGACATTGTTTCATGTCACTATTCATAGTTGATTAGTTTCATTTTGCTGACTTAACTCCATATCCTGTGAGTTGCTATAGACATGCTTGTCTACTCTTCAAATTTAGGTGCATCTAAGGATTTCTGCACTTTGCCTTTACTCTCTACTGCTAGTTCAAAACAAAATGCTTTGTCTACTCAAATACACGCCATTCATGTTGATAGGTATGCATGCACAGTTTGTATCTGCTTTAAAATGGGGGAGTATTTTTCTCAGATTAGAACCCATGATCACCTTACAGCCAAGCTATTTTTGCATGATGTGCAGAGGATGCTGTTGTCTGTTTGCCTTTGGCATGCATGTTGCTTTCAACATTTCTATAACCTGCGAGACTGAAAGAAATTTACAATAGGCATGTTTGGGTGCCTTTTAGTCATCAAGTAATCCCCCCCCCCCCCCCCACACACACACACTTGTGGTTTTATCAGGATGCTCCTTGTGGCCAACTATATGATGATTAACTAGGGATGTAAAATGATTGGCTATTTGGCTCACACGTGCAACTGGGAGAATAGAGCAAATCTGGGACTGGGATCCATACTTGCTTGACATATCTGATTAATTGTTGAGGAGGTATTGCAGTTTGCAGTTTGTTCATAGGTCTATGCATGCACATTTTGAACTGGTAATCTTTCGTTCAGAATACTGCCAAATTTTTAACATATCAGAGCCTAATAAATCTTCTTTTTCTTCTTCTTTCTGTTAGTGAAAGTGGAAGGCATCTTAGTTCAGTAGTTTGAAGGGGTCTAGCGAGGTTTGGAAATTCTCTGAAGTTGTTAGCCCCATTGCTCTTGCTTTAACAACATGCTAAAGACGACAACATAGTGGAATAGGAGGAAGACTTTGATCACGTTCAAAGAACATAATTTTGGAAATGAAAAGCCCATATACCCATGAATACCAGTGTGCTTTCACTCTCCTTTTGGGAAAGAATGTGCTTGCACTCTTCACCCTAGGACAAGGTTGATAACCCCGTGCCCACTGCCCAGCTTGGCTCTACCAAATCGTTGCTTGAGTAGTTACATCACCTTTTAGTCAGCAACTATCATATCTCCCTGTCTCCACCTGTATAACAACAACTGTCACCAAGCAAGGTACTGGTAATCAATTATCTCAGGCTCTTCAGGGACTTTATCTTGGCTAAGCTCAACCGTCCTCTTCGTCCATTGACAAGCCCTTATGCCAGATCAATGCAAGGTCCTTTTCATGTAGACCAATCCCATGAAGCATCGTGCTGTGTCCTTTCCGATTCACGAGTTACGTGCATTTCGTAGCTGCCTGAATCTGGCCTTCAGCCTTCTTCCTGCACGGTGAAAGATCTACATCCAGTTTGCTATGATGTAGTTTTCTTACCTTTAAACCTGAAGGAACCGAATTGGTGCACACTGCACACTACTTCAAAGCTTGAAGGTTTAACTCGCTATTGAGCTCAGCTAACTGGTTGATCATGGAAGTGAAAATCTATTGGAAGATCAAGATTTGATACCGCCATATATATGTCTTTATCAGATTACCTTTGATGAACTTGCTTGAGTAGGAGAAGTAATTTCTCTTTTAACCCTAGAGTACTATTCCATTAAAGATTAATATATGTCTTGGATATTAACTTTATTGTATATACTATATATTTGTCAACTAACAAATTGTTTGCTCGAGTAATCTGCAAAAAAAATCATGCAACTTGTATTTTCAACCTGAAGTTTGGTGGAGGCCATCTAGAATATGATGTGATATGATAAACTGGTCGATTGTGACAAGCCAGACTACCCGCACATCGAGTTGTCCATTTTCCCTAAACGATGGAGCACCATGTGTGGTCCTTGGGATATCTGAGGCCCCTTGCATGAAGCCACAGAAATATATAGAAGTTGCAAGCATGCAGGTAGCAATTATAGGAATATATTATGCATAACTCTTCTGTACCACAGTACCAGTGCGAGTGTCACACTCACACCTACAGTAAGGGTTAGAGAGGAGGGCCACAAAAAGTCAAAAACCTTTGTTTCTGATGTTAGTTGTGGTGTGTTTGTGCAGCCGTGCAGGTGTGTTTGGCTGGCGTGCTGTACTTTGCCTGCACACGTCAAGATATGAACACAGGAGAGATGGATGTAAGATACTAGATGACATGCTGGGCTAGCTGAGCTCTTGATGAGCTATGCGCAGCGGCGACAAGGAAATAGCTGGACTTTTGCCTAAGCAGTTGCTTTAGTTAGTAGGACATGCATGCATTGGCCTTTATTAAATTTCTTGCATCATTGTGTCTTGTTATGTATAGCTAGTCACCATCTTCTTCATCAATGCAATAACAAGAAGGCTCTCCTGCTTTGGTCGTTTGAAAAACTAAATGCACATACAGCTTCATGCCCTCATGCATGATAGGGTTATTATCGTTGAGCAAGAAGATGAGAGTGATGTAAGCGAGATTAGTAGCTAGGGGAGAAAATGGCCATATATAGGTGATCACATCAGGTTTGCCTCTATTGTTGCTTGCAATATTGGTGATGCGTGGAGGAGAACCATTATATTGACAGTCAATTGGAGCTAAATTATCGATCGGTACTGTCAGTGGCGGATCTAGGATAAGTGGATGATGATATGGCGCAAGGAGGTGCAAGAGAATTAGCTTAGTGGGGTTTGTCTTTATAGGATATATATAGATTTACTATAAACTTAATCAAATTTAAGTTAGTTCAATTTGCATAAATCCTATAATTGCATCCTTTTTGGAAGTACTCCATACCAAATTATAAAAAGTTTGGCAATTTTTAGATACACTGTTTTTGCTATATACCTTGACATAGTATATAAATATCTAAGTGTACAACAAAATTATATATCTATAAAGTTACAGTCATCTTATAGTTTAGAATAGAGGGAGCAGGTAGCCGTAACAAACTGTCATATATGGCCGGCTACAACTAAGTGTGCGTACGTACGTCCATCATGGTATCACTCGTGTGGTTGCATACATCACTTTGAAAAGCCAGGACGGTAGTAGTAGTGCCTGCCAAGGATCACATGCAGAAGCAAGATGTTTCCATTTTGATTTTTATATATACACATTATTAAATGTAGATAATAATGAAAACAGATATTATTATTTTGCTTTTTTTTACAGAGAAGAAAAGAAGTGTTACATTTTGATAGGACACCTTGCCATGTACTCGTGAGGCATCTTTTCACCTGCTAGTATACAACTAGTCATAGCTGCTCTACTGCATTTGGCTTCATGCGTGCGATGTGTTAGAATCTCTCGCTTCTCAAAAAATGACATTGAAACACACTAGTACCATTCCTCACGTGAGAGTTCTCTCCTGAAATATAATTTATCTAAATTTATTCTCTGTCATATGATTCTAAGTTGTTATCCTCTTTTACAAATTTGATCAAATTTAAAACAACTTGACTAATAAGGACAACACAAAATCTTTATATTTTAGGACGGAGGAAATAACTTTGTTGCTTATAATATTTAAGAGACCATTCAAGCTTTACTTGTCGTTATGATAATTAGTTGCCATCATCTTGTCACGGCATGCAAATAATCAAACCTTTTGTCTAGCTTGCCAGCTATATATAGTTGAATAAGAATAGGGCTAGTACTTAGTCCAAGCAACTGAAATGATCCAGATTCACATGTACCGGATCACGGTGAACATGACTTCCGTATACTATATACTATACTGTAGTACTGTATATAGTTTAATTGTTTGATTCTTACTTATTATTAATAATTAGTTTTGAATTCAAGTTCAAAAGAAAAAAAACACATGATCAACTACAAAGGATTTAATATATATTAACCGATCAACATAAGTATATATATGCATCATATTATTTGCAAGGAACAAATTAAATATAATCAAGCATCTATAAAATATATAGCTAGTAGTGATCTTTACTTCTTTTGCTTGCCTTTAGTTTCTTGCGTGTGCTAGCTTATGTAATTAGCACTGCACACAAACACAGTACTACCCTGTACCCATGCATGCCCAATTCGATCGATATGCAGCAGACACACACGTACCTTAGATCTGATGCAACTCATCAAGAACCAATAAATGTTACTGATGTAGTGCTAGTACTGATTTATATATAAAATTAAATCAGGATAATTAAGCAAATAAACGAGCTGAACATACTGAATAAAGCAATGCATAAATCATATCATAGCATGACGATGTTCTTCTTCTTCGCGAGTTGGAATAAATAATGCGATCCTCTCATAATTAAAACCCAAAGCTTACTTTTTTTTTTTGATGAAAGACCCACAGCTTACTTCAACACGCGTACGTACATACATATACATACGCATGCACAGTGCTTAGCTAGCTTACAGCCTGAGCGACAGATCGATGTCGTCGGCGGCATCGCCGGCCGCCGCGGCGGCTTGCACGCGGTAGGCGTACCGCCGGCCGCCGTCGGCGATCCAGCTCACGACGGCCGCCGCGGCTGCCTGCTGGTCCCCTGGGCCTCGTCCCGCCGCGTGCGCCGCTGGGTACCAGCTGCGGCCGAGCTCGTCGGAGGCCGCCGCCGCCGCCGGCGGCGTGGGCGGCGCTGCCGCGGCCGAGGAGGAGGAGGAGGAGATGGCCGCACTGACGACCGCGACTGCGCCGGAGAGCTCGCGGCTGCGCTTGGCGAGGCTGCGCTCCAGCTTGTGCGCGTTCTGGTGGCCCCCCAGCGCCTGCGAGCTGAAGAACTTGCGTCGGCAGTAGGTGCACGAGAAGGTGCGGTCGGGGTCGGCGGCCACCGGCGCCGGTAGGTGGTGGTGGTGCTGCTGCTGCCTGCCCATGCCGCCCGACGCCGACTGGTGGTGGACGAGGCGCAGGTCCAGGTTGACGTCGTCGCCTCCGGCCGGCGGCTGCCTCTCCATGAGCTCTCTCTCTCTCTCTCTCTCTCTCTCTCTCTCTCTCTCTCTCTAGGATCGGAGTGTAGTGAGATGTAGTGATCGAGCTGGGTGATAGAGGTTGCTTAAGCTTGAGGGAGAACTGGAGGATCCACACTGCACTAATACGTGGTGTATAAATAAGCGATGATCCGTGAATGTGATGTCAGCTGCCTGCATGTCTCACGTCTTTGGTTTGGCTTTTTCTCTCATGATGAGTCATGTCGGCCGAGATAAAAGCCATTTCCTATTCTCTTTAGCAAAAGCCACAAATTTTAATTAAGTCCACAATTGGCAGTTGGCACAGCCCAGCTTCACCATTGAAGCTTACGAGCAGCTTTCTCGGTGAACTATTTTAGAAAAATTGTTTGACAAAACATCTTCACCAATATATTTATGTATAGTTGAGAGAGGAAAATGATAAAGAGAGATATGAAAAGCTACTTTTTTTAGATTCGCCTCTCTTCATTCCTTTGTATAAGAGCATAAAAAGAACTTCACTCAAGCTATTTTGAAAAAAAAAGGATGTTTGACAAAAAAAAATTTAAAAAAAATTCACAACAGCTCATGAATTTATTTGTGAAGTGTGACAAATAAGGTCTTATTTTCTTGAGATTGGCCAAAATTTGATCTTGTGCTAATAAATGCCTTGATGCCGGCTAATTTAAATTGTGTAAAGCATTCTCTGCATGCAGCACCATGGTCCATGTATATACTTAGATAATCAATTCCAATTAATATACCATGCATTTGAGTTCTTGAAAGACCTAGCTAGCTGACATCACATCTGGGGAAAGGAATGATATGTGTTGTGTGGTGGGTAATAGGAGGTGGGCAGAGAATCCAAGAGCTAAGCTAGCTAGCTAGGCTACCAGGATTGAGGAATTGGACTTCATGTGTGTATTTGTCACTCAACCCCCTCACAATGGCAACACGTTAAACATTTCTGTTTTTAGCCATCTAACCCTAGCAAGACAAGGTACCCTACCCTGCAGCGCCAAACCAATTCCATGGCACGGTAATAATTTTGGAAGTTTGGTAAAGTTGGAAGACACCATTAAGGGGGTGCTTGTGGTTCCCGGCCACAGCCTGCCATAGCAGTAGTTGAGGCGGCACCAAAGCTTAGGCGCGGCAAAAATCAGCGTCACATCCACCACAAAGAAATAAACTAGCAGTTCCATGCAAAGCTGCGGCACGCCCAAGGTAAGCAAGCAACCAAAGTCCTTGTTTCCTATATGGCCGTCGCGCAAGTATGACATGGCTACATGATGTGAAACAAAACACGCCATAGGGCTAGTTTAGATTCAACCATTCCTCTTGAGTATAGGAGTAGATTGAGGGAGAACTGAACTAAATTCTCCCTCAACAATACCCTCCACTAACCCAAGGGAAATGGTTGATCCAAAAGAGCCCTAAAAGTCTTCTCCAATGGCTGAACCTGCGATGACATGTCAACTGAATAATGATGCCTCACTATTGGAGGCCAACTGAACCCTGCTCTTAGGGAGGAACCGAACCCAAAACACGAATAAGTTCTTACGTACTCATTAGACAAGCATTTCTATGGTGACAAAAAAGAGAGAAGAAAGGAGAGGCAAAACTGAACACGTCCAGTTCAGGTCCTTGCTTGGTGTAACTCCTTAGTGCTCTGGCTCCTCCTCAAAGCAGCACTATTTGTGGCACTGTAGCATGGAGCCGTTTTAATTTTCGAGGCAAAAAGAATAAACCGGGAAGAAGAGGAGCTGGTAGAGGTCTATATCACACTCATGGACCAGCCTGTGTTAATTGCTTGACACAGACTATCAAGAAGAGCAGTATGTGCTTCTCCACCTTTATTTCCCCAAGTTGATAGAGCGTTGGATTAGGATGTTGGATGAGGCCAGTGTTTTAAATTATCGGCTAGATCATTTAGTGATCTATCTCATCTCCTGGAACAATAAATAGCTAGCTATTACATGCTATAGTGGCAGATAATAACTAAATTGTACATAAAAATATAGCTAAGTTATGCTCAATCGGCTATAGTCGGAGATTTAAAACCTTGGATAAGACTCTGGTTTGGAGCTAAAGACTTTGAGACGTTGAGGCTGTGTAGAGAGGAGGCGATGTTGCTAGGACAAGGCCTTGGAGGAGACTTGGGTCAAGCGGGGAGGTTGCGGCCTTGATGAGGATATTATTTTGTTTACTTTTAATTGTTCGCTCACTTGTGTTAAGATTAAAAAACAATGACCAAACATTAATAGAATCCTTGGATCTTTTTTTATTCCACTATGCGTTTTTGGTGACCATGGCCTGCGCATTCTGGCCTTAATGCAATATATGAGCGGAATTAAAGCATGATGACGGGTCGGAGGATAGGAGAGGGTCACCAACACTCCTCAAGTATACCTGTGGGTGGACTTATACGTATAGTCTTGTATTAGAGCTAATTGGATATAATTCTGATCTACCATAACATAATCAATTGTAACGTACATACATTTACAAAAGTTATAAACTTAATTGGTTTGGCACCTTCTATTGTGCGTATATATGCTGGAACATTTGCCGGGCAAGGGCAACATCAATTGCAACGTACTGTACTCCCTCTATCTTGTAAAAAATATCATTCTTGTTTTCCAAGAGGTTAAATATGTTTTACTTAGATCAAATATACAGAAGACATATTAAATGACACATAATTAGTACCACTAAATAGATTGTCGAATATAATTTTAGAATAAATTTATTTAAAGATATAAATATTAGAATTTTTACAAATTTGCTCAAATTTTAGAAAGTTTGGTGACTGATTTTTTTTAGGATGGAGGGAGTATATTTGCGTATCTATAATGTACGAGAGAACCTCCGTACACGTACGACGTAATCTCTGCGTTGACGTCATGGAATATACTAATCCAATTGAACGAGCAACTCAAGTACAGTTGTTGCTCACACATGTGTACAGAGATGTCCGTGTGTTGACGTAATGGATCGATGGCACTGATATACACAGTATGATCTGATCGATTGACAGACAAGTGTCCGTCATGTACGCACAAAGTTCCGTTTGACTGTCGAATATTGTGGCTTTCGAGCCCAGAGGCCCAGAGTACTTCCCTTTTTGTCTTTTTTACTAGTACTAGGCAGTTTCTAAAAAATTTTGTAAAATTTTTCAGATTCTCCGTCACATCGAATCTTTAAACACATATATGAAGTACTAAATATAGACACAAATAAAAACTAATTGCACAGTTTGGTCGGAATTGACGAGACAAATCTTTTGAGTCTAGTTAGTCCATAATTGGACAATATTTGTCAAATACAAACGAAAAAGCTACAGTGTTCATTTTGCAAAATATTTTGGAACTAAATAAGGCCCTAGTACACTAGCTTATCACTATACAACGCGTCCGATAGAAACAATGCAATTCTAGATTTAGTTGAGATCAAACTACCTTAGGTTATTAGTTTAACTAACTAATTTATAAAAGTATTATATTCATGATTCCATAACAAAACTACCTTGAGTGTGGTTGTATCCGGGGATTCAACTCGATTTTGCACGTCTTAATCATTGGCAAAACTACTAAAGTTCATAAATTCTTATATTCTCGTCCGGAATTTATGTCAAAATGCAATTAGATGAGTAGATGACTGGACTTTTATGTTACCAAAAGTACATAATAAAAACCCCTTCTATACACCTTGTTGGTTTATTTACCTCCTTTTTCTCTAAGAGCAAGTATTATAGCAGGCTGTAAGCCAGCTAAATGCTGAGGTGGAGGAGAGAGAAGAAGAGAGAGAGTAAAAGCGGGCTGTAAGCTTACAGCCGGCTCAGACACAAAAACCAAGAAAGTCTGTGAGATAGACAAGTGGGCCATGTATTAATAGTGATGAGCTAACCATTATATGAGTGTGCTGCAAGAAGGCTGTAAAGAAATCTTACAGCCAGCTGCTGGCTGTATTATAATACTTGCTCTAAGTCTGAAGTTCATTTCTCAGCTATATATAGCACTTAATTTTGCACTGAGTTTTATGTGGTACTCGCTTGTAAAGCCTCTCGCTAAGAATAGATAAATAGATTTAACGGTTGGTTTATTGGAGGAGGATTCCCAAGTTCGAAGTTCAATTCTCAGCTAAATGTTTCCATAAATGGTTGTGTAACCCAGCCCGTTTTACATGCTGTTTAAATTATACTTGGCCAAACGGGTGGCCCAGCCCTAGCACTATACGACACTATGCGGCACTATGTCCTATCGTGCTGTGCCATCTCGGGCCACCGTGCCAAACTCTCGGTCCAGACACAGCACTATGGCTCCTTAATCGTGTTGTGCCGGTCCATGGCTTTGGGAGGCGTCGAGAAGCTCGCCGCGCCCTGCCTCAAGGAGAAGACGAGCGCCACAACTATCGTTATAGCCATGCGGGAGAGAGAGTGGCCACAGTAAGGTTGCGTCTGCGCCGCTGGCTAGAGAGTTAGGGTTTAGAATGGTTGTGTGATGTTTATATATGTGGCTCAGAATACATCCAATGGTCATGATCTATCCTCATAGCATAAGATGATGAAAATAATCAGGTCAACATCGTGCCAGCCTATTAGCCGTATTGTGCCCGTGCCGGCACTGCGGGCCGAAGTTGCGGTCGGCCCAGGCACAACACTACCATCGGACCGTGCCGTGTATGGACCGTGCTTTTTAGTGTCATGCTTAGGCCGGCTCATCGTGTTAGTGCCAGATGATGGAAATCTATAGTTTAAACAATGCTCGGTGACTAGGCGGTGTCCGTTTAATCAATTATTGTTCTATAGCACATAATTTTGTACACAAGGGACCCACTTGTAAGCCTTGGATAAATAGATTTCATTGTTGGTTTATCAGAGGAATAGCACCTTTCAAGTTCGATTCTTAGCTACAACACTCAGTTCTGTTTGGAATGACTTAAGCTCATAGAAAATCTAGCTTTTGGTGAGCTGCTCACAGAAGTTGTTTTTTTTTTTTTTTGGAGAAGCTTTGGAGGTAGAAAACCAAGTGAGGTTTTCTATTGCTTTACTCAGCCCTAGCGCACAGAAGTTGGAGGCCGGCGAGCTCACTGGAGAGTGTGGAGAAGCCTGCGGGCGAGCCGTACGTGGTCGTCCGAGAAAGGCATCCAAGCAAAGGAGAACTTGCTGAGGAGCACGCGATCGAGCGAGGTGAGCTTGTTGGAGGAGTGGTCCAGCAAAGGGAAGACGAGGGGATCCAGAGGGGCCGGGCCTTTGTTGGTTAGAGAAACATCGATCAGAGCCGCCGAGAGGGGATCTCGGGGAGGAAGGTCCTTGGAGACGACGTACTACGTGAGGTCACGGTCTATAGGGAGCTGCTTCGTTTCGCCGCGGAGTACCAGGGGATGGATTCAGATTGGGTTGTTTAGTTCTTTTTTTTCCAAAAAAAAAAGATTTTAGTCTATTATTTTGCAAAATAAAACTAAACGCCCTGCAAAATTTTTAACAAAAAGGTGTTTATTTTCCATTTTGGACGACTTTGGCCTTAAGAGTTAAAAAGAAACCCAAAAAGAGCCTCAGCAATCTAGTATCATTTTTCGTGTTCTCTTGAGGCCACTGTCAATTTCTCTTGAGGCCACTATCAATTTCTCTTGACATGTAAGGTGTCCACCTCAGCAATCTAGTATCATTTGCATTAAAGTTTATTAGCACAAGAATTATGATATCTACATCGCTGAGACATATCATCCACTATAGATACAATCTTCATGATTATATTTAAAAATTATATATTTATATTTCTCCTTTATTCCTACGGTTTCCTTCTAATTTTAATATAGTACGTCTAGACGTACTTGTTAATGTTAATATTTATGGGTTCAGACTCACCTGGAGATCCACATGAGTATATGGTGTTCCCAAGAAATGGAAATAGTTTTGTACACTATCATGCTTTCTTGTCATGATTATACTATCATCATTGCTCAATTATTCGACAAGTTGGGATATCCTAGATATTTGTACAGCCACAGTTGTTGTGTATGTAGGTCATTTATTTTCTTGTTGGGGGGGGGGGGGGGGTCTATTTGCATTAATTAATTTTACATTCCGAGGCAGATACGTGCGAGACGTGCACCACTCCACGCATGGCTGATATAGAGAAGAACAACGACAAGAGATCTGGGTCCTCTGCATAGGGCGTAGATAGGTGAAGATGCAGTACTGTACTCCATGCTAGAATAATTGCCGGGGTCGTGTTTTTGCTGATGCTACTACTGTTTACCACTATTACAAAAAGTATTTTTAGAGATATTGTTTTGGATTTCTACAGTATAGGGCACGGCATTCGCCTCTAGCAAGTGGTCACGGTTAATCGGCTATTTCAGATACCGGTGTCACGCCCACCACACTCTTAATCAATTTGTTAGTTATGCATGCACAACATCTCTAAGGTGAATTCCTTGTTTGTTGCTACATGACATCACTACATAGTGGGTATTGTTATGAATAATAATATTGCTGGTAGCATAGTACACATTTATTTTGAGTAGGAACATTAGATTTTTAGTTAGAAGTACAAAACTTATGAACACAGACTAAGCATAGCTCAGCTGGTTGGGTTTCTTGTGGTGGATTGTCCACCTAGATTCAAGTCCCCGACTTCTACACAAGGGCTCGTATTTTTCTGGATTTACGCAAGCATGGAAACCAAATTAAGAACATGATCACTTAATCTTCTAGAATTAACTCCAAGAAAGAGGCTCCAACCCGAGGTGCTCATAAGAGTAGGGTGTGCGTGTCTCGAAAAAAGAAAGAACTTATGAACTACCAAACAATAAGTAATTTACAATTGTAAGGAGGTATTGAACCCTCAAGCCACCATTGATTTCTAAGTCGCTTACGCAAGCATGGAAAGTACCCCTTAATTATTTAGACACAATTTGCCTCTTTCTTAGTCCTACTTTTTTGCTGCATTTATATCATGCCAGTCCATCTAATTAGATTGTATTTCCATTGACAAAGGTCTATTAGACACAATAGGTATTTTTGTCTGCACTTTGTTCAAATGATAGGGTTTCCCCTCTTGCATGTAATCTCATACAAGATTATTTTGCTTCTTTAAATAAAAATTGCCAAACTTATGAACTACCAAACAATCCTCGATGCAATAAGTAATTTACAATTGTAAGGTGGTATTGAACCCTCAAGCTACCATTGATTTCTAAGTCGCTTACGCAAGCATGGAAACCAAATTAACATCATGATCACTTCATCTTCTGGAATTAACTACAAGGAAGAGGCTCCAACTAGGAGTGCAGAAAAGTGTATTAACTAACCTGTTTGCTCCCAAAATATACCTTACACTTAACTACCAGTGATATATGCCCACGTACAAAATCAAACAAGAAAACTGAATGAAAAATGATACAACAACAAAGAGGATTATAAAATAATATTTATAGTTTCATGGTAGATGAAAGCCATTAATTCATCCTGCTTAGGCTATGATGTATTGTTTTGATGGTAAGTGAATGTTTTTTATGTTAGTTTTTCATTTTCCTGTTGGATACTTGTGACAAGGATATAGTTCTAGACTTGGTGACCTGTGGGGGTATAAACCCCTATACCCTCATGGGCCTATATGGGCCGCACCATCAGAGGTGGCTCGGTCTACAGGATGAAGACGTGCGGCGCACGACTAGTCGGCGTGCACCGCAAGGCTACGAGATATTGTACCAAATAGGATACTTTGCTTGTAACTCTGTCCCTTCAGGATATATAAGGAGGGGCAGGGGTCCCCTAGAGGACAAGTCATACACACATGATCTCAACATAAATCAATACAACCAGACGCAGGACGTAGGTATTACGCCAACTCGGCGGCCGAACCTGGATAAAAAGCTTGTCCGTGTCTTGCGTCACCATCAAGTTCGTAGTTTGCGCACCGTCTACCGATAAACTACTACCGTGGGTATACCCCAAGGTAGACTGCCGACCAGCTTTCGTCGACATGACCAGAAATTTTTCCTATCGGCGTCCTTACCGGCAAAGAAATTGGTCCATCTTTGCTTTTCTATTTCTATCATTTACCGACAAATATTGACAGGTGCATAGTCTTATAAAACTATGGGCAACAGAGACTGAGGGCCCCATTGGTAGGGCTTTCAAAGGTGCTTCCGCTCTGGATCCTACAGTGTTGTGCCATGTGTGTTGAGAGGCCCAGGCACCCGTCCCTTCCTCCAGCGGCCCTAGCACACACTCACAATGTGGTAGAACGAACATTTGTTGTGTGAAATTAAGTGGAGAATCCTTCTCAAGATGTCGAGTTACCAAATGGACAAGCAATTGATGATTGTTATGGCAACCATATGTCTCCATAACTACATTTATGAGAATCATGCCCTAGAGAATGATTTTTGCAAGTGTGATCAGAATCCTGATTATGGGGGTGTTTGGGACTGCTCTGCTCCACGTTTTTCAGCTCTACTCCACGTTTTTTAGCCAAACGGTTTCAGCTCCACGCACTCAGTTCGAGGAAAAAGAGTGGAGTTGTGAGAGCACCTAAAGAGGTACTCCACAAACTCCAGTTTTTTGTGGAGCTGCTCCATGGTGGAGTTTGTGGAGCAGAGTTTGTGGAGCAGTCCCAAACACCCCCTATATGTGCCAACCATAGCTTCGAGATATTCAAGATATCTTCCTTCGGAAAATGTGTTAGATGCAACAACAACTTCATCAAACGACCGGAACATGGATAAATGTGATGGCATTGCAAGGGTAGTCTTCCTTTCTAGATCATCATACATGAGCATGTATGTTTGGATGTATGGTTCAATGTTATGTCATGATCATGCACACTTTTGTAAATGAAACTCTACTCTAAAACCTTTAATTGTCTATAAATATAAATTTTTCTCATATTTAATCTTTGTTCATTTTGATAGAAATATTACAAAGCAAATAGATAAAATCATGTGTGCAAACAAGTTGTGGGACTATGGGCATCTAATATATTTAATTCGTTCCTGAGAAAATAGAAGAAACCATTTTGTCAAATGCTTTCGAAAGAAGTTGTTTCTTTTAAAGGAGTTAAAGTTAGGAGCCACTTAAAGAGGAGCCGGAGCTAAAGTCTTGCCAAAATAGATTCTAAGAGCCTATTTGGCACCACTTTGACTCTAGCTTCGGCAACAACTTATGTGGAGGAGCCGAAGAAGCTTTATTAAACATTTTAGAAAAATAAATTGTTTTCTAGTGAATAGTAAAGGATGCATAGCTATGTTTAGGCCTTGTTCAGTTCCTAAAATTTTCTGGTTTAAGATACTGTAGCATATTCGTTTCTATTTGGCAATTATCGTCTAATCATGGACTAACTAAACTCAAAAGATTCATCTCATGATTTACAGACAAATTGTGTAATTACATTTTATTTTTATCTAGATTTAATGCTCCATGCATGTGCTGCAAGATTCGATGTAAGGCCCTGTTTAGTTCCCCACCTAAAAATTTTTCATCCATCCCATCGAATCTTTGGACACATGCATGAAACATTAAATGTAGATAAAAAAATAAACTAATTACACAGTTTAGTTGAGAATTGCGAGACGAATCTTTTAAGCCTAGTTACTCCATGATTAGCCTTAAGTGCTACAGTAACCCACATATGCTAATGACAGATTAATTATGCTTAATAAATTTGTCTTGCAGTTTCCTGACGAGCTATGTAATTTGTTTTTTTATTAGTTTCTAAAAATCCCTTCCGACATTCTTCCGACACATCCGATGTGACACCCAAAAAATTTTCGTTCCCAATCTAAACAGGCCCTAATAAAAAATTTTGAAATTTTTTTGGTTTTTAGGATGAATTGGGCCTTAGCCGAAGTTGCAAAAGTGGCTCGCTATGCCAAATTAATAGGCTCTGAGTTATCCGTATTATTAGGCAAGATTTTCTTTTCTTTCTTTTTGTCCCAAGTGCAATTCTAATTTATACAGTATCTACGGAGTATCTAGCTGTCCCTATCCTGATGTCAATCATGCTGAGGCTATATATAGGTTCCAGCTGCATGCCAGGATTGTACCGGCCAGGAATGGGGTACCTACCGGCTGTCCGGCTAGATGTTCAGAATCAGGCAAGGAATCCCCAATACCATTACCTGCACAGTGACATGACATGCTCACATGCGGTACTGTACTGTACTTTGAACTATTCATAGATCGCCAGCTCTACACTAAACGCCTACGTATAGGCACTACTGTCTACTGGCTAGGTAGTCGAGTCATCTTACCTACTGTACTGTATTCCCTCCATTACCAAAAAAAATCTCGCTTAAGATGAGGCAAACGTTCTCAAATTTAATCAATTTATAAAAAAAATATTATCAATATTTATGTATTCAAATAAATTTATTATTAAATATATTTCATCGTAATCTAGTAATATTTAGTACACATATGTTACAACAGAACTCAATATGTATAGGAATTGAACTTTTTATCAATGTTAGACGCGTGTTGTTCTAACTCGTATGAGCATGAGTTTAGATTATATATAAGATACGGAGGGCACAACCAAATATGTTTTGGAATAGGACTACATATCAATTATTGCTAGACACAAGTTGTTCTAACTTGTATATGATCATGGATTATGAGAGTCCCATATAGATACGAGTGTGTGGGTGTAGTTTGGGATGTAAAGAAGTGGGACGAAACAAACTTTTCACTGTCCACGTAGTTAGGAGGAGGTTGATGAAAAAATAAGATGAAAATTTTGGCACTTTAATATTAGGTGTAAATTTTAGTATATTTTTATATTTAGTTAAACTTATAATTGTTTAACTCTTTAGTGATTTTTGTTTTTTGAATTAAGGGCATCAGAGTACAAGCTAGGTGACTACTGGCAGATCTTGATTCCATCGATCTACCACGGCAGTCCCGGAGAACTTTACAGTGTACCTCCTGAATGACGTATCACACGTACATATATGCCAACGCAGGGACCAAGATGTCAGTACGCGTGCAATGAGGCTATATGATCAGAGAGTTCATTCGGAGTTCAGTAGTACTAGTTCAGAAAGACAACTGCTAGTCATGGCCCATAGCACAAGCACGCACACCCAGTTGTGTAATGAGACCGTTCCTATATATATGATGACAGCCTGTGCTATGACCAGTGTCATGCAATGTGATGAAACAGCATCGTAGTCGTAGGTACTCCGTGCCTTGTTTAGGTCACTTTAAAAACTAAAAAGTTTTCAAGATTCTCTATCACATCAAATCTTGCGGTCATACCGGTCTTGAGGAGGGACGAACAGGGTGGCCGTTCTAGGCCCTCAACGCTGCTGGGGCCCCTTCTGATATACGAGTATGCTGTATTAGTATAAGGAGTACTAGTATATTTAGTTTAGTTAGCTCAAAATCCAAAGATCAACAAGGCAACAGCAACATGTAAGTTGAGAATAAGGCTACTGGGCTTAGAGCCCAGCCCAAGAGGCCTCCTACGATGCGCAGCAACAGTACTTCATAAGTGAACTCTTCAGCTTCAGCAATCAACAAGCGGCTATTACGTGTGCGTATGGATTCTCTTTCTAATAATTCTAAATTTCGATGAGCCGTCGACTGTGGACCGTCGCCAGTTCCCATCGTCGATGGCCTGGCTCGCCGCACCCGACGCTTTTGCCGCCTGCTGAATTAGTAGGTTCTCTTCGCTTTTTTTTAGTCTGTCAATTGATACTCAAATTCATTCATCAGCGTACACTAATCATACATGAATAATTTTATTTTTAATAGATCATATAATTTTATATGTGCTACTTTTTCAGTTTTACTAACTAATTATTTTCTTTCTAGATTCAGCAGTATGAGAATATGCTTCTAGAAGTGACTAAAGGAAAAAAAAAAAGAGAAAATGGATAAATTTTTTAAGGTAAATTTAATTTGTAAAATTTATTTCGTATGAATTTTGCTTTGATACATGTTGAGTGTCAAAAAAATATATGTATATATTGATATTTTTATAATTTTTCTAGAGGGCCCTAAGTTTTGGTTGGGCTCCAGGTCCAGAATTTCTCAGGACTGGCCCTGCTTGCGGCATATGTATGAAGCATTAAGTATAGACGAAAACAAAAACTAATTACACAGTTTGCCTGTAAATCGTGAGATGAATCTTTTGACCCTAGTTAGTCTATGATTGGACAATATTTGGCACAAACAAACGAAAGTGTTACAGTAGCGAAATCCAAAAAGTTTTTACATCTAAATAAGACCTAATTAGAAGAATAAAAATTTCACTCACTCTAGCCTTGTTTAGTTCTAAAAAAATTTACAAAATTTTTTAGATTTCTCGTCACATCGAATCATGCAGCACATGCATAGAGCATTAAATATAAATAAAAATAATAACTAATTACATAGTTGTGTCTGTAAATTTTTCAGATTCCTCGTAACATCTAATCATGTAGCACATGCATGAAACATTAAATATAGAAAAAAATAATAACTAATTACACAACTTGCCTATAATTGCGAGACGAATCTTTTGAGCCTAGTCAGTTCATGTTTGGACAATATTTGTCAAATACAAATGAAACAGCTACAATGCTCATTTGGCAAAAAATTTTGGAACTAAACAAGGCCTCAAATAATCCTAAATTTAACTAGATTTATAAAAAAAATAGTATCAACATTTATATGTTCAAATAATTTTATTATAAAATATATTCCATGAGTAATCTAGTAATATTGTTAAATCATAAATATTCGTACTCCCTCCATCCACAAAACAATGCAATTCTACCACAGTATCAAGCTAAATAAAGTATCTTGAGTTTGACTAACTATAAATAAAAAATGTTAATATTTATAATATCATATAAGGATCATTTGATTTGTCATATGATTTATTTTCATATTATATTTATTTGGTGTCATAAACATTTATATTTATACTCATATATTTGGTCACACTTTAGATACGATAACCAATAATGCATCTAGAATTGTATTCTTTTGTGATATAGGTAGTGTATATTTATATATATTTAGTCAAAATAGTATTGTTTGACTCATCTAGAATCTTTTTTTTTTGGAGTATACCTCCCAAAATAAACACGCACTACGCGTCCCGAGTAGACAAACTATTTCAAATTTGACTAGTTATACAGAAAATAGTAACAATAATTGTATCTCCAAATAAGTATATTATGAAAGTGCATTCCACGGTCTATTTAGTGATGCTTATTCACATCACAAATATATTAGTACTTTTATGTATATATTTGATTAGATTTAAAAATGTTTAACTCCTCAATAAAAAAGATATACACTTATCTTTTGACCAAGAGAGTGATAGAATCGTGGAGTGATAGAATAGGAGAGAGAGTAGATAGAATCGTAGAGTGATAGAATATAGGAGATCGAGATCTCTAGATAGGAGTGCATGCATGAGATGCAACTTGTCAGGATTTTGTCAGTAAAGTAGCTGGTCAGTTCTATCAAACTCGAAGTCTCGTTGGACTCGGATTGATGGTCGTATCCAGTTCCTTCTCTCGACCGGGATACTGCTGTACGCACACGCATGCAACCAAGATGCAGATGATCAGACATGTAGAGGAACATGCATGGTCGCCCGGGGGCGCTAGCTATCTAGCGTGTGATCTCAAGAGATCGGACAAAGATTTGCATTGGTCGGCAGCAGCCAGCAGGCCAGCAAGCATTATTCATGCATGGGAGACTCTCTACTATATTTGCATGGACATCAGACGGCATGGCTGTGAATGCATCATCATATCCATATACAACAACTTCGAGGCTGCCTGATATGATAGATACATAGCATAAATTATCACAAAGTCAAGACATCGCTTCAACCTCGACCCAGTTTTCTCTATGATCTTTTCCATGCTAAAACTTTGCATTTTAGCTAGCTAGTGCACTACATGTATGAGAGGCCCCCTTTATTGTCATCAATAATACACATCCGGCATGGCAGTCTCGAAAAAAAAAATAAAAGGGTGCAGTTGCAGGCACACAATGTAGCTGCCTGATACAGATACTGTGTACTACCCCGTCCAAAAATAATAAACGTATTTGATCAGAGAAAAAGTCAAACTTTATAAAATTTGACCAAGGGATTAGTCAAATTGTATAAAAGTTTAGAGCATAAAAATTACATTAATATATTTGTGTTAAAAGTGAGCATCTGAGATGATATTAACTTTTTAGCCATCAACTTTACACTATAAGAGAAATTAATGGCAAAATCTACTTTGTATGACTTTTGCTCTTGTCTAATACAATTATTGTTTCTGGGCAGAGGGAGTATTTTTCTTTCTATGGGACGTGTACCGTACCGTGGTTTTGGTCTCAAAGTTTTTTTTGTGAATAAACACAATACAAATGCAGGTGCCCACAAATATGTCTATGCATGAAAACGCACGCAAGCAAACCCTATGGAGTGCAATTGATGAGAAAAAAGTAGATATAATATGCGTAGCTATTTTTCTGCATGATTAAGGCTCTCAATCCCTAGAGTCTCCTCTCTCTTGTTGTGAGTTAGATGCTTCACTAGCACTCTCCAAGCATGGACACTAAGTTCCAAAGGTGCTCAGCACCAGTCAAGGCCGGCCACCACTTCTATTTATAGCCCCAAGGGCTAAACTAGCCGTTGTCCCTTCACTGAGCAAAAGTCGTGAGCACTGGACGCACTACAGGGAGCCACCGGACGCTCAACCTCAGCGTCCGGTGCTCAGGCAACAACCACGTGTCACTAGCCGTTTGAACTCGACCGTTGCCGCCAACGGCTACCACGCGCGCGCGCCTGCACCAGCCACACCAGATGCTCTGCTGCTTCACACCAGACACGTACGGTGCACACCGGACCCGTGCGCAGAGAGCACCGCAAACTTGCAGGGTCACCGGACACGAGCCACCGGACGCACTCTGAGCGTCCGGTGCTCTTCAGTCAGAAACACTTACTGACGTCACGCACCACCGGACGCGCGAACAGTGTCCTGTCAACGTCCGGTGCCACCGTCCAGTGCGCACTCTACGTCTGTGCCAGCAGCTGATAGTGCAATGGACGCTCTGGTCCAGCGTCCGGTGCTACCAACACCAGCGTCCGGTGAGTGCCCGCGACTTCTCCAAACTTCCCACCAGCGCAATAGAAAATAAGCACTTCATTTTCTCAAAAGCGCCGAATCCCGTCGAGCAAGCTCGGCGGGAGGGGGAGAGGAACCCAAACTCCTCTCTACCCTAGGAACTCCTCCTCATTTGTAAATGTACCAACACCACCATGTGCATGTGTGTTAGCATTTTCACAAACATTTTCCCAAAGGAGTTAGCCTCTCAAACTTACCACGCCACTTGATCCTAACACGTATGCAAAGTTAGATCGCTCAAGTGGCACTAGATGACTGATATGCAAACAAGTTTGCCCCTCTTGATAGTACGGTCATCTATCCTAAATCCGGTAATAAACTTCTCTACACTCCTATGACCGGTGAAATGAAAATACCCTAGTTTATACCTTTGCCTTGCGCTTTTCATTCCATCTCCTCCAATGTTGATGCAACACATGCACCAACCAATCACCAAATGATATGATCCACTTCATATCATCACGTGACTGTATTGGTTCATCGATCTTGACCTCACTTGCTCTTCACTGTTGCCTCGGTCCATCGGCGCCAAGTCTTGCTCAAGCTTCACCGTCACACACGGTCCCTCGCTTCAAAGCCTCCGACTTGCCCTTCACTCTTGCAACCGGTCCATTGAGCCAAGCCTCATCTTGATCTTCTCTACCTTGGTCACATGACTCCATGTCATGTCTCATATGCAATGAGCTCCTCCATCATCACATAATCACCTATGGACTAATCTCATGTGTATCTCACATAAACACTATTAGTCCACCTAAGTTGTCACTCAATTACCAAAACCAAACAAGGACCTTTCAGCAAGGCCGTGTCAAATGGTTCACAGGAGCATCCGATGGCCCTAATTCTAGCCCAATCAGTGAGTCAACTGCTCTATTTGTTCGGAGGCTCTATAAATACGTATTGGCCGGTTTGGGCTCACTCTCTAGCCATTTTGCATGATATAGCAACCTTGTGACCCTATCCAACATACCCCCACTCATCTCTATCATTGATTCATCTTCTTTGTGAGATTGGGAGAGAATCCATATACATTGCTTGAGTGATTGCATCTAGAGGCACTTGGTGATTGTGTTTCACTATGGGATTCGCTTGTTACTCTTGGAGTTTGCCGACTCCTAGACGGCTTTGAGCAGCGAGGATCGTCGAGCGGAGGTTGGTGATTGTCTCCAGCTTCGATTGTGGTGATTGTAAGAGGTTCTTGTGTCTTCCTCAGCGGAGCGCCAAAGACAACTCTAGTGGATTGCTCGTGTCATTGAGCTACCTCACTTGTGGGTAGGTTCTTGCGGTGTCAAATTGTGTGGATGAGGTTTATGCTACACCTCTTAGCCGCTGAACCATCAAATGTTGTTCGACACAACGAGGACTAGCGTGTGGGCAAGCACATGAACCTCGGAAGAAAAATTGTGTCTCAATTATGATTGATTGGCATTCTCCCGGTGTGTGATTGGTTCATCTCTTATGTGGTGGTATAAAGATCACATCCTTTGTGTTTATATTCCCGCAAAGTAGTGTAATAAGCTTTAGTTGCTAGCTTTGCCTTGTGTAGCTTGTTTACTAGTATAGCTTGTAGTTACATAGCTCTTGTGTGCCCAGTGATCTTACTAACTAGAATTACCAGGATATGTGGCTTGCAAACCCTCTATTAGAACTAGAGCAAAAATTTACACTTTGTTATTTACTAACTCTTTGCTCTAATGAGTTTGCAGAAATTTTGTTAGGCTATTTACTCCCGTCTAGCCATATTAGGATCTTTCAGTATAGACATTGTATCCCGCCACACTGAACTAAACACACATACTCACACACAACCCATTTGTTGCCTCTACCTCCCTACTCTTTGTAGACTCACACACTGTCCAACGAGCAGCATTTGATATATTGTCTCCTTCCCCACACCTTCCCTCACTCTTGATGCATTGAGCTCAACCATGCCATGCCTACATCGTCGTCATTCAGCCCCTCCCATATCCTCCATCTGATCATCCTTCAATTTTTAGGTAGCAATAGGAGGAGAAAGCAAGAGGGGCAAGGATATAGGAGGAGCTGGATGACAAGGGTGCAAACGTAGTGCATGTGCTCAATGTCGTTGAGAAGAGCATGAGATCGGTTTTGTTTGGCTGGTTGGAAAAACAGATGATGCTGATGCTGATTTATTTTGAGAAAAAACGTTGTTGTTTCGCTGAAAAGGTACGCCTGATAAGTTCAAGATGCTCATCAAGCAGTAGCATAAGCCTGAAAAAGAGTTTAAAGAGGGTGGCAGTCGATGGCTTGTGTGCAAGCATGTGTGCTTATGACAATGTGGTGGGATACATGACCATCATTTAAACATTATTACATGCTTTAAGGGCTATAATATTATATTTTATAGTTGAGGGTCATGCAGTCAACCCTAGATATGTTAGGGGGTTATATAGACTTTTTAACATGTCATGTTAGCAAAACCACCTCAGGGGTTATTTAGATGGTTTTGAATAGTTTGAGGGGTAGAATATATAGTTTTATATGTGAGAGGTGAAGTAGACAACTATCGATAGTTGAGGGGGTTAAGTAGACCTTTTCTTTTAAACATTTATCAGATACTTTATAAGTAGTACAATGTCAAATTTTACCGTTGAGGGCATTATGTAACCATCTCTTGATATATCGGGGACTATGTAGACTTTTTTCTATTGTTTACTAGCACCGCCATGTCAGCGCCCACATGCCATGTTAGAGTTCAAAAAAAGATATATGTCACGTTAGTCACCAGCGAAACCACCTAAGGTTATTTAGATGGTTTTAGTTTTCAGTTGTTTAAGAGATAAAATATCTAGTTTTATAGGCGAGAAGATTAGACAACCACTAATAATTTAGGGGCTAGGTGGACTTTTCCTATTTTTCCTTCCATGAGATGTGTACTGTAACGTGGTTTTGGCCTCAAAGCTTTATTTTTGCAAATAACAAAATATAAATGTAAAATACACGTAAATAGGAAATTGACATGTAATACGGTCTATTCTTTTTGCAACCAGCAAAAGAACTGCCTTGATCGTGTAATTTTAGTGAAACTTTTTTTTTTACAAATAGCGAACTAAACCGATTGCACACTTTTGCTGGGTTTCTGCCAGTGTACAATAATGATGAGATACTAATTCGAGTATAGCTAGGAAAATACCAACAACCGAGCCTGTTCGCTAAGTCATGGCTGAAAATATTATTCATTAATTTATTATAAGAGAAAACACTGCTAAATGGCTGATAGATTTGGCAAATAAGCTCAAGCGAACCGGACCGAAAAGGACGATGCACAGTTGCATAGACCCATGCACCTCCGATCCATTCTCAAATTACCAGCAACAAACAGTATATTAATGGATGGAAACTTACTAACTTCATGTTTTATGTTAAATGACTCCAAACACGAACACAAGCAAAATGAAAAGAAAAGCATAACGACCTAAAATCTGCATTAGGTTCCAATGCTACCTACTTGTAGTGCTCTTGGTATAGAAATCACACAATTTCAAGATCAAGACCTGACATTCCTTCATTTCCATGTCCAGATCCCGATCGCAAAAATGAACTGTCAAAGTATAGTTATTAGCAAATTTACAACAATGAAATTTACTTAAATATTTGCCTAGAACTATTCTTTTCATGCACTGTCAAAATATAGCTTGCGCAAATATCAGTTCTTGTCATGAGAACTGACAAATATATGTAAACCTTCCATAGATCACAGTACCACATGACAGCATGACCCTCCCAGCAAACATAAACAATCATTCAGTTACTTATTACTGCAGTCATCACAACCAGGTCACCTGGATAGCGTTTATATGTTTTTGCTTACATAGTGAATAGGTGACATAGTATAATAAAACTGCCACAGAATAGTAGATAAAAGAGGGATTTTTTACTTAAATAAAAAGAAGCAAAAAAAGGCCTTATTCATATGCGATGGAACAGGAAACTTACAGAGGCTTGCACAAAAACTGCACCTCCCCTTAAGGCTAGACACTAAGGAATCATCATATGATGCAGAGAGAAGGAGAGGAATACTAGGAAGAGGAAGAAAAAAAGAGAGAGAAACTATTCAAGAAACTATGCTTCCAAGGTTGGCAAAGACCTACCCTAGTGTACATGCATGCTTGACCAAAAGCGCAAGAAGCCATCTTTGCCGATGTCTTAGGTTTCATCATCATCATCCATCTGTATATGCATTCCTGATATTTTGATCAGGAACCGTATGGATGATGTTTTGAGTACAGTTCAATAACATCGATCAAGAGTTCCTAAGATAAACCACTCTGCTTAACTTCAACAGGCTTCACAGGAATAGACGAATCACCGCCAGAAACTTTCTCAGCCAAAGGGCTTACAGTCTTGGCCTCACCAAGCCGCACAGCCTGAGCAAAACTCTTGGTGATATGGCTCACGAGGTCAGTGGGTACAGTCAAGGGTTTCTTGGGCTCAACAACAATAGAACTGGGTAGATGTTGCTGATGCAGGCGTGCCTTATTTTCCTGCAGTGCTTTCTCACGCTCCTCATAAAAGTCAAAGTCATCAAGGATTGATGCATCATCATCATGGTTCTTAAAGATCTTCAGCATCTCCAGTCCTTGCTCTAGTTTCACCTACAATAAGCTCATGTGTCACATCAAATAGACAATACTGTGAATTTATGAAAGTAAAATGGAAAAGAAAGGCATGAGAATATTAACAGCTGAACTGAAAGCATGAATGGCAGTGGCACATCTTAACTAATATTTGATAGTGATTTTCCATAAAAAACGAGCTTATGTATAAGGATAAATTCAAATGCAAATTAAGCAAATGGAGACAGAGAAAGAAGTCTAAATACCTCCTGTGTATCTCGGCTGTTTGTTACAGGTTTATTGTCGTTGTTTTCAAGAATTATATGCCGGAAAAGATTATTGGGGACATCCTTCACTATGTGCCACTTCACAGGGAATTGACCAGTCCACTTATCTTGCTGCCAGTAATCCACACTTTTCTCAAAGTCCACTGGTCCAATCATCTCAGCAACACCACAGAATTGTGCACTGGCATTCACCTGTATATATATTGTTCCAATTTTTAATATTAGCCAGGATTATAGTACTTAAGTAAAAAGAACTGGTGGACTCAAAAAGGAACAAAGAATGGAGATGATGCTTTAATTACCGAAAATAACAGAAAAATGGGACAGTGCTCTTCCTTCTCCTTAGCTTCACGATATGCTAAGTCCAGTTTCTTGTTTCCATTTGTGGTGCTAGCCCAAACACCATATTTTACACTCTTGTGCACATTATCTTCACTGTATGATTTTATGATGAAAAACCTGGCATTCATGTACTCTGTAACAAAGTCAGGCTTGTTGTATGACTCACGACCAACTCCTGTGGTAGGCTTCTCATCCTTACTGTCAACCTCTGGTTGCTTCTTAGGCTTAGTAGCACGTGGACCCCGACTTTGCTCATTAAGAAAGTCAAGTGGGCCATTGCAGCTGCAAATAAGTGCATTACCCCTTCCCCTCCTACGCCCTTTCTCGATCGAGATCGAACTTCTACCATTAAAGCCAAAGCTGGTGAAGGATCCTCCATAATTGCTGGCCTGTGGGAACATTCCACCATGAGAAAAACCCCTTCCGTAGGAGTCAGCTGTGGATCCCAAACCATAGAAGGGCTTCTGGTGAGGCGATGCCTGAAATTGGGGGAGAAACAGATAAATATCAAAAGGCAGATCTACAGGTAACAAATTCAGTTATTTACAAACTTGTGTATTCCTGTCTTTTTAAGTTTGTTTTTCTTTTCAGTCTTTCGAGCATATAATGTGTCAGCAGAAAACAGCAAGTCAGAATTCCAGCTAAATGGTGGGTAATCCCCAAAACCGAGCAGAGTTTAAATCACATCTGGTGGCAGCAATCAAATCTGAATTTAAACGTCAGCTGGCAATGAATCAAAAGGACATTAGCTATATAGACTGAAGGGTAGAGTTTTCATTGCTCTTCTTGGACAAAGTTAAGCTAGGATTGTTTCTGAAGTGAAAGACTACCCCCGAGACAACCAATAGAAATGGTAACTTGTGCAAAGAGCTGCATCCATGATTTCTTAAGTACTATTTGAGGGAAGAGAAACATTAGGGTTAGCAATGTGAAGAGAATACCATTCCTGAAGCCATTGGAAAGTTGCTTTGGCCATAGGTCCCTGGAACACCACTAGAAGGTTGAGGTGAAGCTGCAGGTGATGGAAATGACCCAGTTCCTTCTGAAGATCTGAACCATTCTGAGAGACGTCACAAAGTTAAAATGTTACCTATAGCATAGGACATAAATGAACTGAACAAAGCATAAAGTTAGATAATAACCAGGTCTTGGGCCAAACAGGAAGCTGTTTGGACTCAGGGTATCAGCGATAAAAGCTCCTTGTGTTGGGTCAATCGGCATCATTGTATTTGTATCACCCTGTGATATTGGAGTAGGAGAGCTTAAATATGGCATGCCAGGTGGTACTGACTGCTGGTAGTAAGGAGCCGAGAAGGAGAACTGCTGAGGGGAGTAGAGCTGACCATCTCCACTAACAGCAGTCGGTACAGGTGTTGCAATAGGAGAATAATGAGCATATGGGTCATAACCATAGCCACCATGGAACATCAATGAGGGGTCCTCATTGTATACAACCTTCAAGAAAAGACAAATTTAGAGCAGTGGCCTATGGCATATTTATGACAGAGGAAAACTTTTTCTACTTACTGGTGGGCCCACTTCCAATCCTTCGACACTCATGTAGGGAGGATATGTGTCCCATTCTTGTGGAGTGTTTTCATATCCGGAGCCTGCCCATAGAGAGTGAACTATGTTAAGTATGCAACAAGAACATTCATCAATCAAGATGAAAGCTGTGAAATCTACAATATATTAAAGAAAACAAAATAAGTGGGCTTTGAGCCTACCCCACAAAAACAGATTTTACATTGATATACACTATATTTCTACTCCTGATGAATCATGGGTAAATTCATAGAGAAATATGTTAAGAGCACCTCCTAATAGATAGTCTAAAACTTTTGATACCATTGCTTCTTTATGTTTCCATAGGCTAATATAGCATGAGATCAACTATATAGGACAATGCATAAATTGATGTTCTGTCATAAAGACTGGAGAAGGAATGCAAAGTGTGAAGAGACATGCAAGCTGACCTTGGTAATAGAATGGCTGTGCCTGAGAAGCATAGAAGTTGTGTGCACCATTATGGCCCCCATCCATGTTGGATGTGCCAGCTTGGGTTTGGCCTTCACTTGGTAGATCGATAGCATTTGAATCAACTGAAATTGGTGGTACAGCTGCTTTCTCATCCTTACTGGCAACAGGCTGAGGTAGATGGTTGATACAATCGACAAACAGAGTAAATAAACAAAGTGTAAAAAAGGGATAAAAAAACAGTATAATACAGTAATGAGTAATGACCTGCTCCTTAGGCTTCTCAGAGAGACCTATCTTTTGTTCGACATTGGCTACTGGCTCCTGCTTATCCATAGAGCCTGAAATATCAAGGTTCAACAAAATCATGTCAGGCTTCAACAAATGAGGCTATCCAATTGTACGTGATAAACTGCCACATATTATTGTTATGAAGTATAAGCTAAACTTTCACAGATGGCCTTAAATAGCAAAGAAGGATAGTAGCTTCCCTAACATATTTACATCAAAATACCATGTGATCGCATCACCCAGTACATGACATACACATTGTATTGAGTTGTAACCGAATAAGTTGATCATTGATAAAAGCACACACTCAGCAGTGCTCGAAATCCTCATACTTGTTGCATGTACTTGGCCTCTTACTCTAATCAACAGGGTAAAGGCACATCTTATGCGTTTAACATACAGCATTGATCATTCTATTCGGTGAAAACAATACCACATCCAGGGAATATATAGCCACATGACATTGGCAGACATCCTACCAGTACCAGAACCCTCTACGCTAGCAAGATCTGCACCAACCATTAACAAACATGACGTACAGTCAAGGTATGACTGATAGCACACGAAGCCCGTTCAGGCATCGAAAACAATGTACGGCCCGCACGAATTGACCGTGCAATGCTAACAGAACTAGATACACGTGACAATTTCTACATGACAACAGCACCGTACCCAACAAATTAAATGTGATATCGATGCGCATAAACTTTTGCACACGAACCAAGAGAACCTACCGAAAAGGACTCGCAATGCGTTAAGCTGAAGCTCGGGCGATTCCGCCAGACCTTCTTGGCTGCGCGAAACAGCAGCGTGCACCATGTGGAGCAAGAAGCCTGATCAACTCAAATTGAGACCCCCTGGTTCTAAACCAATTTATTACTCAATACATCTCGAATCGCATAAGCCATGGCATGACAGCATTAGTAACGTCTGAATTGACGCAAGATCTTACGCAGGGTGACACAGAGGGGGGCAGACGCATCAATCAATCAATCAATCAAAGAAATCGAATCGGCGACAAACCGGACGGGTCGGATAATAATAATAAGGAGAAGAAGGATTTGAATTTGAAGGCTCTCCGATCAAATCATAGCAGCAGAGTGTGCAGAACGAAATCCCTTACCGGCAAAGGCAATAAGAAAGGAATCAAGCAGTCCGGGCTGCAGGGAGGGATCTCCGCTCCAGCGAGCGGCGAGGGCGCGCCTACGATAGAAGGAAGAGGAGCGGTGGAAGGACGCCCGGATCGGCGCAGAGGCCGGCGGATCTGGCGATCGGATCGGGCTCCCACACCCACACTTGTGTGTGGCTCGTGATCTGATGAGAGGAGACGGGACCCTGACCTTGGTGGTGGGGCGATTGGTGCTTCACCCTTTTCTATTTCTCTCCTCTCTTAAAAAAAGGAGCGAAGCTGCTGCGCAGTTTTTTTATTCTTGATGATTGTTGACGATGATTTGTACTCCCTCCGCGCCAAATTAATTATCGTTTTTTTATTTTCATATCGTAAGTTTGATTCGATTTATAAAAAATAGATGTAATATTTATATTTTTAAATAAATTTATTATAAAATTAGATTAATTTTTTTTCGATGATACTAATTATGTAATATAATATTTATATTTATTAATATAAATTTAGTTAAAATTATTTTTTATAAAACAAGAACAACAGTTATTTCAGGATGAAGAAAGTATATGTATATATATACTAAATAGAATTAATATAAGGCCATAATATTTGTCACAACTAATAAATTATCTCTTATGATTTTGTATCGAACGTAGGCATGTGGATCTGATATTCACATTGAAGGACGTGGACGTATAATCTTCGAGTATAGTGATTCATACTAGACGCGGATGATAAGTTTGAGTGACATGCGAAATATTGTAGGGCACAATCTAATCTAATATATTAAAATTGGACTACCTGTTTATTATCACTAGACATAAGCTTTTTTTCAACTTGTATATCTATGAGCTATTCTAACTTGTATGAGTATGAATTAGGATTTAGGGTTATGCATTTAGTATCTCTAATACTCTACCATTTGCAGAGAAGTCTAGCGATAAGGAAGAGAAGACTGCCAGCCCCACTGATGACAGCAACAAATAAGTCCTAGCACAAACTTCTCTTTTGAATTTCGCAACCAGGAGATATCAAACCTGACAAACTATAAAGGCATGATAGTTATCATTAGAGAAGTAGTCATCCAAGACGAGGGAGGGCGTAGATACTTGTACAAATCCGTCTTGCTGCTGTTGATTCTCGCAAACAACTTTAACTTAGAGTCTAATTGATAGAGCTCCAACAACTCTGTAACAAACATCTCTAGATCTACCTTTTCAAAGTCAAACTCCTCGAGCTCCATGTAGATCCACCATAGAGCAGCTCCATAAAATCTATAGATATTATCTGATCCATGGATTCCCTAAAACACTAGTTACACATATAATAGTTTGTTTCTTTTTCTCTCTCCTGCCTTGTTTAGTTCATCTCAAAATCCAAAAACTTTTCAAGATTCTCCATCACATCGAATCTTGCAGCACATGCATAGAGCATTAAATATAGATAAAAAATAACTAATTGCACAGTTTATCTGTAGTTTGCGAGACGAATCTTTTAAACCTAGTTAATCCATAGTTGGACAATAATTATCAAATACAATGAAAATGCTAAAGTGTCAAAATCCAAAAAAATTTTGGATCTAAACAAGGCCTTCTTTTTTCATATGTATGTGGACTCATGACTTATATTCATAACAGTTAGGAAAACTCATGTCTAGTGATGATAAATATAGAGTCTAATCCACCATATATCAGGTGGTGCCCTATAAATTTTTTATATATGCCATCCTTGCTTATGAGTTAGAACAACTTGTATTTAGCGATGGTACGAAGTTTGATTCCTATACGCATTGGCTTTCGCTACAATGAACGTATATGGTTGCTAGCAATTACTCATAGGACTTAAGAGATCTAAAGTCTTCATATACATTCTTTTGAAGAAATATATGGTCGTTTCTACAAATAAAGTTACACATGGTAGAGGATTAAAATCCGTTGTAGTCTAGCTGGTTAGGATACTCGGCTCTCACCCGAGAGACCCGGGTTCGAGTCCCGGCAACGGAATAACATTTTGTTTTTTTTGTCTTTCGACTCTAACGTCTAACCCTTTTTTTAATGAACAATTAAATTAACAATGCCAGTCGTGGGCCAACGAACAATACACAGGCCCAATAAAGGCCCAACTGTGCCTTCCCTTCCCTCGTCAGCCCTCCACACTCCACACTCCACAGCCGCCGCACCGCCGGCCAACCAATCCGGCAATCCCCCTCCCGGCCACTGCTCCGGCCACCGATTCCGCGTGCCCGCCCCCTACCCCCGCCCCGTCTACCTCCCTTATTTAAACGCTTCCCGTTTCCCGCGTGCTGCGCGACGCGAACCGGAACCGCTGCTTGCCTTCTCGGTCCATTCTACCCCGCATCCATGGCGGAGGAGGCGGCCGCGACGTTGGCCGGCGGCGACAAGCTCATCCTGCGGGGCCTGCAGTTCCACGGCTTCCACGGAGTCCTGAAGGAGGAGCAGACGCTGGGACAGAAGTTCGTCGTCGACATCGACGCCTGGATGGACCTCGCCGCCGCCGGCGAGTCCGACAGCATCGCTGACACCGTCAGCTACACCGACATCTACGGGTGAGTAGTCCTATGTCAGCCTTAACGATGATTGATTGGAACAACAAATTGGTAGAAATTAGCATTCTTTTCGGAATTTCAACTGGTATACTTACTAGAGTGGCACGAGGTCATCGTTTATGTATGCAGTTTCCCTGATTTCAGTCCGTAGTAATCTCCTCTAGAAAAGAGTAGCGAATCTTCTTGTTTCAGGATGAATCACGATGCTGTTTCAGAGGTCTGCTTGGAAATTGTTGTTATTACGAAATGATATTTTTCAGAGGTCCTGCTTCCGAACTCAGATTACACTCTGCACTTGCTTTGGGGAGGACATACATACACTTCAGAGTCCCAACATAGTTTATAAACACGTTTTTTCAGATTTTCTTATCATAGAGTCCAAACATAGTTTCTAAACATGTTGTTTCAAGTATGTTTTTACCTGCCCCACCTCACGTCATTGCTCTACAATTCTAGATGCTGTTTTTTAGTTACACTTTGATTTGCAGTTGGGTACTTGGAACTAAGCTGGGGATTTGGGTTTGCCATGATCTGCATTTCTGCAATATAGCATATTTAGACTAGCATAGTGTTACGGGTGGCCTATGTGTCTCTGAATTATTGTTTTGAAAATTTCAGTTTGTAGCAGACTGGGGATTTTTATACATTACAGGTGGCATTAGGGACATCATATATTCAGCTATTTCTTTTGGTCATTTACCACCCTCTAAGAAACTCTAATTGTTTATCTCCTCAACACACTATGTAATGTATGTTCTGACTTCTGAATGGAACTGTTATCAATCAGGTCTTAGATTTGGTTAGGCCTTCTTTGCCTGCTCTGGGAGGGTGTAGATTTGTAGACACACACACTTCAGAGTCATTTTGCAAAATGGACACTGTAGGTCTGTAGCACTTTCATTTGTGTTTGACAAATATTGTCCAAATATGAACTAACTAAGCTCAAAAGATTTGTCTCGTAAATTACAGACAAACTGTGTAATTATTTATTTATTTAATCTATATTTAATGCTCGATGTATGTGCCGCAAGATTCGATGTGACGGGGAATTTGAAAAATTTTGCAAAATTTGTGAGGAACTAAACAAGGCCCAAGAATCCTTTCCCAAAATGTTTTATCAGATCCCCTGACAATCAGTTTTGTTTAACCCCCCTCCCCCAGCATTGCTAAGGATGTCATCGAAGGCACGCCACACAACCTCTTGGAGTCGGTGGCTCACTCGATCGCAAAGGCCACGCTGCTCAAGTTCCCTCAGATCTCCGCGGTCCGAGTGAAGGTTGGCAAGCCACATGTCGCAGTGCAAGGCGTCCTGGACTATCTGGGCGTGGAGATAATGAGGCACAGAAAGAAAGAATGAGATGTTATACTTATACACATGTGCCATGTGGTGATGGGCAGCCAGTTTAATGTTGATGATGGTACTGCAGCTGTAACCATAATCCACACTTGTTGGCAATTTACCCTGTCGAACACAACTTGGCATCATGTTTGATGAACAAGAGAATTTGACAGTGACACTGACTGTGTGAGCTGAGATGGGAATATTGTTTCCCGCTTGCATGCATTTGCAGCTTATATAGCTCAAATAAAGGTTTATGGGCAATTTCCTGTGAAGCCTGCCATGGTAGACAGTAAAAAAATAAAGCCTGCATGGTATGGGATCAATTTGTTGTGTCCCTGCCCCAGTTTGTACTGGTACGAGTGCATCTGACATACGCTGATGTGCAGTTTTTTTTTTTTGACGAGAGCTGATGTGCAGTTGATTTACAGATACTTTTTGGTAGACGAAGAGTACTGATTGTACGAAACTGTTTGTGTGAACTGAACTGTCATTCAGGTACGGAACGTGGCGCACAATGTCCCATTAGAGCCTGTTTGTTGATTTGAAAAGCTATAGTTGGCTGTTCGTTGATTTATCGTGAGAAAAAAATACTAATATCTAGCAAAAAAAAAAAGTATGGCTTATAAGCGAGCTTTCTCAATAGCGCATTTATCCTTTTTCAAAACCACCCAAACTACTACTACCATACCCTTACCCCACCAAGAATTAATTTATGAAAATATTTAAAGGGGACTTTTTTCTACTTTTAGACAGCTTTAGCCTCCTCTTAAAGTGCATCAATGACAAAAATTTTATAAGAGGGGCTAAGGCTGTCTCCAATAGGAGACCTATTTGGGAACCCAAACCCAAAATAGGTTTCCAACACAATACCTATAGCCTCCAACAGAGTACCCATACAGAAGATCCATTTTTGGTATCAAAAGAGGCATAACCCAAATTTGGGTATCCTCTCTCCTCGAGACCCATTTGCAGAGAGTATTATCTTTTAGGTCTTGTTGTTGGAGAAGACTAAAAATAGGTATGAAACCTTTTACCTGTAGCGCTACTCAAAGGACAAATGGGTCTTGTATTTTGGGTGACGATTGTTGGAGATAGTCTAAGGAGGGCTCCATGAGTTCAGCGGCCATAGAGAGGCTGGAGACCAAGTAACCTCACCGCTGGCTTCGTGCTTGCCCCCCCCCACCCCATCCACCACCACACCCCCACACACACAACCAAAAAACAATTTCTCAATTTAAACATAGTCAAAATTCTTTTCAATTTCCATTTAGGAGTTTCTATCTGTTTCCACGTCTTCTTTGAGACTTTGATTTTTTAAAAAAGTTTGATTAAGTTTAAAGAAATTAATTTCAACATTCATATCCCTAAATAAAAATTATTATAAAAATATTACATGATTAATACTCTAATTATATATATGTTTGTACTTTTTTATAGATTTCATCAATGTAAAATTGTTTGACTCCTTAAAAAACAAGTTGTATTTTTTTTTCTTAACCGAGGGCACACATTAGCATGCATTTATGACAAAAGTTGTACCGTGTTTAGTTTAAGTCTGTTGCACCGTTGGCAACCACTTAGTATCCACCAATGGTTCCGTACTAGAAGAACAAGATGGTAGATTGGATGGTACCAAAGGATAGAAAAAAAAAACTAAAGCAACCCATGGATATAGAAGAAGTGGTTAGGGGCTTGCATTGCAATGGCATCGCTGATTGATTGCCTAATCATTCAATTCAATTCCCTAGCTAGTTCTTGCACCCATTCGTCTAATCTACTCCTTCCTCCCTGCAGTACACGTAACATACTCAACTCAATTATTATTCGCCCCCCCCCCCAAAAAAAAAATAAAAAAAATAAAAACTCAACTCAACTCAATTATTCTCTCGGATGAGCTGAGGCCTGAGGGGATTATTTCTGAATTGGATTTTTGGGCTCTCAGCCTTGATCACTTCACTCCCATCCTCTCCCATGCATTACATACTCAAGTATTTTGCGTGACCCACCGGCTCACGATGAGGGGTTTTTTTTTTGGTTAATTGTGTATGCGTTGGGAGAGCATGATTCCCTGCATGCTTTGCGCTCAAGCAACATTATTGTATTTGCGTATGGTCCGCTGTCAATTTGGGCATACACATGCATGCATGTATGGACCGCGGCACACCGAATAATACACGCAGGGACATGCACGCATTAATTTATTTTATTTAATTCAATTCAAGGAAAGCAAGCCATGCTCTCCTCTCAATCACAGAGGAGGGTGAGTGGTTCATCCTAAAAATCAAAAAGTTTTTAAGATTCTCCGTCACATCAAATCTTACAGCACATGTATGAAATACTAAATATAGACAAAAACAAAAACTAATTATATAGTTTGTCTGTAAATCATAAGATGAATAGTCCATAATTAGACAATATTTACCGCAAACAAACGAAAATGCTAGCTAAAAACTTTTGATTTCACCAACTACAAGCCCCGAGAATGGTGGCTACCGGTTTACAAGAAGCTGAAAAGCCGCGTTGCCGGTGTCAGTTCTCAACTGAGCTCTGAACCCGGCGAAGCGTTAGTTGGGCTCCACGGCCTGCTGATGGTTTCCACCATGCTCGCACGCACTCGAGTCGAGTAGTCTTCATCGATCCCCAACTAACCGGCACCAAAACAGCAACGGAAATGGAGTTGAGAGCGCAGTGAGAGAAAAAGAGAAGCGCAGAGAGAGAGATAGAGAGAGAGAGTCTTCGTCATTGATTGACTTCAACAACTGCTCCCAAGAAAGCAGGGCAACCTCTTTTGTGTCGTGGCCTTGTGGGAAGAGAAAGAGAAAGACAGAGAGAGAAGACTGGAGAACGGGAGAGAGAGGGAGGGGGAGGAGTGGAGCGGCGGCGGTGGCCAACTGGCCATGGCGAGGAAGAACGGATGGCAGCTCCCCGCGCACACGCTCCAGGTGCGGTCTCGATCGATGCCTTTTTCCTCTCCGCTTCCGATCCTCGCGAATCATTCACCGGACCAGCCCACCACTCCTACTTGGAATTTTACCTGCGGAGTACTAGTAGTTTCGGGAACTCATCTGCGTAGTTTATCACGGTTTCATTCCGGCCGGATGTGCTACTGTGCACAGGAAGAGATATGTGCTTCATTAACGTGGAGTTATTACAAAACTGAATAATATATATTGGGTGCAGTGCAATACCCGCGACGGTGCTGCTGCTGCTGCTGCTAATTCTTGTTTCCTTTCTTCACCCCTATACAAAAACACCTGCTGTCTATTTCCAGGACTTGGTTTTCTTCTCAAAGTCTGAAACACCTGCAGTGCAAACTCATTCAGTAATTAAGCATGGCTTGATCATGTTGTTAGTTTGATGATGAAACCTGAACTCTGATGGCCCAGGTCCTGTTTTACTTTATCCTGTTGACAGTGAATCTTTTTTTATATTATATTCCACAAGTATCAAACCATGGTGCTCTAATGGATATTGATTGATTCCTGAAAGTTTATCATGTTGATATAACTATTTCTCAATACTTACTTGGGTTAAACAAAAGAATTCCCCATACTGCATTTTGGGCTTGCACCGCTGACAAAATTTCAGACTACTAATGAAATTACTAATTTAGACTCCAAAGGCATTGTAATCGAGGTAGAAAGTTATAGGTACGCACCTTTTGTTTTTCAACATTACATATTAATATATGATGTTGTCAGCCAACCATTTGCTTCAGATCATCATTCTCTGATAATAAAACAGAGACTTATCCAAGCCATTTTTTTATATAATTTTTGTGAACAGTGGAATGACAAATTTCTTAATATCTCATGGAACAGATTGTTGCAATTACGGTTTTCTTCCTTCTGGTGATTGCTTTTTATGCATTCTTCGCACCATTTCTAGGGAAACAAGTCCTAGGATATGTTGTAATTGGTATCTATACTGCCGTGGTAAGCCTGCCAAACTGCACCTGCATTGTATTTTTTTGTCATTATTTGAAGGAATTTATGTCTCTGTCATAATTTCTACTTGTGTGTGTTCCGTCAGGTGTTTTCTGTCTTCATCCTTTATATCCGCTGCACTAGTATAAACCCTGCAGATCCTGGAATCATGTCAAAGTTCGATAATGGCTTCATCGATGCACTTGGAAGTACTGCTAACATACAGGGCAAGAATTTGCCAACAAAAGCTTATATTGGTGCTGGAACAACCTCCCCAACGGCAACATCTACTTGTAGGAACTCTCTAGATGGGCGTTCTAACACTGGTGGTTTAGCTGCTGGAGACACAAATCCGGATTTAGGGTCTCAGCTGCCAAGAAGTTCAAGGAGCTGCTTACTTGGAGGGCTTCTTTGTGCTTTGTTTGTGAAGCAGGATTGTAGGAAATTCGATGATTCAGAGAATCAAGTTGATGGGGAAAACGTCTTGTTCTGCACATTATGTGATGCCGAGGTACGTTCATATGTGGGGCTGTTCAACAACTGTCTGTCTTAGCTGCCGCACAACTTGGGTCAAAAGTGAAAACTGGTGTTGTCAGCTCTTGCTGATTTAGAAAGATGGTTTTTCAGGTTCGCAAATTCAGTAAACACTGCAGAAGTTGTGACAAGTGTGTGGATGGATTTGATCATCACTGTCGGGTATTTCTTACTACATAGGAACTGTACTTGCCTTCAGATTTTAAATTATTCATAGCTTATGTTTGCATCTTTGGCAGTGGCTAAATAACTGTGTTGGCCGGAAGAATTATTTCACGTTTCTGGCTCTGATGACTACCAGTCTCCTCTGGGTCTGTTAAGTAACCGTACACAATCTCCATTCTGCATGCACCATGTTTTTTTAATTCAAGTATAGTATCTGCTAAACTATTTATGACTTTCTGTATCACAGCTTGCTATTGAAATTGGAGTAGGCATCGCTGTTCTTGTTATATGCTTTGCCAACAAGAATTCAGAGAGAATTATTCAAGACAGGCTTGGGAATGGTTTGCCTCGGCCTGCCTTTGCTACCATTGTAGTAAGTTGTAGCAGAAATTGTCACTAATTTATAGCACAATTTTGATTTTACTACAAAATTACCAGATGTGATGACTGGATTTCTAGAACTGTCTACTTATATAAAGATATGACAATGTCACTGTTTCCTGTTTGCATATCTTCTTTAGAGGAAGGCTTTGTGATTAAGTGGATGATATAATTTTTTTATGTGCAGGCATTTTTTACTCTTCTTTCTCTAGTCGCTTGCATACCTTTAGGGGAACTTTTCTTCTTCCACATGATCTTAATCAGAAAGGTTTGTCTCACAGTTTTTCACCAAGTACAATATGTATGATAAGGCATGTTGTTTTTACTATATTGCTTTAATTTGTTCTTCTTAGGGGATCACAACTTATGAATATGTCGTTGCAATGAGAGCTATGAGTGAAGCACCTCAAGAGGAAGAGGACGAGGAGGGGGTAAACATTGTTTATTCCCCAACAAATTCAGCTACCACTGCGTTCAGTGGTGCTAGTGCACTTAGTCTGCACTACAAGGGTTCATGGTGCACACCTCCAAGGATTTTTGTTGATCAGGTATTTTGAATAGTTAGCAGACCACTTTGAAACTTTCAGGCCTGCTACTATATCTTTGAAAGTTCAGTAACAAGCTGCAAAGTAAAAATGGTATGTACCACTATAGGGATTCTTTTTTTAATGTTTCTGCACTTTCAACCTTGAAACAGGATGAAGTGATCCCACATTTGGAGCCAGGGATGGTACCTTCAACCATTGATCCTGATACTGCTGGACATGCTGAAAGAGCCAACAAAGCCAAGAAGCAAGTCAAAATCAGTGCCTGGAAGCTTGCAAAGCTGGACAGCAATGAGGCAATGAAGGCTGCTGCTAAAGCCCGGGCATCATCCTCTGTCCTCCGACCTATTGATACCCGCCGGGTTCCAGGTGCTAGCCCTAACTCTAGTGGCAATGCCAGCATGAGAAGCAGCATGAGTGCTGATTACAGCGCCAGTGGCGCCAAGGAAAGGGGGGCTGGTATGAAGTTGTTGTCTCTTCAGAGTTCCTCGTATCCTCAGAGCCTTGCAAGCCAGGACGAGTATGAGTCAGGCACGCAGAGTGCTAGCAGCAGAAGCAGTCCGGTCCACATTCACAAACCCGCGGCGCCTCACACACAGATCAACGTGCCACCTCGTGTGCCTCCAGCGCCTCCAAGGCCTGTGCCGGCGGTACCGAGGCCGCCTGTTCCAACCACGCAGATATCCAAGCCATTGTTCCAGTCAGCAACATCTTATGTCCGTGAGAACCGAAAAGCCTCAGTTGTTTGGGATCAAGAGGCTGGTCGGTATGTGTCGGTGGCACCTGCGCCCACAAGGGCAGTAGCTGGTAGTGATCTTGATCAACCAGCAAGAGCACCACATTTCTTGACAAACCCAGGTAGCGAGCCAAGCAATCACGGGAGAACCCTCTCACCCATGAATGCTCCTTCCTCAGCATTGCCGTCTGGACAGCCGTCCGAGAGGTTGACATACACTGGGCAGTCGATATTCTTTGGTGGACCACTTCTTGGTGGTGCTGCTGCTGATCCTCAGAGGACTGATGCTGCCGCCGGAGCACGACCGGAGACAAGGAGGGATGGGTTTGGGGGAGAGAGGAGAAGAACTGCGGAGTCCTTCCCGGTGTTTGCTCCAGGATCCTTTCAGAAGAACCCGCCGTTCAACAGGTGAGCTCATGGCAGTATGGCACACGTTTGCTGAACATCATGACTGCGACAATGGGATGATTGATCATTGCTCAACAATGAGCCCTGAAGAGTCCAAGGGTGATTACCGTGATTTCATCGGTGATTGTCACCAGTTCTACAAGCAGAAAAGGTGTCACAAGAATGTTCTACAAGTCTGAGATGGGGACAGTAGGACATCCTACTGTTGAGCTTGAATTCGAGCTTGAGGGCTGTGAGTGTCTTGAGTGACAAATGAACCGTGCAGGTGTCAAGAAACCTGAAACAGGAAGCGCAAGTACAAGGCGTGACTGACGGGTGTAAATTTTTTTGCTCGTTTCATTAGAGTAATCTTTGCGTCCTCTTTTGTAGTGCTTGATAGTTCTGCAAAATCGTTTCGAAAGGAGAAGTTTGAGATTTGATAGAGCTTTTTAACTTGTTTCCGTTCATCCCCCCCCCAAAAAAAAAAAATTCCATTCTGTGAAAACCCACAGGATTGTTACTGGAGTAAATTGCAGAAGAACATTACATGTTTGTAGTCACAGTAATAGTGAAATTCATAGTATCATACAGCCTGCACAAAGTTTATATGGTTTCAATTGGCACTGAACATTTGAACCCCAGCCTCCGTGGTCCAAAAATTCCTACCTGAACTGAGCAGCAGTTTGAAAATCTCAGTATTTGGTTAGGGTGATTGAAGTTTCAAGACGCCTTACCACATCAAATACATGTGAAAATGGATTGGTGTGATTCGAAGCGTTTTTACTGTATCTATCTAAATCGTTATCATCTGATAAGTGCTGTTCCAGAAACTCTCTCATTTGTCAAGAGATTAAATTTTGATAGATTATATACCACTCACCACTGGGGTAAAATCCAACAACAAATGTCGGAGCTCGATCTACAATATCGTCTAATTAAACTTTAAAATATTATAGGTTAACTGGAAAAAAAAATAGAGGATCTACTGCACCTGCACCTGTTTCGGTCAGATCATAACCCCGTACCGTTTATTTTCTAGTCTGGATCATTAGTAGACATTTTACCTTGAGATAGTTAATTAGAGCTAGTGATGTTGTTCATATTATGGTTGGAGATTAATTACGGACATCATGTTTCTAACCCTAGAAATTAATCTTCTCGATTTTTTATTTATCATTTTTATTAACTTCAAGTTTAGTTGACTTCTGTTTGACCAAATAGAGAGAGCCAGGGAGAGAAGCGAGAGGCGAGAGCGAGAGGGGAAGAACAACTACTATAGGAGAAGGGCGAGGACGGCGGCGGGGAGGCGTCAGGCAGGCAGTTAGCAGCCATGAGCGGCGGCGGGATGGAGGTGGAGGTTCGCGTGGTGGGCGGCGCCCGGAGCTGCTTCGCCGCGCTCCCGCTCCACCTCATCCACGCCCTGGAGCGCACCTCCGCCACCGGCGACCTCCCGCCCGTCCTCGCGCTCGAACTTCGCGGCCCCGCCGGCGCGCGCTGGTCCCTCGCCTGGTCCGGCGCCGCGTCCCGATCCCGCGCCATCGAGGTGAGCGGCCCCCCAAGCCACATCCCGCTGTACCTTTGTCACTTGGAGAGTTGGAGTCCCTGTCGTCACCCTGTGTGCGGGAGTTTCCTGAATTATGCGTCAATCCTCGGTTGAATCGATGCCTGCTGTCGGAAATTGGGAATTAAGCTTGTGACTTGCTCGATACAGCGATGAGACGATGTCGCGTGGAGTGAATTTGGTCGTGGAGTGTCGATAGGGTGACGCTGTGATCCTCCTTCACAAACCCACAGTTTGACGTGAGACTTTGGAGTTAATAGCCTTGCAGGGGATCAAAACCCTCAAGCTCTTTCATATTTCCTTGTCAGTTTTGTATTGTTTTCGATATCTCTGCATGTGGAACTGTGACGACCGACCCTCTCTTGCTTGTCCTCAGCTTGGTTATCTCAAACACCCTCCTGTGGGTGTACATTATTTATGCAGCAAAAGCGCACAAGAAATTTGCAATATTGTTTTATCAATGGTCTGTCTTGCAGGTTGCACAAGAGTTAGCAGAATGCATCTCGCTGCCTGACAGAACTACAGCACAGTTGAGCGTAGCTCGCTCTCTGGCCAAAGCTGACTCGGTCAGTATTGAACCCTACAGTGAGGATGACTGGGAGATACTGGAGAGCCGTGCTGATTTGGCTGAAGAAACAATCTTGAAGCAGGTCTTCTTTCCTTTCTTTTTTTCTTCAATATGTCTGTTACTCTGTTAGGCCTGGTTCAGCTCGTGAAAGATTTTGGTTTTGGCTACTGTAGCACTTTCGTTTGTATGTGACAATTATTATCTAATTACGGAGTAACTAGGCTCAAAAGATTCGTCTCGCAAATTACAGGCAAACTGTGTAATTAATTTTTATTTTCGTCTATATTTAATGCTTCATGCATGCGTACAAAGATTCGATGTTTTGGGTATCTAGAAATTTTTTGGGAACTAAACAAGGCCTTATTCTTGCGTAGTGTAGTAATTCCATCCTGCTATTTTTTTTTAAAAAAAAATTGTTACATAAATTTAATTATTTTATTTTTGAAATCAGGTCGGCATCGTTTATGAGGGCATGAAATTTCCATTGTGGTTGGATGGACATAATATTGTGAAGTTCGTTGTTGTGTCATCTTTTCCCGAGAAGACAGTTGGTATGTTTTTTTCCTGCATCATTGTGCTAACTTATACAACTTGTGTTACAACTATTAGTTTATGTTCTTTTTAATATCCTTTTACATATTATACCGCTCAAAGGTGATATATTTGTTCATCTTTCTATATGACATTAAGTTTGTGTGAATTTGTTTTGAAATAGGTTACTGACACTTGTTAATAAGTAATTGTGCTGTAATCATGGTAGAAAGCAACTCTTGTGTACTTCACCAAACATGATACTCTTTAGCTTCTGAGCTAAGCTGATTCACCTGTAAACAAATTTGAGCTGTCCATATTCTTCTTGTTCATTTTCCCATCTACTTTGGAATTTGGCACTAGGTGATCATGGATCGTACAATATCCTAAGACTAATTACCTATGGCACCTAACTTGGGGATACCCATCTACATCATAATTCATGCCGGGTGCCTAATGGAATTATGGTATTTAAGGTTTATGTTAACTTCAGTCAAACATGTTATGTAGTCTGACATATCTTACTAGTATGCAACACCTACATTTTTCCAAACTTAGATATATATATTTAAGAATCCAGCTTAATTATTCCCTCCGTTCCAAATTATAAGACATTTGTCATTTCTAGATACATTCCATTTACTATGTATCTAGAGTTCTAGACATAGCATATACCTAAGTGCATAGCAAAAACTATATACCTAGAAAAGCCAGAATGTCTTATAATTTGGAATGGAGGGAGTACATCTTATCCCTTCTAATAAATGTTTCAGAATTTAAAGTATGGGTATCAATTTGATGCATTTCATGTGTATATTGTCTGATGAGTATTACTGTAACTAATGTACACCTTATGAAGGAATGCTAAAGATTTTTTTTTTTAAAAAAAAAACTGTGGTGTCGTATGAGTACATGCTATTAATATCATACTCCCTCCATCCTAAATTATAAGTCATTCCAAGAATCTTGGAGAGTCAAAGTATCTCAAGTTTGAACAAATTTATATGATAAAATAATAACTATTATGATACCAACTAAGTATCATTAGATTCTTCCTTAGTTATATTTTCATAGTATACTCACTTTATGTTACAAATCTTAGTATTTCTCTCTATAATTTTGGTCAAACTTGAAAATATTTCGACTCTCCAAGATTCTTGGAATGACTTATAATTTGGAATGGAAGGAGTAGTAGATAATCTGTTCAATAATGTTCCTTTCTTAACTTGTTATGTTTATCTATTGCTAAGGATCCACTGTGTTTTTCTTTCTTTTAGTTCAACTTGTACCAGGCACTGAAGTTGCTGTTGCACCCAAAAAACGAAAAGAGAAGCCTTCTCAGGATCTGCAAAAGCAAAGTGCACTGAATGAACCAGTCAAAACAAAGGCACTCCTGCGTGTTCAAGCAGCTGATAGGAAGTATGCACATACATTCAAATATAAAGGTGTTGAGATAGGTGTGGTTGTCAGCTATGCTGTGCTAATTCATCCTGATACAGCTGCAAGTATTTCGGTTGGCAATCTCCAATTAGTCACTGTTTCACCTAAATCATCAAAGAAAGGACTAGCTCCAAAAGGCAAAGAAGTTGGACAAAAAAAGGGAATTCCAGTAACTAAAGAAAGGGCCCATGAAGCCATTGTTTATATCTTACTTTCAGACTCTGTTGCAAAAGGGCATGTTATGCTTCCCTACTCTATTCGTCACTTCATAAGTGCTGATGTACATTCATGTGAGTACACAGGTCTTTCTTCCCTTTACCTTGAAACAGCTAACTTATATAGTCTCTGAATTCTTATATAGACTTTGAATTCAGATTGAGGACAAAGCATTTCCCAGCAACTATTTTGTCAGTGTCCTGTTGAATCTTGTCTGCTGTTTACTTTACAATACTAAAGTATGTTTACTGATCCTAGGGGTATATATTAAGACATATTCTGCCAACATCAAGGAGGATGAACCTCTAGTGACAATATCTCCTTTACAGTTCAAGATGCGTGTGAAAGATGCCCATGGTAGCAGTAAATTAGTCAGTCAAGAAGCAGACACTTCGAGGATAACCAGGATTCCTTCAGAAAATGGTGATTTCTTCCAGAAAGCTCGTTACAGTGAAAGTGAAAATCTTCAAGGTGCAGATATTGAGAGCATTTCTGAATCAGTGTCAAAGCAGAAATTTTTTATTAAGCATTGGCTTATTGGACACCTTAAAGAAATGGGCTTGCATGCTAGCCATACCGAGATGAATTCAATAGTTTTGCCAACCAATATTTTGCTTCATTTAGAAGTGACAGATAAAGAAGGAATCAAAGGAGTTGAATTTTTATACCTACTAGCACTTACTTCGGAAAATTCTAGTTTCAACAATTCACAACTTAATGTTGAGACTGTTTGGAGTGTTCCAACCGGCAATTCCGATGATCTTGAACTGCATTTCGGGAAGTTGGAGCTGGGTGAGCCTGTATCTTTTGATTCCCTAGTGGACAGTGGTTCCAGTGATGGTTTCAAGCTGACCCGATCTTCTTTAGGTTGGATGGAGAATGCAATGTCAGATGTGACAAAAAGTAATAACTTTTAACCAGATAGGCAAATAATTTATTTTCTGCATCTGTTTGTTTTCTGGATGCTGCATTTCTTACTTTTGACTAACTGACTTTATTTTCTGGATCCTTTCCTTTCTGAAGGGTTATCTGTGCTCTTATCAGCAACTAGCCTAAGGTTATTTAATAGGATAAAGTTCCCCTTTCCTGGACATGTTCTTGTCTATGGACCTCGAGTAAGTAACATCCAGTTTCTTTTGTGAAACTTGTGATTATGAGGTGTTCTCTGTTTTCACATGGGATGTCATAATGTTAAATTGTACTTGACTGTAGGGTTTTTGTTTTGTTATTTACAGTTTTGTTTGGCTTTATTCCTGTTTCAGGGTTCTGGCAAAACCGCTTTGACCAGGGCTTCTGCAAAATACTTTGAAGACCATAAAGATATCTTGGCACACATGTAAAACTCTCTTTACATTCTGTGCATTTCTTATTCTGAAAGAAAGAACATTGCAATTTAATGATATCATCTATTTTTTGAAGAACAGAGTATACATAGATTGTTCCAAACTTGCACTTGGCAAGGCTAAGGAGACAAGGCAAGAGATTGAAGACAGAATATCTGAAGCACTGCTTCATTCACCTTCGATCATCATATTTGACGATCTGGACAGTGTAATTTCAGTCTCTTCAGATCCTCAAGTGTCTCAATCGTCCAGTTCTTCTGATTCTCTTGTGAGATATTTAACTGACATTATGGATGAGTACAAGGTGAGGATATGTCATTACACTATTCTTTATTCACATTGTTGAAATTTGTTAAGAATAAGTGTTGATTATGGTTGTTACAGTTATTTTACCATGTTATCCTTTTTCCTGTGAGTAGTTATTTATTTATTTATTTTTAATGGCATGACCGCTTTCTAGGATAAGATTCGAAATACATGCGGGTATGGACCTATGGCATTTATGGCTTCGGTTCAATCACTTCAGAGTCTTCCTCAAGACTTAACCTCTTCTGGTTACTTCTTTTTCTATTTTTCTTCAAAGTGTGCTGGTTGAGTCGCTGACTTCAAGTATACTAATAAAAACACTTTTTTTACCCTGCAGGGAGATTTGATTTCCATATTGAGCTTCCTGCTCTTGCAGTCGCTGAGCGCAAAGCCCTATTGCAACATCAAGTTGAGGAGCATGAGTTACTGTGTTCTGAGGAAGTTCTATCAGAGATAGCATCAAAATGTGAAGGTTATGATGCATATGACTTGGTAATTCTAACTCTTATCATATGATGGTCTTTATAACCAACTTAATCATATTTTTTGTGATGATAATTATAGACCAATTCTTTCAACAAGCAAAAATGAGGAAAAACATGCTTCTTAGTTCTTAGGTAGTTATGATTATGAACCAAAGTCACAAATATTCATAGCTGGTCTAGCAGACAAATATTCTTTTGCATGGATTGAGGTGGGAAAAAGGTATTCATCCTAAATGTATGCTATTGTGTTTCAGGAAATTTTGGTTGATAGGGCTGTGCATGCTGCTGCTTATCGCTTTCTTCTGCCTTCTAATGCTTCTCACAACTCTCTGAAACAAACTTTGCTGATGGAAGATTTCTCTGAAGCAATGCATGGCTTCCTTCCAGTCGCCATGCGTGATCTTAGGAAATATGCTCCTGATGATAAAGATGGTGGTTGGGAGGATGTTGGAGGGCTAAATGAAGCAGTAACTATCATTAAAGAGGTGCACATTTCTTGCTTTCTTGTTTGAAGGTGTTGGTTTCATCAACACGCTCATGAAAAAAAACTAAATATTTTTAGGCGCCTTGATGGTCCTACTTATATTTGTGTTCCTTCTTGTAGACTCTTGAACTGCCATCAAAATACCCAAATATCTTTACCAAGGCACCTGTGCGGTTGCGGTCGAACATTCTCCTGTATGGACCACCTGGATGTGGTAAAACTCACATTGTGAGAGCTGCAGCTGCTGCTTGTTCTTTGCGATTCATTTCAGTCAAGGGTCCAGAGCTATTGAATAAGTATATTGGTTCATCTGAGCAATCTGTAAGGACCTTTTCATTCCTTTGAGCATTACACAATCATTCATGCCTTTTCCCTTCACTAAAGATATTTGAAGGTTTAGGATATTTCCTTGTATCTTTTTTCTCAACCCTGTTCTCCAGCTAGGAGTGTGGGTGTTGATCAGAATTAAGATCATGAGTAATGTTAGTAAACCAATTCCAGGTTCGCGACTTTTTTGCAAAGGCCGTTGCAGCAGCACCTTGCCTATTATTCTTTGATGAATTTGACTCCATTGCACCCCAGCGAGGAACCCATAGTGCTGGAGTTTCTGATCGTGTAGTTAATCAGGTAAGAAACTGTCTCATACTCTCCTTGCCACTAAAATGATAAAATGTCTTATCTTCGTTGTTATTTCCAGAAAACAAAAGAACAATCTAAGTGTGCATTTTTTGTTTGTATGCAGTTTTTGACGGAACTCGATGGTGTGGAGACCTTGACTGGAGTATTTGTATTTGCAGCTACGAGGTTAGTGCTGTGCAAAGCATGACAACTATTATAGTTTCTGCAGTCCTAGTCCCATGCTCTTTTATTCTGTATTTTTACAGAGATGAAAATGATGTGAAGATTACTTTTTTTTGGGGGGGGGGGGGGGGCGCTAATCTTAGGGAGATTGTGACTAAGTAGCTTGTTTATTTAATTATTTTGTGTTGCGTCTTTTGATGGGATTGTTATTGTTTTGCACAGCAAGCCACAGCTAATTGATGCTGCGCTTTTGCGGCCTGGAAGGTTTGATCGTCTAGTCTTTTGTGATTTCCCTCGGTGGGATGAACGTTTAGAAATTCTGAAGGTGCATTCTAGGACGGTGAGCCCTCTTTCTGGAAAATGGTTGCTGTTGCTTCTGTGAGGTTTTCTTATGCTGACTGTCATGATTGGGAGATTTCACGTCATAATATCTAATTTTACCAAAATTTCCAGGCATTATGTGCTTTCTTTGATATCTTGCATCTTTAGAACAGTGCTACCTTTTGTCTTGTCCACTTTTCAGCCTCTCTTGATTAAGATCTCATTTGTACTCTTTTCAATTTTGTGAATGATTTCAAGCTGAGAAGGTTAAACATTTATGCATATTGTGAATCTGTATGAATTCACGAGACTACGAGAGTGTTATTGTCATTGTCAATTGTCATTAATGTTGTCAGTGCTTGCTTCTTTTCTAATGTCTTCAGGTTTCACTGGCAAGTGATGCCAGTCTCGAAGATGTTGCTTCTCTAACTGAAGGATTTACTGGTGCTGATCTCGCTGCTATTCTAACGGATGCTGGACTAGCAGCAGTTCATGAACTTTTGGACAACCAGGAGAATGGTGTCCCAGAAAGTGAACCGTGCATCAGCAAAGAACTTCTCATGTCTGTCACTAGGAAGGCTCGACCTTCCACACCAGCAGATGAGAAGAGGCGATACGATAGGGAGTTTGGTGAATTCGTGTCATCCAGGAAGTCTATTTCGACGAAGGTGCCCATCATTCTCATTTTGAATTCCTCAACAGTCAAAACCATGATGTTTTTATTTAAAAGTTCTAGTATCATGTTAGTGTTTTTGCTACATGATGAGATTCTTGGATAATTACTGGAAGAATTCGGTGCAGGCAAGAGAGTCGAAAGGCAAAAAGGTCACACTAGCTTGAACCTTTCCTTGGGCAATAAATATTGATGTGTTGCAAAAATTGGACAGGTAAGGCAGCGCTCTTTATGGTTTCCATTAGTTCTCAAAAATTTGAATTTACTGAGCATTTCGCTGAAATAATTTCCGTTATACATCAGACACTAATCTGGTTGTGATTATCTTTTGGTCAGTGGCCCACAAGAAGGCTGGTAACAGGTGTACTTGTCAGGTCATGTGGCGTGCGCTTCCTTTCATTCGAAGAGAAACAAAATCTACAAAGAAACCTAACCAAGGGTCCCTTGTGTATACTTGGATTGGATGGGGGAAGGCCATTGGAGGGACCTGTAGTTGGTGGAAGGCGCAAGGGCGCTGGTGAATCAGTGTTATAGCACTCGTCACAAATTTTGTACGGTGGTGAGTAGTAGGAAATAGAAATTCTAAGAGAGAACGTGCTAATCCTGGGCTGTTCTGTAATTAGTGTTACGATGAATGATCCGCTTCTTAACGTGCGGCAGTCATTATCATAGATGTGCTCGGTCGGGGCACTACCGCTCTAGCCACAGGGTTTGCAAGGAGAAGGTGTTGATTTGATTCCGTGGGGAATAAGTGTGAATGGTGGCCTGGTGCCACTTAGCTCTGCTGAATAAGCACCATTTGGTTTGTACTGCTGGGCTACGAGCCTCTGAAACCTGGGCGACGTGCCCTTATATCTATCAGTTTTGGTTTTTGGCTGTGGCTGTTTCTGGCGATTATTAATTACCTAGCCTAACCCTGTTTTGGGTCTGTTCGCTAGCACGCGACCCTCCGGCAGTTTTTTTTTTAAATGAAGTAAATATTACAAATCCTTACATAGGCCTTGTTTAGTTTGCGAAAATTTTTGGCTTTGGCTACTGTAGCACTTTTATTTATATTTAACAATTATTATCTAATCATGAATTAACTAGGTTTAAAAAATTTATTTAAAGAATGTACAATTAGTTTTTATTTTTATCTATATTCGTGCATGCGTTCAAAGTGCTCCTGCCTCGTGAGGTGGAGAGGGGGAGGCGGAGAAGCATCACGAGGAGGACGACTAGGAGGAGGGCGGTTGCAGCGTGGACGGAAGAGGAGAGCAACGTGCTGCGCCCAAGCAGAGGGCGGCTCGGATCCATCGCGATCACCGCAACGGCGATGAGCTCGACGGCGGCGATGAGGAACCCTCCGGCGTTTAAACACGCAGTCACCACGCACTGCTGCGCTCTCTTCCCCGTTACTAGATGGTGGGCCGAAATGGACAGTACATTTGGAGCCCAACGAAAAATACATGGCCCGCGAACAGCCTGACTTGGTGGGCCAGCATTGTCACTGTCATAGGAGCCAGCATCCATCGAGGGTGAGGGACGGAGGCGAGCCGACCCGACCGCGACCGGCGTGGAGAGAGAGAGAGAGAGAGAGAGAGAGAGAGGACCAGCAGCAGCCGAAGGGAGGGAGGACCCCTACCGGGAGGGAGGAGCAGATCAGCCAGGGAAGAGGAGGGCGACGATGGCGTCCGGCTGGGGCATCAACGGGAACAAGGGCCGCTGCTACGACTTCTGGCTGGATTTCAGCGAGTGCATGAGCCGCTGCCGCCAGCCCTCCGACTGCGGCCTCCTCCGCGAGGACTACCTCGAGTGCCTCCACCACTCCAAGGAGGTGAGCTATGTCTATCTACCCCCGTCCGCTCTCCTGCCCGCCCGTCCATCCGTCGGCTTCCTCCATTTCATTCGATTCTTCGTCTCCTGACTCTCAAGAACCCTAGCGTCAGATCCCCCACCGTTCCTCCCTCGTCTTACCTGTGTGTGTTCGGCTGCCTAGATCTGCCGCGCTCTTGGCCTCCCTTCTTTGCCATGCGTCATTCTTCGGTTTCAGTCGCTGTTGTCATCGTATCGGTCAGTATGGAGGAATGGATGGATGCGGCGGTTTCCCCCCAATCCTGTTGCGAAATCTGGTGACGAAGTGGCAGTTTGGAGGGTTTACTTCATGTCTAGGGTATGGCATTTGTGATCCAGGGAAGTAATCAGGCCTTTGAATTGATCAGGACAAGTTTGGGTGATGGTTTTATGCTTCCAGCCCTTGTGTCATTGATTGATAAACTTAAATTATATATAAGAGTCCTGATAGGAAGACCCACCGGAAGACCTAAGTACTACTATGTACTGTAATTTCCTAAGTGACATTGTTCTGGTTCAGGTTTGGATTACTTAGACTCCTTTCTCTACGTTCAAGCACTGGTATTTATAGTCGTTTCGGCCTCTTGCTTTAGGTGATTGGCTAGCAAGATAATTCCCAAACCTTCTGCTCGAGAATGTGACTAGGATATGAAAATGTTCAGAAGTAGAAATCACAAATCATATGTACTCCCTCCGTCCCTTTTAAACTCGTTCTCGCCTTCCAAGAAGTCAAACTTGCTCAATTTGACCAAATATATACAAGAAAATATTAATATTTATGGTACATAATTAGTACAGTTACATAGATCGTTGAATCTATTTCCATAAGGTGGTATAAATGTTGATCATATTTTCTATAAACCCAGTCAAACTTAAGAAAGTCTAACCACCATGAATACTATAGCGACCCCTAAAAAGGGACAGAGGGAGTAGTACTTATATCTCAACATGTCCAATGACATCCTGATGTCATGTTTCTTTTTCCCTGTTTTGGTTTCAAAGGGTAGGCCCCTGATTTCTTTCATAGACCAAAAGAAGCTAGTGAAATATGTGAATCAGAGTGAAAACTTGCTTGTATGAGTTATATATTTCTTGTTTATATCCTGTTGGCCTGTTGGGGTTTAAATAGTCATGACTCATGAGGAGCTTTCCTTGTGGTAAAATATTAGATGAACTTATGGGAAAATATTGACACAGGCTTTGTGATTCTTCTGCAGTTCCAGCGCAGGAACAGGATCTACAAGGAGGAGCAACGTCAGATCAGAGCTGCTGCTCGGAAGGCCAAGGAAGAAGCTGAGGGAGCCCCAGCTGTTGCAGCTCACCATTAGTCTCCCTTTTATTTTTTCTGTGTTGTGTTGTTTTCTGTCAACTCATCTTTGGTTCGGCTGTGATGCTAAGGGCAAGGCAATAATCTCCAATCTCTCTGTTGGACTACACAGATTTTTTTTCCCCATCTCACTCCATGACTTGTTCAGTACCATGACTTACAAATAGTCATGGTTATGAAGTTCCAGCCTGTTTGTGATACTGCACGATGTGATGTGCCTGATTTTTCCTGTGGCATTGTAAGAGGAGCGTTTTTGCGCTAATGATGGTTTCTGGTTGTTGTTTTGCGCAGCCAACCGATGACTTTTCTAGTCACCTCTTCTACCCAAAATAGCATGAGATGTCATTTGATGGTTATCAAGAAATGTGCTGTGGTTTCAAAAAAAGATGTCATATAAAATGTCACATCCCTGCCATTTTTTACATGAATACGTTACAGGCACTCAAGATTATATAAATATTTAGAAAGTGATTTTTATCTAAATTATACCTATGCTATGAATAGCTAGATCTTAAAACCAAACATATACGACGCTTTGCAGTATGGATGACTGCATAGGTAAACACTCGGCAAAATAGATGAACCACGCCCAACATTCATGTAGGCTTAGTCTGACGCCCAACATTCTTCTTTCTAGTGTCTTTCTTTTTCTTTTTGCCACCGAAGAATGAGGAAAACTGATCTGAACTTACTCTCTAGTCCTTCATCGTGATCAAATCTAATCACAATAAAATGGAGAAGAGATCGGAGAAAACTATTTCATAGCAACGACACTATCTCCACCCTGATGTCGCCATTCGGAAATAAGTCTCCATGTCATCAAACCGATAAGGATGCTGACGCCATAGTTGTTGCCCACATCTTCAACAGAGTCGTCATAGAGAAAAGAATTTCACCCTGCTCTCTCGCCATCGTTAGAGAGGAAGAAATAAATCCCCAAAACCAAAAAAAACTTTACATAAAGAGACCTTAATCTAAAAATTCGATCTCCTAGAAAAAATTTATTAAAAAACGATAGGTCACCACTCCCTCTAGCTTCTGGCGATGTGCCAGAAGAGAGGGACCAGTGGTTGTGGAGACAGAGCGGCAGCGCCGCCGAGTTGGAGACCCTACCTATTTATTGAAATTATAGCAGTCTTTCAGATTCACTATTGAAATTATAGCAGTCTTTCAGATTCACTATTGAAATTATAGCAGTCTTTCTGATTCACTCAAATGGAGATACGGAGATGAGGCACGATCCATACATTGCAGCTGAGCCCGTCTAGTCCTAAATTCAGTGCTTAGCTTAACGCTAATCATCACAAGTTATCTTCACAAATTCAGTAACAATTTCAAGATGTTGAAGCATGTCACACCTGAACAGCTAAACAAGTAACAACGTTTGTCAGACCCGTTGACAGTCTTGCCCACAGTTAACATTAGGAAGGCAATGACACTTGAAAAAACTATATCATTACAATCGTAAGGAGGGATCAGGAACCAGTCCACATGTCTATACTTTCATGTACAACATTTCCTTTCCAAGCAGGATGTGCATGGCTCTTATTCTAAAGCTAAGAGTTACAAAGTCGAACACTGCACTATCAGAAAAAGAGTAACAAACTATTCCTCTTTTTCATGTTTCACTTTATTTTGCTTATTTTATGAATGGCTTGCCAAACTATATACAGGGACTGATTTCAATCCCAGTGGTTCCTAACAAATTGCTAACTACTATCATAGAAGGCTGGAATTCCCTCACAGAAGCTTATAAGATCATTGGAACAAGAAAAATCCTGTGACGCATATCAGGTATGCATCCTTGATTTGCTTTCCAGGCTATTCTGTTGATGCAGATTCGGAGGACCCAGATAGTGAAAAAAAAATGTTGAATGAAGGAATTTGCAAATACTCGTCAAACATGCATCATTCTTTTGCTATTGATGCAGACCTGGAGGTGCCAACTACTGAAAAAATCCATTGGCAACTGCCAAGCATGTACTGACACAGCTGGTTCATGATCAACTACTCTGGTCCAAAATAGCAGTCCTGTATAGACAACCGGTCAAAAGCATCAAAATTTGCCTTCAAACCGACAAACTGACTTCCAAGCTGTGCACACGGAGCATCTGGCCATCTGCACCCTTCTCTTGTGCGGAAGGGGCAGAGTGATTCGCAAAAATGGTCCCCTGGTGCATCCGAGACCAGGCTGTCCTCAATTGCAGAGATTGATACAGAGAAGTCACCATTTTCATCTTGCTGAGCTCTACCATCTGCGCCTCTTCGTAATGAACACGACAGCACTTCAGTTTTGTCCTCGTCTTCGCTTGTCGAGAATTTAATTGTGCATCCTATAGATTCTATCGCCTTCTTAATGGCAGCATTCTCCCTTTGAGCACTTTGAGCTGTGGCTAAAGCTGTACTACTAGCACGTTTCTCCCTTTGCAAGTCTTGTTTCATAGATTCCAATTTCAATTTGATATCTTTTGCCCTCCACTCAGCAATATCCTTTGCCTGTCCATTCCATGGTAAAAAGAAAAATTATAAGGCACATCTGATACACATAGGCCATTTTGAACTGAATGTCATAATAGTTCTCTCCTATGCTATTTAAGCTTCAACCAAGAATTTGTTGTCCTTCGGTCTTGTTTAATAGAACTATAGAAGTTTCCAAACAACTATCAAATTGAACAAATAATATGGCCTTGTGTGCCACAATAAAATGGTCACAAAATAAAATGCAATTGCTATAGATAATTACCTTCATTGCATCTGCATATTTTTTATTCATAGCATGCCATTGGGATTCAAGATCACCACCTTGTGACTCAATGGGGCATGTCCACCTCAAATAAAACTGGGGCCAGAGTGTTGGGGCAAGTGCTGCAGCAGGGGGCAATAGTGCACCATTGTGCTTTACTGGATCATAGAATGGATTATAGTGCTCATGGAAGCTGCCGCCAGAAGCTCTTAGATTAGCCAAATATGACCACATGCAACGACAGGAGTTTGTGACACCAGATTGCTCCCTTTCCCGTTCACTTCCATTTCAAACCAAAAATTAGCTATGCAGAATATTATACAATAAATATAAATTGAGCTGTATAGGTGAAAAAAGAATTAAAGCTATTTTATATTTTTCTCGAACGATGCAGGAGAACAGCGTGTCATTTCATTAAGTAAAATGAGCTACAAGAGAATCCAGAACCCCAAACACCAACAGTAACACACTCTAAACTACAGCGACTAGTTGCTGCCCAACACCACTACCTATACCAATTACCAACTCAGAGAGGGCTCAGGCTCCAGCCGAACACCGAGACCACATTCCTCTCCCATCTTTTGCAACATCAGCTGGATACTTGGGCTACCTCCCTCAAAAACACAAGAATTTCTAGGTTTCCAAAGCTCCCAAGCTAATTTATTACCAAGAGATATGCACGTACGGAACAAATAAAGATCATGCTCTGGACTTTGGAAACACAACTGGTAACAGTTAAATCTTGTGGGTTACACAATTTTAGAATGAAAAATGATAACTTCTAAACTAGGATATTATTGTTTGCCAAAATAAGACAAGCAATGCCGAGCTCAAGAGAACCACAGTTTTACCATTCAAATAGATGTGAAATAACGCCCCACCCAAATAGGTATCCAATAAAAATATATTGTTTCTTACGTTCAAAAAAAATAAAAATATATATTGTTTCATAAGCCATAAGTTTGTGGTGGTGAGGCCATGAGGACAAAACATGCTGCTTATATGTTTTCCCTAATCAAGTAAAGAACACAATAACACATAATCATGGCATGATGGGAAACACTGGCACCAGAAAAGTAATTTGAAAGGAGAACTTATGTCTCCTTACAGAGGATTGCCATGATTCAATAATTTATTGCTATTTCAAATTTTCAATTCTAAAGTGGATGTCAGGAAGAAACATTAGCTCAAATCACAAACAAGGGTACAAATGTATACCTATTGCACAAGAAGTTCCCAAAGCGACACGATAGCACACAATCCATAAAATCAACTAGGAATTTCTGCAAAAATAAAATCAGTTTAAAGATTATGAGTAGTATTCATGGAGACTTGTAGCTGACCCTTCTAATTGTGGAGGAAAAGAAAACTTACTGATGAGAACTGAAATGCAGATGGGTACAGACGTAACAACTGCGAGATACAATCGAGCCACTGAAAAATAATACACAGTATAAGCCATATTAAAAGACTCATGTAATTAAGAAAATATGGATATATCCAAAACAGCTAATAATGCATGAACATAGTGACCGTTGAAAACAAGTACATTTATTCATAAGCACAGCACTTTGCCACTGAATGCCAGTATTGATGTTGTTTTCTCCATTGGTAATATTGTAGAGGATTAGTGATTAACTTGCTGCTCGGTACTAACTGATGTACTCCTAAGTCCTAATTTCTTTAAAAAAAACTTCTTAAGGGCATGGTTTGTTCTGCAACCTAAACCTAAAAGTTGAGAAGCCTTCAAGCATGCCTAATGTCAACAATCCACACAGCAGAAAAGCATGTCTTCCAGGCAATGAAGTAACACAAGGTCACAAGTTGTAATCATTGAATCAGAAATTCAGAGTGACAAATTAGCTATCAACACATCAGAAGATACTATTTATCAAGATACAAGGATTAGAGTACTGAAGCAGATAAGGGAAAAAGAAAGCAGCATTGAACCTACCTGTAACAATATCGGTGAAGAGTTGTTTGATGTCTGAGATTGAACTGAAGGATTAGAGGATGGTCCTGATGGCCCTAAAGTGTTCCTACTTGGAGAACTGCTTAAATTTCCGAGGGAAGGTTGCCTTAGTAGCTCATACTGTGACCCCACATTCTCAGCTACTGTTGGAACTCCCATTCTCTCTGCAAATGGATGACCAAATGCTAACCAATCCTTTTCAACAAGAGCCTAAACCATTGTGAAGTGTGTTATCAGCAATAAGAAAGGCAATAAGCTGATGGGATTACTGAAGCATAAAAATTAAGAGCCAGTTATCAAGTATCGAACACGACCCAACAAGAATATGTAAAACATTCCAAGGCAGACTCATACAGTATGAAATGCAAGCACATTGCACATCGACACAAGAAAGAAGGGAAATAAACTCCAGCACTGTTTTTCCATTTCAGTGACACACATAGACAATTAAATAACCATATGTTGAGTGGAACATTCCAGACAAACTAAAAGTTACAATAGAATCACAAATGTGAGAATAATTATTTTGCGACCATGAGTCTACTGCGAACTGTGTACCTGGAATCCACTGAAAGTTCGATAATAGGGATCAAGCAATAAACAAGCAAGTGCAACCAACTGGGTTGTACGGTCCCATCCATCACTGCAGAAATAAAGTAGCAAAATAAATCATTCAGATGCTATAAAGAAAAAACTACAAAGCTATAGAGATCACACAGGATCCTCAGATGACACCCAAAGGATTATTCATCTCAAAAATAAACCAAAAGGATTGTCAATTAACTGGCTCCATTCTGGTAGGGGCCAAAGTTTAGAACACTGTAGGTTCTACTGAAATTAAATTTGGCATTGAATTACCAGGATCTTTGAAATGCCTAACTAATAAACTACATGCTTACAGAATCTAGAGTGCAATAACAATCAAACGAAGTAAGCCTAAGCCATAGGTTTATGGTTACACAGATTATTTTATGAACACTAGGACAAGGATCTACATTGTTTCACAGCCTTGTGGGGGTAACCATGCCACAAAGAGCACAGCTGTGGGGGTAATCATGCCACAAAGAGTAATAATCTTACCTACGCATTCAGTCACATTGTATGCAAGCCAGGTCAACCCATGTAACAAAATTAACCATTGTAATCTCCATTTACCACAGTAAATAGATTAATGGGAATTAGAGACTGAGAGATCAAGATAAAAACCTGCAATGTACAAGAACTGACGCTGCTTCTTCTGAAATTTGTGCAGCAATCCATGAAGCACCGACCAGAATATTCTGGATATGGTTTAGCCATTCCCCCAGTGTTGAAGAAAATGATGTCATGCTATTTAGATTGCCTCCACCCCAGGTTGATCCACGATTCCTCTGCCAAAGAAAAATAATTAAAAACACCAGTCTTGCTTTTTTTCTGCTTCGTAGTTGACGAGCTTGAAACAGATGTTTTTTTTACATGAAATACAGCAGGGGAGGCCCCCTCTGTAGAGATTTTATTAGAAGGTACAAAGAAACTGTACAAAACTCTCTGGCAAGAAGCCAAACAGCAGGAGCTGGCCTAAAAAGGCAAGAAGCAAAACCAAACAGAACTAAAAAAGAAGTTCTACACAAAGAAGAAAAGCTGAAACAGATGTTACATGACAGATTCAGAATTATCCATTGGTATGGGCATGTAAAGGAAACGATACCACATTCCCAGACAAAGTTCATGTATGCATTCTGGGAATAGATGCCAACCTCAAAACAGCATAAATTCTATCAGCAAGGCAAACCATCAACTTACCCGATCTCCAACAACAGATACAGCTGAAGGGCTTCCATTTGATGAAATTGAGCCATGAGCATCCACATAGTCCCTAAGGCGAGAAAGACTATCTCTCATTGTGTGGATGTTTTGTATTCCTAAAAAAAGAACCTGGTCCCAGATCCAGTGGATTAAAGATAGCAAATATGTTCTTTTCTTCATGGAAGAAGAGGGGGGAAATTACTACAATGCAAAGCTATATACTAGACAACTATCACATGTAACATTACCTCAGATCTGGGGTAGTTAGAAGATGATTCTGAGCCCCCACCCTTTGCCCCATTTGCTAAAGCATTTGCTCTTGGCCGGGCATCAATTATGTACAATTTCCTGTTTTACATCAGGAGCAGAAGCACTATTTAAAATTTTTATTATGAATATATATCCAAAAAAAGTCAAAAGGTATGCAGAGAGGGCATCAAAGAATAATGGCCTAATAATTAACTGCCATCTGCTCTAATCACTAAGCTGCTGATTCCCTTTTGTTAAAGACAAAATGTAGGAAAACGAATTGTGCCACGCCATCTGCTATTGAAATAAACCCTCAGCTTCAGCTAATCCGAAATATACACATGCCTTAGCTCAGTATGTACTGTCTGAGGTAATTCTAAATTTTAATACTTAGTGCCATAAAAGAAGGGCGAGACAAGAGAAAAAGGTGGCGTGTTAGCTATTCTGAAACTGAAAGTTCATCCCTGTTATAACTAATCTATAATATCTATATATAAATTGAAATTGAAAGAGTGAATAGAAGGGGAAGAGGTATAGAAAATTTATAGGATACAATATTTTAATGGATGGCAATACTAAAAGATGAGCCAATATAGCATGAAATGCATACGACAATACCTTGGAGATCCTTTCTCATCGGTGGTTCTGCTGCTAAGAGCACAGACAAGCTTCTCATCCGCATTGCTACAGACAATGTCCTAACATTAGACCAACCAAATTCAAGAAGAGACAACAGGTGTTCCAGGGAAATTAGGTAGATACAAACTCACTTTCTAAAGTTCATCATCAACCCCACCATCGGCTGAGATGACCTCGCTAGAACAGCTCCAGACCCTATAATGTAAAGAGGTTCAGGTTTTTTTTCCCCCACAATTCCTTTGTAACCATTAAAACATGCATGATTTATCCCCAACAACAGTGAGTCAGTAATATTAAATGTAGGTTTCACATGCATGATTTATCCCACCAACAGTCAGTCAGTAATATTAAATGTAGGTTTCGTTGAGAACATGAAAGGACCCCTAAGGGTTTTTTTAAGAACATGTAACAAAACACAACCCAGATTTCCTAAATCAGCTTAAACAATATACTAATACTGATTATCTTTTTTTAACATAGAGACCCTGCAAAACCCTCCACTTATTCAAGCTAGGAAGAAGTTGACCTAGTATTATTTTCTAGTTCATAGTAGCTACTTGCTATCTTTTTAAACCGAAAGAACCTGGGTATGGATGATATTGTATGCACACAAGGGCACCACAGAATTACAGAATTGCTGGTGGAACTTACTGCACGGGTACAATTGCAGGCTGCAACATGAAACACTAGGGCCTTGTTTAGTTCCCCAAAAATTTTGCAAAATTTTTCAGATTCCTCGTCACATCGAATCTTTAGACGTATGCATGGAGTATTAAATATAGATGAAAATAAAAACCAAGGTTCGGCTAGGCGGCGACTAGGCGGCGATTAGGCGCGATTAGGCGCTAGGCGAAGCCCGTCGCCTCGACTATGGCCATAGTCGCGCTTCCAGGCGCTGGGCGGCGCTAGGCGGCGCGTAGTCGGCGCTGGGCGGCGCGGAGGCGCGTTGGGCGGCGCGGAGTCGGCGCGTAGGCGGGCGCGAGCGCGAGTGCGGCCAAATCGGAGAGGCAAGCGCGACCGCGCCAAATCTCCCGCGCCAAATCGGCGAGCG